>NC_084617.1:54008132-54325632 GCF_033978795.1 Nerophis ophidion | reverse complement strand
TGAAAGGAAGGAAAATGCTCTGTTGTTTGTTTGCTTTAACCAGCACAAGTCACGACACAAACATTCAGCCTTGCCTGAACTAAAAAGCGTCTTACTTTTAACTTTTAAAATTTCAATCATCTGTGAAGACGTCGTTTCGAGTGTGTGCAAACATTAGCCTTGTTTCAACCAGAGACCTGCACAAAAAGATGGATTTTCCGAAAAAAAAAAAATACTTTTAAGGGTGAGCTCGGTGACTACTATATATGGCAATGTAGGAGACGATGAAGCGGTAAGTAGAAACATCCATACATCCATTTTCTACCGCTTGTCCCTTTTGGGGTTGTGGGGGGTGCTGGTGCCTATCTCAGTTGCAATCGGGCGGAAGGCGGAGTACACCCTGGACAAGTCGCCACCTCATCGCAGGGCGTAAGTAGAAACCGTAAATTCAAAATATTAGCTTGAGTTGTTGTTAAGCTGGCTGAGCTGTGACAAAAGCATCACGGTCCACCGGCAAAATACAGAATGATTTTCCTCAAAACGACTTTTACTTGAACCAGTGCTTACTATGTTTGGCAATGGACCAGTTAGATTAGATTAGATAGTACTTTATTTATTCCATCAGGAGAGTTCCTTCAGGAAAATTACAATTTTCAGCACAATCCCATTCAAGATCAGACAAACATTACAGGGAGACAGAACAGGATCGCTGACTGGTCTGCCGGCTTCCAGCGCCCCTTACAAAAAAGATGAGATACAGGTAACCAAGGGGTGGATGGGGATGGGAGGAAAAAATTGAAGATTAAAATAAAAAAAATTAAAAATAAAAAATAAAAAAAATAAAAGTTAGTATTATAACCTGCTATTACGTGTTTATTTTTCTGTGCTCATGTGAAATGTTCCTGCACAAATATTTAAGATTCTTTTCTAGAATGGTTGATGCACGGTTTTAAACAAGTGGCGCACGTTGCACTGAGTTTGGTCGTTTCTTCACAAAAATATTAACCTGACTCTCACCAGACCCATGTAGTTTGCTGAGCTCCACACAAGGATCTGGGCTCGAGGGCATTGCAAACTCCTTCAAGATAGCAAAAAATACTGTACCAATCAGGATCGCCGTGCGGGATTTCATAGATGTGACGTAGCGCCGAAGGGACTGTTTGATTCAAACAACAGTGGCGGCAGGCATTGAGGAGTCGTGTGCTGACATTGATTCTGCTATTGCAACTGTTTTGTCAAATCTGTCGAATATTATCGAATTTTTCGGATTATAAGTCCTCACACTTTAATTTATCACCAACTTTTATTCTGTGCTTCTTTCCTCCCTGTAGTTGTTTCTTTGCTTTTGGCTCAGATGAGCCGTGTAAGAGAGCTGTGTACATGTACAGTGGAGTTTGATTTTCTTCTTCTTCTCCGGCTGAAAATGCATAATAAAGAAGGAAAAAAACATATATACGTCGCACATTTTCGGGGAAATTTATTTGATAAAATCCAATAGCAAGAATAGACATGTGAAAGGCAATTTAAAATAAATAAAGAATAGTGAACAACAGGCTGAATAAGTGTACGTTATATGACGCATAAATAACCAACGGAGATGGTGCCTGGTATGTTAACATAACATATTATGGTAAGAGTCATTCAAATAACTATAACATGTAGAACATGCTACACGTTTACCAAACAATCTGTCACTCCTAATCGATAAATCCGAAGAAATCTTCTTCCTCGATGTCGCTTCTAAACAGCTCCGCCCACTCCAAAGGTATGTGCCGCTTCCTTTTGTCGTTTTCTGCTGCATATTTCACTACGTCCAGCATGTAATCTGCAGTACATGGTTTCCTTTTCGATGCCATTTTTGTTCAGCCCTTCTCAGTTTTTATAAGTTACCGCCAACGTTGAATGATCCATTTCAATAGCTACAGCAGTAGCATATAGCATATAGCAGTTAGCAACCCATGACCCCCAATGCACTTCTGCCATTACCCTCCCGGGCTAAATTCTTATTGGTTGACATGTATGTGACGATTGCTGACATTTTCTTCGTCTCTTCCGCGAATGAGATAAATAATAATATTTTATATTTTACGGTAATTTGTTAATAATTTCACACATAATCGCTCCGGAGTATATGTCGCACCCCAGGCCAAACTATGAAAAAAACTGCGATTTCTAATATATAAATATGTCTTGATTGGATTATCCAGAGAATAGTGCTAGATACCGTGGTAGAGCGCAATATGTATGTGTGGGAAAAATCACAAGACTACTTCATCTCTACAGAACTGTTTCATGAGGGGTTCCCTCAATCAGGAGATTTAGGATTTTTCTCCTGATGATTGAGGGAACCCCTCATGAAACAGTTCTGTAGAGATGAAGTAGTGTTGTGATTTTTCCCACACATACATACATATGTATATATATATATATATATATATATATACATATATATATATTTATATATATATGTGTATATATATATACATATATACATATATATATATATATATATATATATATATATATATATATATATATATATATATATATATATATATATATATATATATGTGTATGTATGTATGTAGATTTATTTATTAAAGGTGAATTGAGCAAAATGGCTATTTCTGGCAAATTATTTAAGTGTGTATCAAACTGGTAGCCCTTCGCATTAATCACTACCCAAGAAGTAGCTCTTGGTTTCAAAAAGGTTGGTGACCCCTGGTATAGATTATTATCTGCCACCAAACGCACTCTTTGTTTTGCCTTTTTGTATTATAGGGTATAAATACATAAATATGTTCCTTAACTCGCGTCTGACTCATTCCAAATTCTCTCTGCATCGAAGAAGCAACCCAAATCCACGCCTCGGCCTGACAGATTTTGATGTGAGTGGTTGAGATAGCACGTCATTCAAGATAACGGACAAGTAGTTTATCCAATCACATACAACAATTTTTTTTACAAAACCCCGCCTTCTGAAATACATCTCCTACTTTATTGCACATTGTTGGTTAGCCTCCTTTAAGCTAACCAACAATGTGCAATAAAATGTTAATATATAGGTTAGCACTTTTTTTTTTTTTTTTTTTAGCACATAGCACTTTAGTACATAGCACTTTAGAACTAAACACTTTAGCACACGGCACTTTATCCATGAGCTCTAGTGCAATGCACACTGGTACTTTATCTTTATCTCCATACTGTAGATTTTATGCCTACATAAAAGTGCCACCCATGTCAATCAAGCTCCATGTTCTGATGTTTAGATGTTTAAATGTTAGTTGTTTGGTTGTGGTTGTGTCTGTGCTTGTGTTTTTGTGTATGTTAAGAAAGCAATGATGCACTGTGTCCAAGACAAATTTCCCCGCAGGGACAATAAAGTTGAACCTTGACCTTGAACCTTGAAGTCCCAGATCCTTGTGTGGAGCTCAGCAAACTACAAGGATCTGGCGTGAGTCAGGTTACACAAACATAACATCTACCAAACTTCGCAAAAATGCATCACTCACACGTCCGTCTTAAGTGAGTCAGCTGAAATTTTGTTTTTTTTTAAGAAAAAATGTCACAAACGGCGGCGGCCTTTAGGGTTCTTTATCGTCAACGTTTCCCTCTTGCCAACAGTGCACAGGGGCCACAGACACACAAAAGGAAAGCACAAGCAATCTGGCATCATGGACTCATAATAAGCTGACGCTGGGTAGTGGGTGATGCAGCACTCAGCTTATGCCAGTGCTGATAAGAGCTTGAAAGTATTACCTCGGTCTGGCAGCTCGCCCCGAGAAATCCATCGTGAGCCAGGTCATCAATTCTGCCCTATCTGATTGCTCCCCGATGCCTGGTAGCTGCATCTCACCACATTGGCCTCTCTGCCTTTGAAATTCTCTTTATGACTTGCACTTTCACGCGATGGCGTCAACTCTTAGGTAGAAGAGTTACATGTGTCGCACACGCCGTAGCTCTTTTATGACGTCCTTTCCCTGCGCGAATACATTTCCAAAAGAACAGCTCGGGGTCGATGCTGTATTAGCTTCAATCCCGCTTACTCCCTCATCGCCGCTGAGCACACAATAAAGCCTCTGGATTTCAGTCATAATACATACAGCGGGAGGCTTTACCGTAAATCAAACACATGCACAATCAATAGAGAAGTAGCCAATCAGGCGCAGGCGCTCCGGCGAGCGGGCAAACAAGTCATTTGATTAGCTGATAAGCAGATGACTCAACAAACATCCAAACCATGTTTACTGTGGTTTGATTGGAGCGCGCTCAATGCACAGAAGATTGGACTAAAATACGTTGTGAAAACACTCAGCTGTTCCAATCCCCCAAGGCGGCGTGAGGGCACATAAAAACAATGAATTATTTATGGGGGAAACGGGCGAAACATCGCAGTAGATAATTTACTGTGGGCTATATTAAATGGAGCTTTCAAAATAATATATCTGAGTGCACGCATTTCCCAGCTATCATTGCCGGTGACACGTCGCAAGAGCCTGGAGACTGGCAGTGAAATTGTATTTGATAGCGACAAGCTTTTCCCTAAAACAGCAACATGAGAGCAATCCCATCACTAATTGGGCCCCCTTCTCTCTTGCGATCAAAGCGTCGTCGCTTCGCCGCTGTTTTAAGGTAGCAAAGTAAAAGCGCTTCCAATCAAGGCAGGGTTGGCCAGACCTCTATTAAAAAGAGAGCTCACAATGATCCCATTCAATAAATCCACTCCAGCCTCCGTTTGAACGCCGCATCTCATAAATAAAGCTCTTCCGCGCCCCGTCCGGCGCGAGTATCAGCGTCTGGCTCGGCGCTGACAGCCTGGCGTTGTTAAAATGTGTTCCTGCGAGCGAACTCACTTTAAATGAGCAAAGTTTCCGCACGCAGCAAAGTAACGGTGGGGGGAAAAAAAAAAAAAATCAATGGTAGCAGAGGCATGGAAAAAAGAGATAGCATTGATTTATCCGCCATTGATTGTCGAGGATTGCTGCACAGCGTGCCCTGCGGGTGAAGTGCGTGCCGTCTGCCAAGGGATGGGGATGAATCTGAAAAGGTGTCAAGTGGTTAGAGGACACAGAGGTTGTGGAGGCTGAAGCTCGGGGGCAACCACGGGTGGGAGGCGAAGAGGAGCAAGGGCAAGGCGGATCAAGCAGAATGAGGCTTGATAAGACGTGATATTTGTAACTTTTACAGCCATTT
This sequence comes from Nerophis ophidion, assembly GCF_033978795.1. Taxonomy (NCBI): domain Eukaryota; kingdom Metazoa; phylum Chordata; class Actinopteri; order Syngnathiformes; family Syngnathidae; genus Nerophis; species Nerophis ophidion. The sequence goes on along the minus strand of NC_084617.1, from coordinate 54,320,460 downwards.
CTTTAACAGGGACCTATGATGAATTTTGTCTTTTATAACTACAAACCCTGTTTCCATATGAGTTGGGAAATTGTGTTAGATGTAAATATAAACGGAATACAATGATTTGAAAATCATTTTTAACTTATATTCAGTTGAATATGCTACAAAGACAACATATTTGATGTTCAAACTGATATACTTTTTTTTTGTTGTTGCAAATAATCATTAAATTTAGAATTTGATGCCAGCAATACGTGACAAAGAAGTTGGGAAAGGTGGCAATACATACTGATAAAGTTGAGGAATACTCATTAAACACTTATTTGGAACATCTCACATGTTTGCAGGCTAATTGGGAACAGGTGGGTGCCATGATTGGGTATAAAAGCAGCTTCCATGAAATGCTAAGTAATTCACAAACAAGGATGGGGCGAGGGTCACCAATTTTTAAGCAAATTGTCGAACGGTTTTAAAACAACATTTCTCAACGAGCTATTGCAAGGAATTTAGGGATTTTTCCATCTAAGGTCCGTAAAATCATCAAAAGGTTCAGAGAATCTGGAGAAATCACTGCACGTAAGCGATGATATTACAGACTTTTGATCCCTCAGGTGGGACTGCGTCAAAAACCGACATCAGTGTGTAAAGGATATCCCCACATGGGCTCAGGAACACTTCATAAAACCACTGTCAGTAACTACAGTTGGTCGCTACATCTGTAAGTGCAAGTTAAAACTTATGCAAAGCGAAAGCCATTTATCATCAACACCCAGGAACGCCGCTGGCTTCGCTGGGCCCGAGCTCAGCTAAGATGGACTGATGCAAAGTGGAAAACTGTTCTGTGGTCTGACGAGTCCACATTTCAAAATATATTTGGAAACCGAACAAAGAGGAAAATAACTATCCGGGTTGTTATAGGCGCAAAGTTCAAAAGCCAGCATCTGTGATGGTATGGGGGTGTATTAGTGCCCAAGGCATGGGTAACTTACACATCTGTGAAGGCACCATTAATGCTGAATGGTCCATACAGGTTTTGGAGCAACATATGTTGTCATCCAAGCAACGTTATCATGGACGCCCCTGCTTATTTCAGCAAGACAATACCAAGCCACGTGTTACAAAAACGTGGTTTCGTAGTAAAAGTGTGCGGGTACTTTCCTGGCCCGCCTGCAGTCCAGATCTGTCTGCCATCGAAAATGTGTGGCGCATTGTGAAGCGTAAAATACGACTGCGGAGACCCCGGACTGTTGAACGACTTAAGCCCTACATAAAACAAAAATGGGAAAGAATTCCACTTTCAGAGGTTCAACAATTAGTTTCCTCAGTTCCCAAACGTTTATTGAGTGTTGTTAAAAGAAAAGGTGATGTAACACAGTGGTGAACATGCCCTTTCCCAACTACTTTGGCACCTGTTGCAGCCATGAAATTCTAAGTTAAATTTATTTGCAAAAAAAAAATTAAGTTTATGAGTTTGAAGATCAAATATCTTGTCTTTGTAGTGCATTCAACTGAATATGGGTTAAAAATGATTTGCAAATCATTGTAGTCCGTTTATATTTACATCTAAAACAATTTCCCAACTCATATGGAAACGGGGTTTATACAAAAACTTATCCAGCGGTTAGCTGTACGCTAGGATATGAAACAGCAAATAAACAACACAATTATAAACATAAACAACTGCTATTTACGTGTCAAAAAATAAATACAGACAAGTCAAGAAATTAGCTCAGAAGATGCACTAATCATTTCCAGTACCATTAAAGACAATATAAGTAAACAATTCAAGATTAAAAACTGTTGAATCATCCAATGTACTTATCTGTTCATGTGACACACACAGAACAATGAACAATGTATGAATGTCTGCATGAATGTACGTCTCCTTTCTGTGTAAGATTAATGAGCACAGTGCTAGCTGCACTTAGTAGATTCACACGATGAGCCGGACTGCATAATTGTGAGCGTTCATACACCAATGCATTCATGCTGTTTTTGTGGATACATTTTGAGAATTTAGGAAGTACAGTGAAAAAGACAACAACAACAACAAAATTTACAAACTAAACCTTTAACTCCCACTATTGCTCTGACAAAAGTGGTATCGTATCTCAGGGCGATGTCCTCTGAAGTTGCATCAAACCCTTTAAAGGGGAATATTATCACAATTTCTGAAGGGTTAAAACCAATAAAAATCAGTTCCCAGTGGCTTATTTTGTTTTTCGAAGTTTTTCTCAAAATTTTACCCATCACGCAATATCCCGAAAAACGGCTTCAAAGTGCCTGATTTTAACCGTCGTTATATCCACCCGTCTATTGTCCTGTGACATCACTGCGTGAAGCCACCAGGAACAAACATGGCGGATAGTACAGAAAGGTATAGCATAGTAGCTCGGATTGAGACTCGGATTTCAGCGGCGCAAGCGATTCTACAGATTACGCATGTATTGAAACGGATGGTTGGAGTGTGGAGGCAGATAGGGAAAACGAAATCGAAGAAGAAACTGAAGCTCTTGAGCCATATCACGACAGACAGCAGCACAGGAGGAAGCGCGGACGAATTCGGCGATCGCCTTCTAACCAACGATTGGTATGTGTTTGTTTGGCATTAAATGTGGGTGGAGGGAAAGGCTGGATGCAAATATAGCTACAAATGAGGCATAATGATGCAATATGTACATACAGCTAGCCTAAATAGCATGTTAGCATCGATTAGCTTGCAGTCATGCCGTGATCAAATATGTCTGATTAGCACTCCACATAAGTCAATAACATCAACAAAACTCACCTTTGTGATTTTGTTGACTTTATCGTTGGAAATGCATCTGCTTTGAGTGTCGCAGGATATCCATACATTCTTGCCATCTCTGCCATCTCTGTTGTAGCATAGCTGTCGTCGGTAATGTGTGCAGAACAAACGAGGGACTTTTGCATCTTTTGGCCACTGGTGCAACTTGAATCCGTCCCTGATCGTGTTGTTACACCCTCCGACATCACACCGACGAGGCATAATGTCTCCAAGGTACGGAAAACAGTCGAAAAAACGGAAAATAACAGAGCTGATTTGACTTGGTGTGTGTAATGTGTTTGAGAAAATGGCGGGTCGCTTCTCGATGTGACGTCACGGGTGAAAGGTCATCGCTCCGACAGCGAACAATTGAAAGGCGTTTAAATCGCCAAATTCACCCATTTAGAGTTCGGAAATCGGTTAAAAAAACATATGGTCTTTTTTCTGCAACATCAAGGTATATATTGACGCTTACACAGGTCTGGTGATAATGTTTCCCTTTAAGTGGGAAAAGTTGTCCTGGTTGCGTCACCTCGTCTGACCCTTACATCATTTTTGACATCATGTATTTTAACAGAAATCCAAAGGCCTTAAAGGGGAACTGCACTTTTTTGCAATTTTGCCTATCTTTAACATCCATCCATCCATCCATTTTGTCTACCACTTGTCCCTTTTCTGGTCACGGGGGGTTGCTGGAGCCTATCACAGCTGCGTTTGAGCGAAAGGCAGGGTAAACCTGGGACAAGTCACAACATCATCGCAGGGCCAACACAGATAGACAGACAACATGCACACTCACATTCACACACTAGGGACCATTTAGTGTTGCCAATCAACCTATCCCCAGGTGCATGTCTTTGGAAGTGGGAGGAAGCCGGAGTACTTGGAGGGAACCCACGCAGTCACGGGGAGGACATGCAAACTCCACACAGACAAGATCCCGAGCCCGGTGTCAAGCCAAATCTGTGCCCAGCCGAAATAAGTGCTCAGGGAATCATTGACAAACCAACGTGTGCAGCAAGAGAGAGACTATCCTAGTAGTGATTTTAGCGAGACTCTGGTTAGGGTTAGGGTTTCCCCATATTTAATAGCCTAAGACAGGGGTCTCAGACACGCGGCCCGCGAGACGTTATTTAGCGGCCCCCACCTTAATATGAAAGTTTAATGTTAGTGCGGCCCGCAGGTTTTATATGAATGCTGCTTGACAGTTGGCAACACTAAATTGGCCCTAGTGTGTGAATTTGAGTGTGATTGTTGTCTGTCTATCTGTGTTGGCCCTGCGATGAGGTGGCGACTTGTCCAGGGTGTACCCCGCCTTTCGCCCGATTGTAGCTGAGATAGGCGCCAGCGCCCCCCGCTACCCTCAAGGGAATAAGCAGTAGAAAATGGATGGATGCTTGACAGCGATGTGTGTGGAGCTGAAGGAATCTACCAATCACAGTGTAGTATGTGGCTCTCGAGGGCCAGACATTGATATCACTTGCGTGATTCAAGCAGACAAACGTTTTGACGCTTTTCCACTGGACCTGCTTGCGCTCTTCCTCCCTTGCTCGGCCTATTGCTCGATCTCTCTCTCTCTCTAGCTTTCTCTCTCGCTCCCTCCCCCAGCGCCACCGAAAACAGTCCGGGCCAGGGAGACGAGTGGTCCGATAGCTTCCGAAGCACTCCGCTGAAGGACCGAGCGACAATACAAAACTGTGGTGTACTGGACCCCATCGCCGATACTCCGACAGAGTCGCTGGGCGAATCGGACGTGTAACACGTTAGTCGTGATGTTAGCCCGTTCGGGACTAATTGTGCTACCATAACTGTAAACACCACGGCGACCCCAAACACACACACTCTCCCGTCAGCTCCAGACAGAGACATTTGTTGTTATTTGGGTGCAAAATGGCTCTTTCAACGTTTTGGGTTGCCTACCCCTGCGTTAGTGGAAAAGCGGCAAATGAGTGAAAGCGACTGAAACGTTGCCATGGAGACCAGGGTTTTCTTACGTGCCTGGCTGCAGTCACACTGCGACACCTGTCTGTCGGTAATAACAGTCCCCGATAACCTGGACCAATTCAAACCGCTATTTGTTTTTTTTATTGTTTAATTTGCATTGCCTCACATAACTTAATTCTCATTTTGTTCATTTATATTTTGATTTTATTTTGTGTTGAAAATAAAAATAAAGACATTTAAAAATATTTTTTTAAGAAATCTTTTCTTGCGGCCCAGCCTCACCCAGACTTTGCATCCAGTGGCCCCCAGGTAAATTGAGTTTGAGACCCCTGGCCTAAGACAATATATATCACAGTATCTTTGGTATGATACGTTTTTTCTCCTCGTATGCACTCTCACTGAGGCCACAAGGGCAATTATTTGGCAAGCCGTCCCATACACGCTTGGGCACTTATTTCGCTTGACACTGGGATTGAACTCGGCACTACTCAGGACCTTTACAATTGTTATGAAAGACATGACAGATGGATTTTTTTTTTTATGCATTCTAAATATTAAATAAATGCGATGAAAAGTTTGCTTACGATGAAGCCTATGGAAGTTGTTCAATTAGAGCCCCTAAAAAAACATTTAGAATTGGAATGAATAAAAATTGTGACTTGAATGTGAATTGATATTTGATCACTCCTACCGTCTATTGTTAGTGTGTACTGTACATTTAGAAAAATAATCATAATAACACATAATTAATAATAAAGTGGGCAGCACGGTGGGACAGGGGTTAGTGCATGTGCCTCACAATACGAAGGTCCTGAGTAATCCTGGGTTCAATCCCAGGCTTGGGATCTTTCTGTGTGGAGTTTGCATGTTCTCCCCGTGACTGCGTGGGTTCCCTCCGGGTACTCCGGCTTCTTTCCGCCTCCAAAAACATGCACCTGGGGATAGGTTGATTGGCACAAGTGTATCGATCGAAACTAACCTGAAGATGGCTAATTGAAAATGATCCTGCACTACTTTGACCTTTGACCTTAGCTAACAGCTCCAAGCAGACCACAGAAAGTCTCAATAAATGAATTCAGAACCTGGGTGGGAAAAATCTATATATTTAAAAAAAAAATGATACACCGATATATCCTGTGACCGCAGCTACCTCGGATTAGCTTGCGTCAGAAATTATTAAAAAATACACAGGATTCTAGACATTGAGATCTTAAACTGAACTGTTGATTTCTTGAATTGAAAAGGAATAAAATAAATGTTGTTTAAACCCACAGATTGTATCACTCACACAAACCTCATACCAAAATAAATATGAGGCCTATTTAAACAGCACTAAGTACAAAGGTTTGTACACCAAGAGTTCATTGAGTGTGAAGTGAAGGGTTGTTGGTCCAATCAGTGTAAGAGCAAGCACGTATGAACCCCTGCTGTTGCAAGCTTGACAAGACAAGACTCTTTTGCAATATTTTATGTCCGCCTTGGCTAATAGATGTGTCTCCAGTCTGTAGACATCCTACTGTCAGCCAGATGTTGAGAGGAGGGGGAGCGGGGACAGAGATCAGGGGCCGGAGCAGCCATGCTGGCCCTTGTTGAATAAAGTATTTCTTCACTTAAAGAAACAGAACCTTTAGAACATCCTTTGACCTCTTGTGTGTGGAAATCACGCTAGTCGACATCAGGGAACATTTGTGCTGCAATTTCTACTTTGTTTCCAAGACATCCTCTTACCTAAAACACAGATTCGGTCTGTTGCTAAATATTCTTGCCAAAGGAGCATGAATGATTGCCACCGAAAGTAACATTTCCTGGCAGGGTTTGAAAAGACATCCGTTCAGGGAACCGTCTTTTTGTTTGAATAATGAGAAGTGAAAACAAGCAGTGACTTCTCCAACTCCAAAGTCAAAACAAAAATATGGAAGAGCAGTAAAAAAAATACATTTGTTAATTTACAGTATTTTAAAGGTGAGGGACTTTTAATTTGGAATATTTTTTATACTCCGCATTTAGGATTGGATTTGTTGTACAACTTTTAGAGGGACTTTGTTGAAGCCACTTTGTTGCATTGTATGAAGTATATAGCTGTTATATATACTTATATATATATATATATATATATATATATATATATATATATATATAGCTGTTATATATACATATATATATATATATATATATATATATATATATATACATATATATATATATATATATATGTGTGTGTGTAAAAACAATGTCAAAGTTAACGCAAGATTTGAATGCATTATACATATTTGCTCAACATTTACTACTAGTTTATTTTTTTATCCTTAATAAGTGAACCTTAGAAAGCCCAAAATAGGATGAAAGTACTATAATATAAATCTCTGTATTTTGTCATTAAAACAATTTGAATTGTTACCGCCAAAAATATTTTCTTAGCAATCATTATTTTTCGACACATGTGCTGTTTGGTTTGCAGAGTGTTTAATTTCTACGGTTTAGATGTGTTGGAAATTTGCACTCAAACTAAAAAAAAAAAAAAAATTACAATGTAAAGGCAAATTTATTTGCTCTAAATTGGGTCATGTAGGCGAGTAATCACCTGTGATTAATCCGCAATTTCCCAAATTGAACAGTGTGATTAATCTGATTAAAAAAAAATAATAATTTGTTAGCAGTGATGATGTATACGCCACAGTGGAACTCTGATCACTGACTGTATAACAACCCGCGCCAACTTTCAGTTAACCATCCATAGCATGGGTGTCAAACTCTGGCCCGCGGGCCAAATTTGGCCTGCTGTACAATTTCATTTGGCCCTTGAGGCAATATCAAATTAACATTAGAGCTGGCCCGCCGGTACTATAAAGGCACTGCCTTTGGCGTTGTCTCCAATATGTTGTCACGTCCGCTTTTACTCCATACAAACAGCGTGCCGGCCAAGTCACATGATATATGCGACTTGTACACACACTTAAGTGAATGCCACGCATACTTGCACAACAGCCATACAGGTCAGTGGCCGTATAAACAACTTTAACACTGTTACAAATATGCGCTACACTGTGAACCCACACCATACAAGGATGACTAACACATTTCGGGAGAACATCCGCACCGTAACACAACATAAACACAACAGAACAAATACCCAGAACCCCTTGCAGCACTGACTACCAGCAAAACCCGCGCCCCACCACCAACCCCACCCATCTCATTATTATTTTATTTTAAGATTTATTAGCCTTTGTAAAAATGTAATGTTGATATTAACCTCAGAAGACTGCAAATAGAAAAGAGGCATTAAATGTTTTATTTAAAATGTATTTATTTGACCATTTATTTATTTTTTCGTTTGTTTTTTTAATGTGGATTTTGCACTATTAAGTTATATAATTATTGTTTGTTCCATATTCATTCTTCAAGCAAATCAGTGTAGCAAACTGAGCAATAATTAACAATTTATTCATGCACTTTCTCTTGTTACTTCAAGGCTTGAATGTTTGATTCATTCATTATTGTTATTTTATTTTCAAATTTATTATTAGCCTGCGGACAAAGTTTATATTGATATTTACCTCAGAAGGCTGCAACTAGAAAAGAGGCGCTCAATTTTTATTAAAATTGTGTTTGATATGCCATTGATATTTTTTAATTATTATTATTATTATTTGAAACTCGATTTTGCATGTCACTATAAAGTTATATAAGCCTTGCTTGTTCAATATTCAATGAAAAACTTGTTTGGGTCCCTATTAAAACGTTCATTTGTTCAACCCTTGGCCCGCGACTTTGTTCAGTTGAACATTTTGGCCCACTCTGTATTTGACTTTGACACCCCTGATCCACAGTTAAGGAGCATGTACAGTCAAAGTAAATTGCGTGATTAATCTGCATATATGCATTATAAATGTGATATATGTTTGTAATTACTCACATGAGTTAACCCATTATTTTTAACAGTGGTAATATATATGTAATTATAGAGGCCTTATCCCACAAAGATGCCGTATCGCCTCTGCAGTTGAGGTAATAATCAATGCTATATAGGGAAATATGACAAAAGCAATAAGATTATATCTTTGTGCATCGGTATTGTGAACATACCAGTATTATGCACTTTATATATAAGATCAGGGTTTTAATAATAACTGTAGGTAGCGGCAAAGGTGTTGTATGAAAGGCCTCAGTGGAGAAATGATTTGTTTTACTGTGAAATATGCACCCTGACAAGATTACTTCCAGAGTTTTAATGAAAAACAGATACATTCGGACAAAAGCCTACAGCTGACCGGAGATGAAATGTGGTTTATCTCGCCTTGTCAGGTCATATGTCTCTATTACAAGGAAGCATAAAAGTGCGAGAGTGTGGCGAGGTCATGCACGGTGCCACAGCAGTCACACCTGGGACTGTTAAATCTCATTGGCACTCCTGTTCCCTGTAAAAAAAAAAAGCAAAAAAAAAAGCTGGCAGACACTGGAGATGTGAATGCATTTGTTACATGCAATAAGGGAAGTTGTATATCAGTAACTAGCACGCTTTTTAAACACATCTTCTGTCATCTCACAGTCACAACATTGCAAAAAAACATCTAACCAAATTCATGCTTCTTTCTTTCTTCTGCATGCACACCACACACACACTCTCACACACCACACACACACACACACACACACGGGCAGCAGCTGGTTGAGGCAGGTCTGCCAAGAACACAGACCTCGTTCTCCTTGTATGAGAGCTTTACATGTAGTCCACACAATGGTGAGTCAGCTTGGGACTGGTGTGTGTGACAGGTGAGGGGCTGCTGAATACACTTTGATTTAGAGAGCGCTTGATTACATTGAAAGCTTCAAAGAGGAGAGCTAAAATAGATCCATTACGGTTTATTAACTGCACATGTAGAGCATAATACTGAACTCATGTTTTGACAATGATTTCTATTAATGTGCCGAGCCCTGCACCACAATATTTGCACATCTTGTTTTTTCTTCGCATGTGTTTCCAGACCTTTACAACCAATAATGATAATCAATAATTATGTAAATATATTAACACTTTATTTTGTGAGAAGAAATTAAATTAAAACTTCACGCTTTTGCGCAAATGTGCACACTAACAATTAAAAAAAATATATATTGTATACAATATCAGCACTTTTCTTTTTTTTTACCTAATTAACTATCATTTTGAGTACAAATACATAAATTAAACGTTTCCCTGACATTGATAAAGTGGTGCAATTACCTCTGAATTAGCTCTGCCCAACGTTCTTGTAATTTCTCTAGGTTTTGTCAAGCTTGGACATGGATTCTGTGCGCTCCTTCGACGCAGAGGGATTACAGGACGAGCCAGGCGTGAATTAAGGTACATGATGTTTATTTGGAATTCTAAATACAAAAATAAACAAACTAAGGGCTCTCACAAAGAGGTATAAAACTTAGCTACAAAAATACAATCAGGAAAACAAAACAACTGCTCGATGGCATGAAAGACAATGAACTTGCACTGTGGCAAAACTATGAATACCTAACACAAAAAAAAACTTACTGTGACAGGTACAAGGGGCATGGATTGCAAGGTAATTGAGGGTGCGTGAAGGCATGAAGCAGAATGCAAAAATCCCAGACTGATGGACAGAAAGTAAAATCCTTAAATAGTAGCAGTGGTAATGAGAAACAGGTGTGAGAGCTGAGGGACAGGGCGTGACTAAGATGGCAAGGTGAAAATCAATGGGTTGGCATGGAAACAAAAAAAACCAGGAAATGCAAAACGTGAAGCAAGAGTCCAAAAACAAAACAAAACATGATCAAACATAAAACCAGATTCACAGGCGTGACAGGTTTTATTTGTAGTTGTTTTCTGTTATTTTGTGTAAAACTCCAGTCTCACCTGGTTTTACTGTACCTAGTGTTGTGGTCAGTCCCTTTAGACACTATTTTTTATTAATTGTGTTTGCTACGATTCCAACACATGTAGGAAGTTGGAGTGCACAGCTGCCTAAGTGAAACGTGTCGGACAAAACCTTTCGAGGAGCACTCCTTGTGTTTGTGTTCAAACAACAGCCAAAAAAAAGATCTTCTGAAAACGCTTAGTGCTTATTCATGAGCACTAATGTTGGGTAAGTAAAACATTTTTGCTGATAAGAGTCCTTTGAATATTTGTCAGGGTCAACTCTTCTTAAAAGCTTTTATTCAAATAATCATCATTCGAAGGGCACATTTTATTTTGTTAAATTCCTAATGGTTTACTTGAAGCTTTCCAATGTCATCGTTTGCATTCATGTTAGCTTTTCAGTTGGACTTTTCTTTGATTAATAAGATTTTTACTTACATTTTTTAATATTTGTCTTTGGTTTACTCAAATTGGAAAGTGGCTGCTCTAACTTTTTCTATGTCTCGCTAGGGTCGGGAATAACATTTACATCATGGGTTGCCATCTGTGTCAGTGATCACAGTTTAGCTTACAGGAATTGTACTTCGGCTACAATTGGGCGGAAGGCGGGGTACACCCTGGACCCACGACCCCAAAGGGAATAAGCAGTAGAAAATGGATGGATGGAATTGTACTTACAATGAAAGAAAACATGTTGAAGCAAATTGTAAATGAATTTGATGTTTTACACACACACACACACACACACACACACACACACACACACACACACACACACACACACACACACACACACACACACACACACACACTCACACACTATAACTGTATTCCAAGAATAATACTTTTTAAAACAATACTAAATAAATCAGAAGTTGCTCACATGTTACTCAATACTTATTATTTTTTTCCACAGAATACCTACTCATATTCAAATAACTATTTTGATGAGAACTTTTTACTTTTACTTAAGTACATTTTTGGGGTATTTTACCCACCTCTGCTTATCTCTTTCCTCTCAGTCAGTGTGTGTCCATGGGCATTTTTTTAATTCAAGTACCCCCTAATCAGAGCAAAGCATTTTTGGTTGAAAAAAAAAGAGATAAAGAAGTAAAATACAGCACTACATCATCAGTTTCTGATTTATTCAATTGTATAACAGTGCAAAATATTGCTCATTTGTAGTGGTCTTTCTTTAAACTATTTGGAAAAAATATATAAAAATAACTAAAAACTTGTTGAAAAATAAACAAGTGAATCAATTATAAATAAAGATTTCTACACATAGAAGTAATCATCAACTTAAAGTGCCCTCTTTGGGGATTGTAATAGAGATCCATCTGGATTAATGAACTTAATTCTAAACATTTCTTCACAAAAAAAATAAATCTTTAATGTCCACAAAAAAAATCTAGCTGTCAACACTGAATATTGCATTGTTGCATTTCTTTTCACAGTTTATGAAGTTACATTCATATTTTGTTGAAGTATTATTCAATAAATATATTTAAAAATATTTTTTAAATTGTTGCTATTTTTAGATTATTTAAAAAAAAAAATGTCTCGTACCCTTTGTCATACCTTTAAGTACCCCCAGGGGTACGCGTACCCCCATTTGAGAACCACTGCACTAATTTATTCAAATTTCTCAAATAGTTTGGCTCTAAATAAGCCTCCTACATGTTTTCAAACACTCAGATTGTGGTGTGATAGTATTATGGGAGAACTACAGAGTCGACCGGCTGTGACGTCACAAGTGTGCGACGGAGCGGGAGACACGGTGGGAGTGAGCTAGAGAGCGAGACACATGTGATTGGGCTAATAAATGTATCTACGTTACAAAGTACAGCTGGACTCACATATTTAATTAAGTAACTCGACACAGACTAACACCTTGATTATGCGATTGGAAACCAGCTTTCTCGAGGGGTTGTGTGCGTCCAGAGAGGACCCTTTGTATTGTGCATGAGCCAGTTTCAACGCGCGGGATACAACCTGGAAGCTGATACCATTGAACAAAAAAACCTAGAAACACTTGGACTGAAAATCCCCAAAAACAAACTATTTTAGGAATCAGACTACAAACCCTGTTTCCAAATGAGTTGGGAAATTGTGTAAGACGTAATTATAAACGGAATACAATGATTTGCAATTGAATGCACTACAAAGACAAGATATTTGATGTTCCAACTCATAAACTTTTTTTTTTTTTGCAAATAATAATTAACTTAGAATTTCATGGCTGCAACACGTGCCAAAGTAGTTGGGAAAGGACATGTTCACCACTGTGTTACATCACCTTTTCTTTTAACAACACTCAATAAACGTTTTGGAACTGAGGAAACTAATTGTTGAAGCTTTGAAAGTGGAATTCTTTCCCATTCTTGTTTTATGTAGAGCTTCAGTCGTTCAATAGTCTCCGCTGTCGTATTTTACGCTTCATAATGCGCCACACATTTTCGATGGGAGACCTGTCTGGACTGCAGGCAGGCCAGGAAAGTACCCACACTCTTTTACTACGAAGCCACGCTGTTGTAACACGTGGCTTGGCATTGTTTTTGCTGAAATAAGCAGGGGCGTCCATGATAACGTTGCTTTGATGACAACATAAGTTTCTCCAAAACCTGTATGGACCATTCAGCATTAATGGTGCCTTCACAGATGTTTAAGTTACCATGCCTTGGGCACTAATACACCCCCATACCTTCACAGATGCTGGCTTTTGAACTTTGCGCCTATAACAATCCGGATGGTTATTTTCCTCTTTGTTCCGGAGGACACCACTTTGACAGTTTCCAAATATAATTTGAAATGTGGACTCGTCAGACCACAGAAGACTTTACCACTTTGCATCAGTCCATCTTAGATGAGCTCGGGCCCAGCGGAGCCGGCGGCGTTCCTGGGTTTTGTTGATAAATGGCTTTCGCTTTACATTCGCTTTACATAGTAGAGTTTTAACTTGCACTTACAGATGTAGCGACCAACTGTAGTTACTGACAGGGGTTTTATGAAGTGTTCCTGAGCCCATGTGGTGATATCCTTTACACACTGATGTCGGTTTTTGATGCAATACCGCCTGAGAGATCAAAGGTCCGTAACATCATCACTTACGTGCAGTGATTTCTCCAGATTCTCTGAACCTTTTGATGATTTTACAGACCGTAGATGGTAAAATCCCTAAATTCCTTGCAATAGCTCAATGAGAAATGTTGTTCTAAAACTGTTTGACAATTTGCTGACAAATTGGTGCCCTCGCCTCATCCTTGTTTGTGAATTACTTAGCATTTCATGGAAGCTGCTTTTATACCCAATCATGGCACCCACCTGTTCCCAATTAGCCTGCACACCTGTGGGATGTTCCAAATAAGTGTTTGATGACCATTCCTCAACTTTATCAGTATTTATTGCCACATTTCCCAACTTCTATGTCACGTGTTGCTGGCATCAAATTCTAAAGTTAATGATTATTTGCACACAAAAAAAATGTTCATGAGTTTGAACATCAAATATGTTGTCTTTATAGCATATTCAACTGAATATGGGTTGAAAATGATTTGCAAATCATTGTATTCCGTTTATATTTACATCTAACACAATTTCTCAACTCATATGGAAACGGGGTTTGTAATTAAGTGCATGGAAACGAGGAAGTCAACCCCCCTGTGGACAGCAGCACCATCGTTCTCTGCTTTGCTTAGTGCTTTTTTCTCCCCAATTTTGCACCTCCGCTTGCCAGTGATAGAGCTCTATCAGTTCTGACAGCTCCCTCGAGCCTACTGGGATTTGAGAACTCCCTACTTTCGCCCCCACCCCCCAAAACACACACACACACTTGCATGCACACACACGCTTGCATCTCCTCTGCTGTCTGTCTCCTAAAAGGACGAAGGATGGGGATGAAAGGCGGAACAAAAGCTGTCAAAGCAGAGAAAGGAACCGAGAAGTGAGGATATCTGTCATGGATGCAAAGGACAATGGGTTACTTTGTCCCCCGGTTTCATTATGGGCTTGTGTTTGATTGGAAACAGGCGACTAATCACATGAGCAACCATCTCTCCACAACTCTGCAAGCATTGTCGTCTCCTGGAGGGAATCAGCATGAAGATTCATTTTTGGTCAGCAGATGTAAAGTCCTTCCATGTGAGCCAGCAAAGTGATTGGGATATGCTTTACCAAGAACCAAGACACTGTGATTTTCTTCTTTATCAAAACCATTCCATTCATCATTGCATGGTTCTAGGCAGTAGCAATGAAATGGTGGTCTTTTGGTTGGTACCCAACACAGTCGTCCCTCTCTACATCGTAAGGATGTCCCAATATTTTTTATTTCGATACTTTGATGCTTTTCAAAATAAAGAGGGCCACAAAACATGTCATTACTGGCTTTATTTTATCATTTTTTAAGACCTGCTCAGTGGCCTTGTGGTTAGAGTGTCCGCCCTGAGATCAGTAGGTCATGAGTCAAACCGCAGTTGAGTCACACCAAAGACTATGACAATTAGGGCTGTGGGAAAATATTGATTCGAATATGAATTGAATACAATGTGCGATTCAGAATTGAATCTCATTTTTTTTTAATTATTATTATTTTTTTAATCAATCCAACAAACCACTACACAGCAATACCATAACAATGCAATCCAATTCCAAAACCAAACCTGACCCAGCAACACTCAGAACAGCAATAAACAGAGCAATTGAGAGGAGACACAAACACGACTCAGAACAAACCAAAAGTAGTGAAACAAAAATGAATATTATCGACAACAGTATCAATATTAGTTATAATTTCAGCATAGCAGTGATTAAAAATCCCTTATTGACATTATCATTAGACATTTATAAAAATAAAAAAAGAACAATAGTGTCACAGTGGCTTACACTTGCATCGCATCTCATGACCTTGACAACACACTTTGTCCAATATTTTCACAAAGATAACATAAGTCATATTTTGGCTTCGTTTATAGTTAAAACAAATTTGCATTATTGCAATCAGTTGATAAAACATTAACCTTTACAATTATAAAAGCTTTTTTTTTTTAAATCAACTACTTTGCTTGCATGTCACCAGACTGGGGTAGATCCTGCTGAGATCCTATGTATTTAAGGAATACAGAATCGTTTTGAATCGGAAAAATATGGTTTTTGAATCGCGAATCGAATCGAATTGAATCGAATTGAATCGATATATTATCGAATCGTGACCCTAAGAATCGATATTGAATCGAATCGTGGGACACCCAAAGATTCACAGCCCTAATAACAATGATTGGTACATTAACTTTACCTTAAAAATGGGACCCATTACTTCCCTGCTTGGCACTCAGCATCAAGGGTTCAAATTGGGGCTTAAATCACCAAAATGAATCCTGAGCGCGGCCATCTCTGCTGCTCACTGCTCCCCTCACCTCCCAGGGGGTGAACATGGGGATGGGTCCAATGCAGAGGGTAATTTCACCACACCCAGTGTGATGTGTGACTATCAGTGCTACCTTAATTTTTACAGAAAATCTTATGATACATTAAACATACCTTTCCTATTACAATCCATCCATCCATTTTCTACCACTTATTCCCTTTTGGGGTTGCGGGGGGGCGCTGGTGCCTATCTCAGCTACAATCGGGCGGAAGACGGTGTACACCCTGGACAAGTCGCCACCTCATCGCAGGGCCAACACAGATAGACAGACAACACTCACACTCACATTCACACATTAGGGCCAATTTAGTGTTGCCAATCAACCTATCCCCAGGTGCATGTCTTTGGAAGTGGGAGGAAGCCGGAGAACCCGGAGGGAACCCACACATTCACGGGGAGAACATGCAAACTCCATACAGAAAGATCCCGAGCCTGGGATTGAACCCAGGACTGCAGAACCTTCGCATTGTGAGGCAGACGCACTAACCCCTCTGCCACCGCGAAGCCCCTTCTTATTGCAATCAAAGAACACATTTTGCCTTAAAATAAAATAGTCAATATACTAAACAACTTGTCTCCTAATTTGGCTGCTGATGTATGCATTTGTCAAATTTATGAGTGACAAGCGCAAGAAAGTGGATTATTGATCTACTTTTTCATTTACTATTAATATCTTCTCATATTCTGTTTTAACATGTTCCATCTACACTTCTGTTAAAATGTAATAAGCACTTATTCTTCTGTTGTTTGATACTTTACATTAGTTTGGGGTGATACTACAACATTTGGGATCAATCCAATGCCAAGTAGTTTCAGGGTCATGACAGTTATACTATCATATTGAGTAAAAAGATTAGAACCATTCATACATATATTACTTTAATTTATTGTCACATAAAAACAACAATTTTTTAAGTGTCTTTGCTTTTATTTTGCTAAATATTTGTTGTGATTTCCTTGACCATTTATGGAGTCCGGTCAACTTCCTTTATTTTCACTTAATCGAAGTACGCATACAAGTGACGTCGAGGCCACATTGGAGCCACATTGGGCCTGTGCGCAACTATATTGGTGTCTGCTAAGAATCACAATTTACTTGTTATCCAAACAGTCAGCTGGAAAAAATCGGATTTAGAAAAAAATCCGATCTGGTCCACCTTGGCCTGCAATGTAAACAAAGTCATGGTGAAAATGAGCGAGACACATTGGCCTTGGCTGACAAAGAGTCGGTACTATCAGCAACCCGAAGTGTTGTGAACAAATATTTCATGATTTTCCGATACTTTTAGACAGACAGGAAACAGGGCTTAAAGACTTAGTGACGCTGACTGCTTGTCAAACGATGTTGTTTACTCTTCTACTTGTTGATCTGATTAGCTTCTAATGGATGTGACGGACAGAATGTAAATCCAATCATTTTCCGATGTTTTTTTTACAGCATCTACTCTTTTCTAAATAGTTTCCGTTGGCTCTTTCCCAGATGGATTTGAGAAACAAGCCATCTGCCATGCCAGATTAGTTCACTGGACAAAAGGCTGTACAGAAAGTTGCTCATGTTCCAACAAAATTCTCACTGCCAGTCTCATTTCAATTTCACCTTAAAAGGGTCAACAGTCTTATTCCAACTTTTATGGTTGTTTGCAGCCTTCCAGTAAGTGTACTATTACCTCATGTGTTCATTAGCCCAGACCCTACTATAGCTTGGCTGCTCAGCAAGGGTCAGTCTATACTTTCTAAAGACACAGTGGAAAGCAAATAAAGGTTCTGAAAAGGGTTAAAAGTCTCAGTTGGAGGCTAGTTAATGACCGAGGTAGGACAAAATGGCTCAAGCACACACCGAATGAGATCAGAGGCCATTTAAAACACATTATAGGGACAGAGAAGGAAAATATAACATTGCAACATATAACAACAATAAAAACAGACCTACTTATACAAAATGAAAAAACATTGTAAACATTGTGAACTAACTTCATTGCACAAGGGAGCATTGGAAATGTTTCAAAACAAAAGCTATCCTTTTTGCAGAGGTGAGTAGAGAAGCCAAAAATAGTTACGGACTAAAAGTACTTTTATTTTAGAGTGGGGGTCAGCAACCTACGGCTCTGGAGCCGCAGGTTGCTCTAGTGCAGTGGTCACCAACGCGGTGCCCACGGGCACCAGGTTGCCCGTAAGGACCAGATGAGTCGCCCGCTGGCCTGTTCTAAAAATAGCTCAGTGAGCTGCCTCTATTTTTTGAATTGTATTTATTTACTAGCAAGCTGGCCTCGCTTTGCTCAACATTTTTGATTCTAAGAGAGACAAAACTCAAACAGAGTTTGAAAATCCAAGAAAATATTTTAAAGACTTGGTCTTCACTTGTTTAAATAAATTCATTTATTTTTTTACTTTGCTTCTTATAACTTTCAAAAAGACAATTTTAGAGAAAAAAGTACAATCTTACTAATGATTTTTAGGATTTTTAAACACATATACCTTTTTACCTTTTAAATTACTTCCTCTTTTTTCCTGACAATATAAATCAATGGTTAGGTTTTTTTTTTCTTATTATTGTAAAGAATAATAAATACATTTTAATTTAATTCTTCATTTTAGCTTCTGTTTTTTTGATGAAGAATAGTTGTGAAATATTTCTTCAAACTTATTATGATTAAAATACAAACAAATTATTCTGGCAAATCTAGAAAATCTGTAGAATCATATTTAAATCTTATTTCAAAGTCTTTTGAGTTTCTTTTAGCATTTTTGTTCTGGAAAATCTAGAAGAAATAATGATTTGTCTTTGTTAGACATATAGCTTGGTCCAATTTGTTATATAGTCTAACAAAGTGCAGATTGGATTTTAACCTATTTAAAACATGTCTTTAAAATTCTAAAATTAACCTCAATCAGGAAACATTACTAATGATGTTCCATAAATAATTGTTTTTATTTTTCCAAAAAGATTAGAAATAGCTAGTTTTTCTCTTCTTTTTTTCGGTTGAATTTTGAATTTTATAGAGTCGAAATTGAAGATAAACTATGTTTCAAAATTTGATTCTTATTTTTTTTGTGTTTTCTCCTCTTTTAAACCGTTCAATTAAGTGTTTTTTCATCATTTATTCTCCACAAAAAAACTTCCATAAAAGGAAAAAAAATGTACGACGGAATGACAGACAGAAATACCCATTTTCTTTTAGATATACAGATTTATTTCTTAAAGGTAAATTGAGCAAATTGGCTATTTATGGCAATTTATTTAAGAGTGTATCAAACTGGTAGCCCTTCGCATTAGTCAGTACCCAAGAAGTAGCTCTTGGTTTCAAAAGGGTTGGGGACCCCTGCTCTAGTGGTTCCCGCTCAAGTGGCTCCCTGGAGCTTTTTAAAAAATGGAAAAAGATGGGGGAAATATATATTTGTTGTTTTAATAATGTTTCTGTAGGAGGACAAACATAACACAAACCTTCCTAATTGTTAGAAAGCCCATTGTTTAATATTTTTGTGTTTATGCTTCACTGATGAGAGTATTTGGCCAGCGCTGTTTTGTCCTACTAACTTTGGCAGTCCTTTAACTCACCGTAGTTGGTTTACATTTACAACCTTCTCCGATGCTGTCACTTAACGACGTGTTTTATGCCACTCCGTCTTTGTCTCATTTTGTCCACCAAACGTTTTATGCTGTGCGTGAATGCACAAAGATGAGCTTTGTTGATGTTATTGACCTACGTGGAGTGCTAATAATCCATGCCAACATGCTATTTAGGCTAGCTGTGTGCAAATATTGCATCATTATGCCTCGCTTTTAGGTATATTTGAGTTCATTTAATTTCCTTTACTTATGTTCTCTGTGTATTTAATTTATTACCAGCACAGGTCACTACACCAACCTCTGGCCTCCTTTAAAACGGAAGAAGTGCCTACAACTATTGTGACATAACAGCTCAATTTTTGTTTCATCTGACCACAGAACTTTCCTCCAGAAGGTCTTGTCTTCATCCATGTGATGTCAGATGAAACAAAAATTTAACTGTTTGGCCACAATACCCAGCAGATTTTGTTTGGAGGAGAAAAGGTGAGGCCTTTAATCCCAGGAAATAATGCCAACCGTCAAGCATGGTGGAGGTAGTATTATATTCTGGGGCCTGTTTTGCTGCCAATGGAACTGGTGCTTTAAAGAGATTAAATGGGAAAATGAAAAAGGAGGATTACCTTTAAATTTTTCAAGACAACCTAAAATCATCAGCCCGGAGGTTGGGTGTTGGGCGCAGTTGAGTGTTCCAACAGGACAATGACCCCAAACACACATCAACAGTGGTACAGGAATGGCTAAATCAGGCTACAATTAAGGTTTTAGAATGGCCTTCCCAAAGTCCTGACTTAAACGTGTGGACAATGCTGAAGAAACAAGTCAATGTCAGAAAAATTTAGCTGAACTGCACCAATTTTGTCAAGAGAAGCGGTCAAATAAATTCAACCAGAAGCTTGTGGGTGGCTACCAAAAGCACCTTCATGCAGTGAAACTTGCCAAGGCACATGTACCCAAATATTAATATTGCTGTATGTATATTTTCGATCCAGCAGATTTTCATTAGACTCATAATAAATACATAAAAGAACCACATTTCATGAATTATTTTTTGTAACCAACAAGTATGTGCTTCAATCACTCTATCACAAAAAAAATAAAAGTTGTAGAAATTATTGGAAACTCAAGACAGCCATGACATTACGTTCTTTACAAGTGTATGTAAACTTTTGACCCCGACTGTATATCCGATTTATTTCCACATATGAAAGAAGCTTGGGTTAGCTACAAAAAATTCGGAATTGCACATGACAAAATCCGATATGAATCGGAATTGACTTCCAGCGTGAACGTAGCCACAAAACAATGAAGATGAACCATCCAAAGAACAGGTGTGTCCTGATTGCCAATCAGGGACAGGTTAGGGAGGCAGCACTCAGGCCAGAGGACAAGTGGCAGGAAATGAACGACAAACAGGAAGTACAAACAAGAAAACAAGAGCCCTGGAAAAGAAAAACCAGGTATAACAACACAACACAAAACCTGCTCAGTGGACTTGTGGTTAGAGTGTCCTCCCTAAGACTGGAAGGTCGTGAGTTCAAACCCCGGCCGAGTCATACCAAAGACTATAAAAATGGGACCCATTACTTTAGCATCAAGGGTTGTAATTGGGGGTTATATCACCAAAATGATTCCCGAGCGCGGCCACCGCTGCTGCTCACTGCTCCCCTCACTTCCCAGGAGGTGAACATGGGGATGGGTCAAATGCAGAGGACAAATTTCACCACACTTAGTGGTACTTTAACTTAACAAGTTAGTGCATGTGCCTCACAATAGGAAGGTCCTAAGTGGTCCTGGGTTCAATCCAGGGCTCGCGATCTTTCTGTGTGGAGTTTGCATGTTCTCCCCGTGACTGCGTGGGTTCCCTCCGGGTACTCGGGCTTCCTCCCACCTCCAAAGACATGCACCTGGGGATAGGTCATACTTGCCAACCCTCCCAGATTTTCCGGGAGACTCCCGAAATTCAGCGCCTCTCCCGAAAACCTTCCGGAAGAAATTTTCTCTCGGAAATCTCCCAAAATTCACGCCCCCTCCAGCTCCATGCGGACATGAATGGGGACAGTCTGTTTTCACGTCCATTTTCCTGTTATATAAACAGCTTGCCTGCCCAATCACGTTACAACATCTACGGATTTTTTATAAAAAACTGCACACACAAGGAGACGAGGCAGAAGAACGAGGAAGTTACAGCCATGGCGACGCCGTCTGTAATAGAATGATTCTATGTTGTCTGTTGCCATCTCCTGGCGAATGTTGGCTATTGCGTTATGGGGTTGCTTTTTGATTGGCCACCGATTTGCATGGTGTTGTGCACCTGACGGCAAGTGACTCTCGCAAGTACGCAAATGGCAAAACAAAGGTTACTCAAATACTGAAAGGTAAGTGTTGTTGTTTCTTTTTTTTAATAACCACCAAGCACAGTACAGTTAGTAGAAAAACTGTGTTTTTTTTACTGTGTATTTGATAGGTGCCGTCTGAAATTTAACTATTTCTTTTATTTATATATAGAATAAAATAAATACATATAGCTAGAATTCATTTAAAGTCAAGTATTTCATATATATGTATATATATATATATATATATATATATATATATATATATATAAATATATATATATATATATATATATATATATATATATATATATGTATATGAAATATATATGAAATACTCAAGTTGGTGAATTATACTCGTCACCTCTTAACCAGGCCGCCCGCTCAAACCACGCCCCAACCACGCCCCCCCCACCCCCCCAACCCCCCACCCCCCACCTCACGAAATCGGAGGTCTCAAGGTTGGCAAGTATGGGATAGGTTGATTGGCAACACTAAATTGGCCCTAGTTTATGACTGTGAGTGTGGATGTTGTCTGTCCATCTGTGTTGGCCCTGTGATGAGGTGGCGACTTGTCCAGTGTGTACTCCGCCTTCCGCACGAATGCATCTGAAATAGGCACCAGCACCCTCCGCGACCCCAAAAAAGGACAAGCGGTAGAAAAATGGATGGATGGAAGTTGAAAGGCTCTCACGGAGGGTCGTGACACAAACACCAACCAACGTATGCTATGAACTCATGTTATCATTTGTATTTTTGAGTTTGGGTGGTCGCTAACTGTTAAAGTTTGGAAAGACGACTGCCTTTTGTTTGTGAGTGGCTTCAAAATAACGGCCTCACTACTGCCTCGTACTTTTCAGAGCGCTGATTGCGTAAATGTGCATTAAAAGTGCAGGATAACAGCACCTTTGACCTGAGCACTGCTCTGCATTCATTCGCTCCTTTGTCCAGCTGTTCTGTCTTACAGTCGCCCACAGCCGCTCTGTTTTTCCCCACAATTGCGTCTAACCTTTGACTCCGTCCACCATCCTTAATCCCTTTTTGATTCAAGGAAGCATGTCGGCGGCATTATTCAGTATTCATATTTCCATCTTCATCATCCCTCCACACTCAACTCTGACCTGGAAAAAAAAAAAAACGCTGCCTTTCTTTTACTCTGTGAATTACTATCCCATCTTCCCTGAGACCTTGCCAATCTATTAATCTAACTTGCCATTTACTGTCTTTTTTCTGCAGCTCTGTTAAAGGTTGGCTGCCTCTCCTCTCTCTCCCTCAATCTGTCACTCCGTCTTTGTGTGCAAATCCCACGTCTTTCTCCTCCAGACTGAAATATTCAATTTAAACGCCGTTTGTTTCGCAGTCGTGCGCTGTCCCTTTTTACAAACCGTACCTCTGATCACCAAACACACTCACCCCTTCACCTCCACTGGTGTTAACTTTGCCCTGCCGTGGCATCACGTTTATAGTACTTGCTGTCCTTTCCTCTGAATATACCGCATGTGTGAACTGTGAAGAGAACTTTACAGGGGCTTTTTATAGGGCAGCGGCTCTCTGTTTTACACAAGGAAATCTATTTGGCATGATGAATGTGTCACCGACAGACACCATTAAAGGAGAGCTAAGAGATAGTTCTTTGGTGCACACAGGCGCTCCCTACAGTTGTGAAGTGTAATTTTAGACCACTATAAAAACAGACAAACAGAAACTTATGAAAACACTGAAAATACCGGTAAAATCTGTTTAGAATGTGCTATAGTTCAATGTATGAACAGCCGACTACAAATCGACTGTGTATTTGATAGGTGCCATCTGAAATTCAACTATTTATTTTATTTATATATATAATAAAATAAATATATATAGCTAGAATTCACTGAAAGTCAAGTATTTCATTTATATATATATATATATATATATATATATATATATATATAGATATATATCTGAAATATATATGAAATACTCGAGTTGGTGAATTGTAGATGTAAATATACTCATCCCCTCTTAACCACGCCCCCGCCCCAACCACACCCCAAACCACGCCTCCGCCCCATCTCCGACCACATCGCCCCCACCCCACTCCCCTCACCTCCCAAAATCGGAGGTCTCAAGGTTGGCAAGTATGCAGGAAAAACAGGAAGTAGAATGAAAAATAACAGCTTTAGACAGGGAGTAATGGTAAAAACAGAGCAACACGAAACATAAATGCAATATGAGCGATCATGACACGCTTATTTAAATTTCAACGAATCGTTATCGTATCCTTAATATGTATACAAAAAAGTGACATTTAGATATACATTACGGGTTATTTTACCTGACACTAACACCATAATGAGGATAAACAAATATAATTCTTGCCTTTTCAGTTTATGATGTCGATGTAATAAAAGTATGTTTTAGAGGCAGGGAGGTTTTTATTGCTGCAGTGCTTTAAGTTACTTTATTGCCACTCATTCCTTAGCTTTTTATTTCTTTGTTAAATGAAATACAAACAAATGGAATTATTTCCTGCTGGTTTTCACGCCATCAATGTATTAGTTTCTATATGGATCTCATGTGTAAAGTAGTACACAGGTTTTCGTATGTCCTACTTTTCGGTGTTGTGGGAACATTTTGCCCTTATTTTAGTCTGCTCTCTTTTGTTAGATAGCACATAACTTGTCTGTCTGCCCACGTATCACTCCGCATAATCAAGGGCCCAAACAAAGCATACACAGGCATCTGCACTTTTTTTTGTAAAACATGGGGCCAATCAAAGTTGCGAGTGGTAGCAGTGCTGCAGGGTTGCGGGGTCACGACAGTGTGGCTTGTTGTGCTGTGATTGCATCAACTGATGTAAATAAAGTTGTGCGGTCACACGATTGTTTCTGCATGTAAATCTATAATGGTTCTCTATAAATGTGTTTTGTGTTGATATTTTTGAGTGTCTGAAATGGGGTAGTTGGATGTACATCATTTCTGATGGGAAAAATAAATGATGATTCGGCTTTTGTTGGACCTTTTTACATTTTTACATGACTTATTTTTATTATTAGAGTTTTTAGCCCTATTTTATTTTTGATTAGTCATTTAGTTTTTGTTCTCTGAATCCAAAATGTTATTAAAAATCACACTTGACTTTAATAAAGTACAAGTCAGGATTGTCTTTTTTAAGAAAAGATGTGCACAATTATTTGGCAAATATTATTGAACGGAGTTATTGGGCAACTAAATAAAAATGATTTTCCCATCCAACTTGTTTGTTTTCATCTATTTAAGTAAAAATAATATTAGAAACTAATTGCAGTTCGATTTTCGATGGCAGAATTAATAAAAATTGTGAATAAAGTAAACAATAAAACCTAAACATCAATTGTTGTATGGATTTGATAAAGAAACAATAAAAAAGGTTATTGAAGGGATCTCATGACCATTAACGTACATGAACAATTTAAGATTTTTAACAGGTAAATTCTCAAACTAAGGTTGGACGTTATGTCGGTAAAAATAAAGTACCGCACTAATAATGAATTAAAAACGGTACTATACTGCCTCTGAAAAATACCGCTACTTTTTTTTTAAAGACATTACAGCGTGCCGTCATCAGGTCGCGACATTGGTAGTAATATGAGAAGAAGCACATGTATGGAGTACTTACAAGTAGTCATGGAGTGGAGACAAAAGAAAAACTAATGGTAAAGGTAAAGCTATCAACAATTAAGCACCGCGCTGGAAGACATGCTTTAAAACCTGGCTTGCTCTCTAGCGGCTAACGTCGATTTGCGGTCAGCAGTGTTTTAGCCACTTCGATATCACTAATCCTCGCCTCCAAATGTGAAAAATAAAGTACGTTTCTCACAAATATCATCCCTGCAGGACGAGGAATAGCTAAACATGCTTCACTACACACCATAGGAGGATATAATAGCTAACTGCTAACAGCCAGCTAGCGCTCTTGAATGTAAAAGAATGCCATGGGTGGATCTACACAGACATCGACTGTAACAATAGCCAAATGATTAAATCGCTATTTTCTTTTATCACAAAATCTTTTGTCAATTTGTATTGTTTATAAACCAGGAAATACATCTCTGGACACATAAGAACTTTGATCATGACCTATTTGTTCCTGTCAGTATTTGATACCCAAATTTGTAGTATCAAAAAACCGTATTTAAAATATCACAAAAACAGAATAATAAGTGATTATTACATTTTAACAGACGTGGATATAGAACATGTTGATTGGTCCGCAGCTGCAAAAAGGTTGGGGACCGATGGTTTAAAGGACACTTGTAAAGTCGCAAAGGACTTTAAGGTAAAAAAATAACACACAGGAGTTATTTAAAACAATACCAGAATAAATTAATGAATAAAAAACATGAATTGCTGCAAACAGACCTAAGTAAAAACTAAAATTACGCTAATATTAAATTAAGCCACACTTGTTATCAAAAGGTATCACACACTTTCATCCATGCAGTCTGTCAGTTTCTTCTTCTGTTGATAAGCAACTTTTTGAGCCTCAGCAACCACAGCCTGCCAGGAAATGTTCTGTACTATTTTCCTTCGTGGTGAATCAGAAGTTTAGCAAAGAGCCCACAAGTTCTCACCAGGGTTTAAGTCAGGTGAAGAAGAGGGTCATGTATTCTTTCATCCTCAAGGTCTTTACTGGCAAGTCGCGCGCTGGAGTACTTTGATGTTTTTTTTTCATAAATCTTTGACATTTTATTTTCTCAACAAGTTTCTCTTGACTTTTTGCAACAAAACGTTTGATAGTTCTGTGAGCACATCACCCTTATATTAGCGTCCCTTTACTGGCTCCATGCGCGTTACCGAATAAATTTTTAACTCCTCCTATTTGTTTTTAAATGTCTAAAAAAACCTCACGCCAACATATCTCTCCGACCTCCTTTAGCCTTACTGCCCCACTCGATCCCTAAGATCAGCCCATCAGCTGCCACTGACGGTCCCTAACACAAGGCTGAAGCTTAGAGGTGACAGAAGTTTCGCGCTGCTGCTCCCAAGCTCTGGAACGACCTACCTCTGAGTGTTGGACAAGCCTCCTCTCTTCCTGTTTTTAAATCTCTCTTAAAAACATACTTTTATTCCATGGCTTTTAACACTGAGTGATATCCATCATGCAATGGCGCCCCATTATACACCTGCTGTGAACCTGTTTTTATGTTTTATTTATTTTATTTTGTTTTATTTTATTTTATTTTAGTTTATTTATTTATTTTTTATCATTAGTGATAAAAAACATAAAAAACTTTTCGAACATGTTGAATAGAGGAACTGGAAATTGTGATGTCGCGTGTCGTATGCATGCATGTTCCAAATAAACACAAACTCAACTCAACTCCACTCAACCTAAATAACAACTGATATGATTTCCTGTAATTATTGAAAGAAATTGCATATTTGTTCAATCTGCAGCACAATTTGCACAAAATCCATCTGTTTTTTTCTTCTGTCAGAGTCTTGAAGCTGTTAACTGTTCAAATATGCTGATCCCTCCTAACAAAGCAGTTGACTTAATGCAGCATTACTACGTTTAAAAACGAGATTATTTGCTCCCGAAATGTGATTCTAGTAATGCACTTCATCTAACAAAACAGGTCTTTTGAGGTCTGTCTAATTCAGTGGTTCTTAACCTGGGTTCGATCCAACCATAGAGGTTTGGTAAGTCGGCCTCAAGGGTTCGGCGGAGTCCCCGCCGCGGAGGTCAAGACACACCCGACTCATCGTGTAAATAAAAACTTGTTCCTATTGGTGTATTATGGATACCCCCAAACAATGTTCCCTCCAATTTTCCATCCAATTTGCAAGTGTGCCATTTATTGTGAGTTCATGCACTGTGTTGGTTTTGTTCTTTGAACAAGGTAATGTTCATGCACGGTTCATGTTGTGCACCAGTATAAAAACATATAACTTTGTCTTTAATTTGAAAAAAAAAAAAAAGAATGTCACTAAACAAGTGTTTGGTGAATGCGCATATGAAACTGGTGGGGTCCGGTACCTCCAACAAGTCGAAGAACCACTGGTCTAATCTCTGATGACAACATTTCCAAGTATTCAAGTAACACCTTCAAGGCCTACTGAAACCCACTACTACCGACCATGCAGTCTGATAGTTTATATATCAATGATGAAATATTAACATTGCAACACATGCCAATACGGCCTTTTTAGTTTTTACTAAATTACAATGTTAAATATGCCGCAGAGTTTCTTGTGACGTCACGGACTGTAGAGGACATATTAGCGCAGCACCATTTGCGGCTAAAAGTCGTCTCTTTTCATTGTGCAATTAAACAGTATTCTGGACATCTGTGTTGCTGAATCATTTGCAAGTTGTTCAATTAATAATGGAGAAGTCAAAGTAGAAAGATGGAGGTGGGAAGCTTTAGCCTTTAGCCACACAAACACACAGTGTTTTTTTGTTTAAAATTCCCGGAGGTGAAGCTTTACTATGGATCCGAGCGGTCAAGCGAACATGGTTCCCGACAACTTGTCAACCCGGCAGGTTTCGGTGAGAAAACTGTGGTAAAAAGTCGCCTCTTACCGGAGATCAGCTGGGCTTGCGCCGTCCATGCAGCTGCCGTCGACTTCCCTCATATACTGGCGTCAAGGCACCCGTGGACACACCCCTCCGACTATCAGGTACTATTTAATCTCACTAAAACACTAAAAACATCTGAATCCAGCCCAATACAATGGCCTTTTTTATTTTTATTTTTTTACTTATTTTTATTTTATTTTTTTTCTAGTCCTTCGCTATCAATATCATCATTCACGAATCTTTCAACTTTGCTCAAATTAATGGGGATATTGTCGTTTTCTCGGTCCGAATAGCTGTAGCTGCTGGAGGCTCCCATTATAAACAATGTGAGGACGTGAGGAGCCCTCACCCTTGTGACGTCATCGTCTGCGACTTCCGGTAAAGGCAAGGCTTTTTTATTAGCGACCAAAAGTTGCGAACTTTATTGTCGATGTTCTCCACTAAATCCTTTCAGCAAAAATATGGCAATATCGCGAAATGATCAAGTATGACACATAGAATGGACCTGCTATTCCCGTTTAAGTAAGAAAATCTCATTTCAGTAGGCCTTTCAGTCCAACTACAAATTGTAGCATTCTGTTGCCATAGCAACAAACTTTTCTGGCCTCTGTCATGCTAATCCATCTTTTAAAAAAGTCAAGTGAGCCACCAGGGCACTTTGCACACCTGTATGACGGTGGTGGCATTTCAGCAAAAGCAGAGAAGAGCAGGGCAACAATTTCAACAGGAAAAAAAAAAGGTTACGATGATGAGGACGCATTCCAACAAAAAAAAATATATTTTTAGTTTTTGCATCTGAAAGAATTATCGTGTTCAAAGTGATGGAAAGAGAAAAATGTCAAATAACTCGTTTTGGCAAATTAAATCTTCCATGTACCCAGAGAGCCTCACAGGGGCATATTTTCTCCTCGGTGGCTGTAGAACACCCTTCCTCCTCCTAATGGAAGGGAAGCAGAACAGATGGGACACAAATTGCACTTTCATACACCTCAAGGTTCAAGGCAATTTCCCCTCTGCGCCTGTGAAGTTCTCAGATTGCCTCTCCATCCTTTGAGCCTTTCACTAATCAAAGGGGTTTGGGTTTGTTCAGTGCCCTGACTTGTACCCTCACGTAAACACACACTAAAGCACACACCCATAAAAAGCACTTTTGGCATCGGCCACGGCGTATGTTTTGACTAGTCGTCTGTGGGAATCATTTTAATGACGCCATTGATACCATCAAAGACGCTACCTCAAAGAAGTCAGAGATGATGGATGCTGGTCTTAAAGGTGCGCCTTCATTCTCACATCCTTTTTCTTGTGACTACTTAGGCAGGGATTCTTGTGCTGGGAATGACACCTCCTATTCCATAATATCATCATATTAGGATTTCTTTCATCACCGGTGCGAGGGTGTGACTCACACGGTGGCTCAGGATACAATGGCATCCTGATATGTGTCTGATGATGATAACATCACAACCCAAAATCAGCTACAATACACCACAGTATCGATGCTCTGTAAAACCAAACTCGTCAACTTTTATAAAAAAAAAAACATGCAAATATTTTAATGTTTTTTATGTACCACGGATTTTTAGTTAAAGTACTATTTCACTTGAGATCAAGCATCTAAAATATTGTTGTTTAGAAGAGTGTTTTTCAATGACTGTGCCATCTGGTGTGCTGTGGGAGATTATCTGATTTCACCTTTTTTGGGTTAAAATATTTTCTACATACCAGTAATTATAATATGCAAATTATGTGTTGTTGTTGAGTGTCGGTGCTGTCTAGAGCTCGCCAGAGTGACTGTGTAATACTCTTCTATACCAGTAGGTGGCAGCCGGTAGCTATTAGAGATGCGCAGTTTGCGGTCTCATCCGCGGAGTCCGCAGATAAACCCCGGGTCGGGCAGGTGACATGACGAAAAAATAGATTTTAAATGTATTTGGGCGGGTGGCGGTTGAACCATTCGGAAATATTTAATATACATAGTCCAGGGATCGGCAATCTTTACCACTTAAAGAGCCATTTTTACCCGTGTCACACAGTAAAGAAGACAATAGGAGCCGTAAACATTCTTGCGAATATCTACTGGCGATCACCCAGATAATAAGAATAACGGCGTGCTTTGAAGCCATCGCCTACATGTACAAACTGCTTGCCAGTCCAGTAACGTGTTGTATGTGGCTTCCGCAGACACACGCACACGACTGCAAGGCATACCCAGTGATACAGAGTACACTGATGGTTGGGATATAAACAACTTTAACAGTCTTACTAATATGCGCCACACTTTGAAGCCACATCAAACAAGAATGACAAACACATTTCGGGAAAACATCCTCACAGTAACACAACATAAACGCAACACAACAAATACCCCGAATCCTTTGCATCCATGACTCTTCCTGACTATATTATACGCTGCTAGCACCAACCGGCTTCCACAATGTTTATCCGTACATGCCATGACAATCAACAATGTCCCCACATAAAAAGGGTAAAAACAGCTGAAATCTTTTTGATTGCTAAGCCAAAGTAGATGCGGGAAATATCGCTCAAGGAAAACATGAAAGTGCTACAGGAAAATACCACCAAAAGAGGAACGCAAAACTAATAATTAAAAAATAATATATGCCATACTAAGTAAACAAATATTAAATACATAAAAATACTTGTCTCAATAAAAAAAAGGAAAAGAAAACAAAAAGGGTTCAAGATGTTCATCATAATTCTTGATCTGTGTACTTTGTGAACATTTGTAGTTTGAGTAGTCTTTTAAACTGAATCATATTGGTGCTTTGTTTCATTTCTTTTGTTAATACATTCCATATTTTAATTCCACATACTGATATGCTAAAGGTTTTAAGTGTTGTACGTGCATACAAATGTTTTAAATTAGATTTTCCTCAAAGGTTATATGTCTCCTCTTTCGTTGAAAAGAATTGTTGTACATTCTTGAGAAGCAGGTTATAGTTTGCTTTGTACATCATTTTAGCTCTTTACAAATGCACCAAATCATGAATGACCACATATCTCACGTAGTGTTAAAAGCCGACGAATATCAGATAGAAGTCATTAGCTGCAATTCCTTTGCAGTTTTTTGCAAACTAAAAGCGATATTTAAAAAATATCTCCCGTCCAAAGGCAAAACCCAGTAACTCAATTTTGGCTAAAACTGAGCTGATAATATTTTTGGAGTTCCTAGGTGATATATTTTACATTAGTGTATGCGATATTGTAATTTGTTCCGTAAGTAAGCTGTTACGCGCATGGCAGGACCTAGCAACTACCACATAACCGCGTAGATACAACAGAAAAACCTAGTATCTCAAAGGGACCAATCGGAGCTTCTTTGTCAGTCGCCTTATTGTCTTTAATGAGACATTTGCACGAATGGGGGCCGACGGTCAACCTGATTATGTGATATTATGGCACGAGGGGATATTTGGAAGATTGGCCCAGGACGTTGCAAGCACCTTCATTAAATGTATTGTTCTCGATTCTTCCCCTTGCATACTCTTTTGGGCAGATAACTGTGGAGGTCAAAATAAAAACTGGACGCTGTACACGGCTCTTGCCCAATGTGCAAACGCAGAATCGGGCCCACTCGAGATTGTGATAAAATATCTGGAGAAAGAGCACACGTTAATGAGAGCAGATTCAATCCATGGCTCAATCGGCAAGAAAATGAAAGCTCAAGGAAACATCTATATGTTTGATGACTTTGTAGATCTTTGTAAGACAGCATCAAGATAGATTGAATTTAGTTTGTTTTCTCAAAATCAGCTAGAAGTGAGTTACTAAGTTTTGCCTTTGGACGGGAGATATCGACAAAGTACATTTGAGACTTTTAGGTGTTTCCATTAAAGGGTGTTTTGCGTCTAGGGCCATCATTCTCGAAAACCCCGTCCGGCGAGTTTGAAGAAGATGGACGTTTTGCCATTCCATGGTTTTGGAGCTCCGCAGCCAGTGCTGTTGCTGCGATTCTCATAAGAAAACGAAAGCAGCAGGTGATCGATCAACAGAAACGTCCTTGCGTATGGCAGTGGCCACAAATAAAGGATTTCTGAGAGAGAATTGTGAATGAGGAATTCACAGACGAATTGTGGATTCAAGGACCCCCTCGACATTGTTTGGGCATGTGGGTGTCTCCGAGCCTGTGAGTTGGCCTCTATTGACAGGAAGGGACTTGACTGATCGGAAGCGAGACCAAGACGACTCATCTGCCTAGTTGTCCCGCATTGGCACACCGCCGGTTCGGTGTGTAGGTTCCCAGTAAATGCGAAAAAAGGGTTTCCATCATGCTTTTGTAGCACACATCAAAACGACTGAAAACCACCTCATGACAGCGTGAAAAATATTTGAGTTTTTTTTTTTTAATATGGGTGTTTCCATTACCATATTTAGGTTTTGCGCATTTCTAGGGTTAATGGAAACGTAGCTAGTGATGTTATCAAAGGAAAAAGCGAACGATGTGATGTTTTTTATTTAATATTAATGCTCCGCCTTGTGCTTAAAATGAGCAAAACACAAAAAAATGACATGTTATAATTATGCCTGTTACTACATAATATGTATACAAACCCCGTTTCCATAGGAGTTGGGAAATTGTTAGATGTAAATATAAACAGAATACAATGATTTGCAAATCATTTTCAACCCATATTCAATTGAATATGCTACAAAGACAACATATTTGATGTTCAAACTGATAAACATCTTTTTTTTTGCAAATAATTATTAAGTTTAGAATTTGATGCCAGCAACGCGTGACAAAAAAGTAGGGAAAGGTCGCAATAAATAGTGATAAAGTTAAGGAATACTTATCAAACACTAATTTGGAACATACCACAGGTGTGCAGGCTAATTGGGAAAAGGTGGGTGCCATGATTGGGTATAAAAACAGCTTCCCAAAAAATGCCCAGTCTTTCACAAGAAAAGATGGGGCATGATACACCCCTTTGTCCACAACTGCGTGAGCAAATAGTCAAACAGTTTAAGAACAACGTTTCTCAAAGTGCAATTGCAAGAAATTTAGGGATTTCAACATCTTCGGCCCATAATAACATCAAAAGTTTCAGAGAATCTGGAGAAATCAGTCCGCATAAGCGGCATGGCCGGAAACCAACAATGAATGACCGTGACCTTCGATCCGTCAGATGGCACTGTATCAAAAACCGACAGCAATCTCTAAAGGATATCACCACATGGGCTCAGGAACACTTCAGAAAACTACTGTCACTAAATACAGTTCATCGCTCCATCTGTAAGTGCAAGTTTAAAGCTCTACTATGCAAAGCGAAAGCCATTTATCAACAACATCCAGAAACGCCGCCGGCTTCTCTGGGCCCGAGATCATCTAAGATGGACTGATGCAAAGTGGAAAAGTGTTCTGTGGTCTGACAAGTCCACATTTAAAATTTTTAGGGGAAATATTCGAAATCAGGTCATCCGGACCAAAGGGGAAGCGAACCATCCAGACTGTTATCGACGCAAAGTTCAAAAGCCAGCATCTGTGATGGTATGGGGGTGCATTAGTGCCCAAGGCATGGGTAACTTACACATCTGTGAAGGCACCATTATTGCTGGAAGGTACATAAAGGTTTGGAAAAACATATGCTGCCATCTAAGCGCCATCTTTTTCATGGACGCCCCTGCTTATTTCAGCAAGACAATGCCAAGCCATATTCGGCAAGTATTACAACATCGTGGTTTCATAGTAAAAGAGTGCGGGTACTTTCCTGGCCCGCCTGCAGTCCAGACCTGTCTCCCATCGAAAATGTGTGGCGCAATATGAAGCGTAAAATACGACAGCGGAGACCCCGGACTGTTGAACGACTGAAGCTCTACATAAAACAGGAATGGGAAATAATTCCACTTTCAAAGCTTCATCAATTAGTTTCCTCAGTTCCCAAACATTTATTGAGTGTTGTTAAAAGAAGAGGTGATGTAACACTGTGGTGAAAATTCCCTTTCCCAACTACTTCGGCACGTGTTGCAGCCATGAAATTCTAAGTTAATTACTATTAGGGAAAAAAAAATAAAGTTTATGAGTTTGAACATCAAATATCTTGTCTTTGTAGTGCATTCAATTGAATATGGGTTGAAAAGGATTTGCAAATCATTGTATTCTGTTTATATTTGCATCTAACACAATTTACTAACACCTATGGAAACGGGGCGTGTGTAGAAAAAATAATAAGAACAGTTTGGAAGTTTTTTTAAGCGCTATAAGGATTAATGCAACTACCATAGGCTCAAATGTGTGTTTTGCTAGCATTTATTTACAAGTTAGAATTCATTAAGAAAATAAAAAAAAACATACGTGTGCTTGTCCTACATAAGGAATGTGAATAAGAGGGTAACTGTGGAGAGGGGCGTGTGCCACGCGTCCCCTGCGGGCGGGGTGTGTGCAGGGGCCGGCCATGAAGCAGCCAACAGGTGAGTGGATACCTCAGCTGGAACGAGTTATCTAATCACCTGTTCCCTTTATTAGCAGCGCTGGAGACCATGAAGCGGGAGGGACGCATGAGGACGCAGGAGGAGGCAGGAGTGACGCACAGAGACGAACAAGGGACAGCTGAAAAGCTGGAAAGACGGACAATTGTGTACAGTAAAAGATGTATTAAATACTGTGTCAAACCTGTATCCTGAGCTGTGTGATACTGTGGTCAGAAGAAGCCGGGCGAGACGCAGGAAACCTCCACAACTGGCACCCAACTTAAGCGAACCACGACGATGTCCACCACATTAAATAAGAACGATCTTCCATTTGTTCACGTTGCTTTAATAAATTAGAGCAGTGAAATACAATAACAAAACATGTTATCAACGTATTCCTAAGTGCCGTCTGCCATAACTTCAAAACGTCATCCACTTCCTGTTTGCGTGTGTGTCACAATAATAGTACCGTGGTGCAACATTCTCTATCTCCCCCTGAGCCTTTAACATATGTAAACCAAGGTAAAAATAAGCAGAAATGATGTGATAATCATTATTGAGAACATAACAAATGGTGATGAGGAACATAGAACTAACATTCACCACCCATAAACCCCTTAAATGTTACCCCATCTCATAGTCTTTATGCCAGGCAGGCGCGCCGGGCTTCCTGGTGGGCCGGCGTAGGCCCACGGCTGATGGTGTAGCGGGCGACTGGGGAGGGGCAGTCGATGGGGCCGCAGGAGCAGGCGACGGCCTGGCGGGGGTACTGCGATCTGGGGTCGCAGGCACTTAGTGTGCTCCGCCCAACTGTCGGCTGTACGGATGTGACGTTTGCGGAGGGCCTCCTCTCTCAGCGTCAGTATCTCACGCCATGTTGCATGGGGCCTGTACCTCCCGGGCGGGATCGGGATGAACTCCCGTATGGGCCGGCCAAAGATGCACATCGCAGGGGAGAGCTTTGTGACAGGGTCGGGCGTGTTGCGGTAGTGTAGTATCGCCCTCTGCACAGAGTCAGTGTCCAGCTCCCCCTTCGGGGCAGTGTTGTCCGTGATCAGCCGCTTCATAGTCTTAACGCCGATTTCCGCGCGGCAGTTGCTGTGGGGGAAGGCTACAGACGAAAGGCGGTGGTGCACGCCCCATCTGCATAGAAAGGATCTGGTGTCGGCAGAGGTGAATTCCGGTCCACCGTCAGATGCTAGCTCCTCAGGCGTCCCATACGTGGCAAAGGCTCGGCGCAGGTGGCATATGAGGTCTGCTGCGCCGCCAGTCGACCTGGATATGAGTGGCCAGTTGGAGTAACGGTCCACGATTACTAGGTAGTGTACACCCCTATGGACGAAGAAGTCTGTGCATATAGCTTGGAAGGGGTACACAGGTAAAATGGGGGGAATTGGTGGCGCCGCAGGCTGAGAAGGTGCCATACGGTTGCAGTGTTCACAGTTAGCCCGGGTTGTGAGGATGTCGGCCGTCATACCTGGCCAGAATACAGATGATTCCGCACGGGCAGTCATCATGGAGACGCCCTGGTGAGCGGCGTGTAGGGCGTCGAGTACTTCGTTGCGGAGGGAGGGTGGTATCACTACTCTGTCCCCGTAGAGCACTACTCCGTCCATCGACGTGATGTCCTCGCGGTACTGGTAGAAGCCACGGATCGCTGTGGGCATCTCTGTCCTGGACTCCGGGAAGCCGTCCATCGCTATCTCTTCCAGCGCGCGCATGTCGTCATCGCTGCTGGTAGCCTCTCTGACGCGGTCCCATGTCACGGACCGTAGGGACTCGAGTCCTGCAGAGTACCAGGTCAGGTCGCCACTCTCGTCATCACCGTTGTCATCCTCATCGCCATTGTCTGCAGTCCCTGTCTGTCGTATGAGGGACAGGATGTCGGTGTGTGTGCTGGGTGGAAGGTGGCCCATCATGGCGACACTGTCGTCCGGCAAGACCATGGGTGATGGGTTCCGAGTGCCAACTGGTCTGCGTGACATCGCGTCAGAGGCTCTTTTCTTCATGCCTGGTATATGTATCATGCGGAAGCGGTAACGCAGGGTGTTTTCCTTGAGGTTCCTGAGGCGGGGGTTGGGTATGTCGTCCAGCGCCCTGTCGCCAAGGATTTTGAGGAGGGGCTTGTGGTCCACTGCTATGATGAGGTCTTTGCAGCCCAGCATGAAGTATCGTGATTTATCCAAGGCGTCGGCGACTGCCAGTGCCTCGCCTTCTATGGGAGCGTATCTGGACTCAGCTGCGTGGGTAAATCGGCTGCCAACTAGGGTCACCTTCCAGCCATTAGTGCAACAGAAGGGTTTGACTGGGAGGCATAAACAATGCTTTTGGAATAACCAGAAGCCGACCCCTTCCTTTGACCAGTCCGTCGCGAGGCATGTGGGCTTGGATTTTTCAAAGATGCGGACGCCTCGCTCGGTCTCCTGGACGATCGTCGCCTTGGACTCGCGGAAGACTTCCTCCAGCTCCGGGGACCACTCGAAGCGCACGCCATGCTGCAGGAGCTTCCGGAACGGTTGCATGCGCTCGGCCATACTGAAGGCATAAGCCACCTGGTTGACAAGGCCGAACCATGATCTGACGTCGGTGACGTTTCGTGGCCGGGGAAAGTCTCTGATTGCGTCCAGGTAACGACTGCATGGCCGTACGTCGCTCATGGTGATGGTGAAGCCGGCAAAGTCCACTGTGGGAGAGGCGAAGACGAACTTCTCAGGGTTGAGGATGATGCCATTCCTGCCGCAGACGTCGAGCCATCGCACGGCCTGGAAGTAGGCTTTTTCAATGTCGTCAGCCCACAGTAACGTGTCGTCCACACACTTGGTCTTGTTACCAATGTCCGTGACTACCTCGTCATATCGCGGTGAGTAGTCGTCTCCTGACGCTATGTATCCCTGCGGGGTTGAGAGGTATCGGTACCTCCCCCATGGGGTGATGAACGTTGTCTTGTGGCGATCATCCTCGTGTAATGGGACGCTGTGGTAGCCATTCCAGGCGTCGAATACAGTTTTGTACATGCCACTGGGCACCTGCCTCGCCTGGTGGAAGCGGGACTGTGTGTGGTGAGTTTCACGAACAGCATGTTTGTTCAGGGCTTGGAAGTCAACTGTGCGCCGTGGCTTGCCGTTCTTTTTTGCACATATTACCATGCGGTGACACCATGTTACCGGTGTGCCAACCGGCACCTCCTCCAGTACGCCGAGACGAACGTCTTGGTCGAGGCCAGCCTTCACCTTGCT
Organism: Nerophis ophidion; assembly: GCF_033978795.1. Lineage (NCBI taxonomy): Eukaryota > Metazoa > Chordata > Actinopteri > Syngnathiformes > Syngnathidae > Nerophis > Nerophis ophidion. The sequence continues at coordinate 54,282,339 of NC_084617.1, read as the reverse complement.
CTGCCAGTGTATGGCTACTGGGATGGGTGTGTGGTGGGCCACTGGCGTTGCCTCGTTATCGAGCATGAGGCAAAGTGGTGGGCCAGACATCCTGGGCAGGGGCTGGTGAGGGCATGTGTTAAACGTACTCTGAGCATACAGCTTCAGGAGGTGCGCCCGTAGCGCCTCCCTGTTGGCCTCTGTAGCTGGCATGGGGAGCGTAGTAGGTGTGACTGGAGGCTCTGCGCGTCGGGGGCAGTTACATGGCTCCGAGGTCGCCAGGTTGACCTCACCCAGAGTTGGGAACTTGTCAGATATCATGCCGAGATCCACGCAGGCTGTGCGAGACAGAAATATGCGGTCTGAGGTGTCGGTCACATATGCGATCTGGCGCGTTTCCAGCCTCCGGGCGTCGCTGCTGCTGCCGGTGGATCTGATGATGGCGGCCCCAAGGATGCGTATACCTTCATTGTTCGCGGCTCTCATGGTCATTGATACAGGGATGAGGTTGTCTGTGCTCAGACCTAGTTGCTGGGCGACCTTGACGCCGATCAGACAGCTCTGGCACCCTGTGTCAGCCATGGCGGGTAGGGTTACAGCACGGGTGTGCTTTCGAAGGTCGAGTCCCAGCGCTTTGTAATCTTCACGCTCGATGGCAAGGGTGAGGCGGATGTATGGCTGTGGGTTGGATGGGCGTTTCGTCCACTTGTCGCACATATCATCATAAAGGTGGTGGGCCAAGGGCAGTGTGCAGATCTTGTCATGGCCGCTGTCCATTGTGAGTGTGCACAGTTCTACGTGCGCTGCTGTCTGTTGTTCCTCGTGCGCCCCATCAGCCTCTTCTGGTGGGGGTCTGGATGGGCGGCCGCCCAGACAGACTCTGTCGAGGTGATTTTGCCGATTGCATTTCTTGCACGTCTTGCCATATGCAGGGCATTCAGCGCGCCGGACGCGCCACTGCGGTGTCTTGCCATGACCTGTTCCACCACAATAGACACAGGGCTCCTCAGGTTTCGTTTTAGTTTTTTCTGCCCTTTGGCCCCCTTTGCTGCGGACGTCTTGCTGTTTCCCTCGCCGATATGAACTGCTGATCGAATCTGTATTTTGGGTGTCAAGCAGGCGTGAGGCTGAGCGCTTCCCTGATTCTTTAGCTTAAATGTACTCTACCATGTCTTTTAATGGCATATTTTGATTTTTCTCGCCCAATAAATCCAGCTGTATCTCTTGGTCTGCTATGCCCCGAGTGATCACATCACGCAGTATTTCCTCTGTGAAATCATTCATTTGGCCACAGTCCTCTTTTGTGCATTTCAGTTCGTATTTGCATGTGCCAGCCTGCCCCTTTAAACGAGCGTGGAATGACCTGATGGGCTCCTCGCGTCCCTGCCGCATGTTGGATAGGGCCAACCTGGCCACCATGATGTTTTCTGCACGGACGGCGAGTGCTTTCATAGCCAAAAGAACATCCTTTTCATCACTATCCACGAGGCTTTTGCCAGCTGCGCGAGTGAGGTCTTTTCTTAGCTCCTCCTCGCAGCACTCGAGTAGCTGCGTGACTACGTCAGAACCGGTTAATTTGATTCCTCTTTTGTATTCGTCCCAGTGGGTTAAGAAATATGACCACGTCTCGGCCGTTCCCGCCAACGCGATGGAGGGTCGCTTGAGCTTCTCTACCTTAGCATTCATGTGTGGCTCCCTGGGGGGTGCAGTGTGTGTGGTCGCATGGATGTTCAGCATCGCCGCCACCACTGCCGCCTCTTCGTGCCGAGCCGTGTATTAACAGTTTGCGATAGGGCAACGTACCTCCATTGTTGGTTTTACTGGTTTGCGTTTCACCTTCTTTGTTTTGATGACTCACTCACTCTTCGGTCAATGGCGTGAATGAATTCGCCGCTCGCTCATGTGTTGTTTGCATTCCGATGTCGGCAAACTCCGTTTGATAAAGTCCATGTTTTGTTATAAATAAGAACGATCTTCCATTTCTTCACGTTGCTTTAATAAATTATAGCAGTGAAATACAATAACAAAACATGTTATCAACGTATTCCTAAGTGCCGTCTGGCATAACTTCAAAACGTCATCCACTTCCTGTTTGCGTGTGTGTCACAATAATAATACCGTGGTGCAACATTTTCTACACATCATCCCAGGAGGCGCTCGGGCAAGTGCTGGCCGAGGTATCGGCAGCAAGCCGGCAACAGACGCAGCTAATCCAGCAACTGATGGACAGATCCACGGTAGGAGGGGGAGCAGCGACATCCATGCAGCGAATGGGGGAGGCAGAAGACCCTCACACGTTTTTGGACATCTTTGAAGCCACCACGACCACATGCAGATGACCGGAGGAAGAGTGGGGAGTGAAGCTGCTGCCGTTGCTGGTGGGGGAGGCGCAGCGGGCGGCGTTGAGTCTCCCGGCAGCCGCCCGCATGCAGTATGCTAACCTCTGGCATGCCATCCTGGATCGGGTCGGCAGCAGCCCGGAGAAGCATCAGACAAAGTTCCGGGCGATGAAGTTGGGACGAGAGGACCGCCCCTTCGTCCTGGCGCAGCATTTGCGAGACGCGGCAACCCGGTGGCTCCAGCCGAATGGGTAGGATCCCGAAGTGGTGGAAAGAATCTTGCTGGAGCAGTTCATGGACGCCCTCCCACCCAGGACCGCCGAGTGGCTGAGGTACCATCGCCCCGTTGATGTAAAAGCTGCAGTAACAATGGCCGAGAACCACCTAGCGGTCCACAGGGAAGTGACGACAAAAGCGACCGAAAGGCCCATCCCTGCACTTCGCCGACGACTCACGCCACCAGACGGGATGACACTGGAGCACCGCCCTCACCTGACGGGAGGACTTGGAAACATGGAGCAAGTCCCCTCCTCAAATGATCAACAAGCACACACGCACACACGCACACACGCACACACACACACGCACCCAGTCACACACACATACACATCCAACAAGGGGGGGGGGGGAACCGGGGATATAATCCACTGTCTCCTTGTCTGTTTCAGGGTACCAGCGCTGTCCAGAGAGGGCTTCCCTCACAGAGGGCGCCTCAGACGCCCGGGCCGGTGTGCTGGGGGTGCTGTCAACCGGGTAACGTTCACCGGAAGTGCTCCTTAATGGTGGTGGGGCATGTGATGCGGGTTGTCGGGATCCCAGCACCCGCCCCCGATCCGGGGGAGACGTACTGTGTCCCAGTAAGAATACAAGGGAGTACATACCGGGCAATGGTGGATTCGGGCTGTAAAAAGTCCATGATGCACCAAAACCTGGTTCGACCCGGGGTGTTGAGGCAGGCGACACTGGGAAGAATTAGGTGTATTCATGGGGATGTGCACGAGTACCCGATTGTGCCAGTGGAAATTTGGTATGAAGGTCAAAAGCATAATTTTAAGGTTGCCGCAAGCGCGCACCTTACGCATCCCATAATTTTAGGAACAAATTGGCCGGGGTTTAACCAGTTAGTGACACAATGTGTGGGGATGCGTTCACGGACTGTATGACAGGGGAATATCCGCGCAGTACTCGCTGGCGATGCGGATTCATCCGGCACTGACAGGCGGGAACCGGCAGGGGCTTCGCGGGAGGCCCCACCGGCCCTCCGCTGGCAGTCCATGGAGGATTTTCCCCTTGAGCAGTCCCGCGATGAAACTTTGCGCGCGGCCTGGGACCAGGTGGTTTGCATAGACGGTCAGCTGGTGCGCCCGGGGAAAACGCAGGTATTCCCCCACTTTGTGATTATTAGGGATAGGTTATATAGAGTGAGCCGTGACACTCAAACAGGTGAGGAGTCCACCCAGTTGTTGGTGCCAAAACCCCGCCGGGAAATGGTTTTCCAGGCGGGGCACTGCAATCCCCTCGCTGGCCACTTGGGGTACGAGAAAACACTCAATCGGGTCATGGTCCGTTTCTATTGGCCAGGCATCCGGGCAGACATACGCCGCTGGTGTGCTGCCTGTCCGGATTGCCAGCTGGTAAACCCGGCGGCCGTCCCGAAGGCCCCTTTGTGGCCATTACCACTCTTGGAGGTCCCGTTCGAAAGAATTGGGATGGACCTCATCGGACCATTTAACCCAAGCACACGGGGATATCGCTTTATGTTGGTTCTGGTGGATTACGCAACGCGGTATCCCTAAGCAGTGCCGCTGCGTTCCATCTCTGCCAAGAGTGTGGCGCAAGCACTCTCCACGGTCATTTCCCACGTCGGAATCTCGAAAGAGATTTTGACGGACCAAGGCACGTCCTTTATGTCACGCACGATAAAGGAACTGTATGGGTTATTGGGGATTAAAGCGATCTGCACCAGTGTATACCACCCACAAACTGACAGGCTGGTGGAACGGTTTAATAAAACGCTGAAAACCATGATCCGTAAGTTCATGCACGAGGACAAACCTAATTGGGATAAATGGCTGGATCCCGTAATGTTTGCGATGCGGGAGGCACCCCAGACCTCTACCGGGTTTGCACCGTTCGAGTTGTTATACGGCAGGAAGCCGCGCGGCGTATTGGACCTAATTAAAGAAAGCTGGGAGGAAGGTTCAAGCCGCAGTACAAACGAAATACAATACGTTATGGACCTGCGAGCAAAACTCCACCAGGTGGAGCACTTGTCACGCGAAAAATTGCTCCGTGCCCAGCAACAGCGTACGTACAACAAGGGAACCCAGCTGAGAAAATTTTCACCGGGAGAAAAAATACTTGTACTACTCCCAACTTCCAGCTCAAAATTACTAGCAAAGTGGCAAGGACCCTTTGAGGTCACACGGCAGGTAAATGATGTGGACTACGAGGTTCGGCGCTCGGACCGAGGTGGAGGCTTTCAAATTTACCATGTAAACATACTGAAACCATGGAGGGAGGCCGAGCCTGTCTCCATGGTGACGGTAGTGAGAGAGGAGGAGGAGTTGGGGCCAGAGATCCCGCACTCTGCTTCTTCTTCTCCTCTTCCCTGTGATGACCAGCTCACATTGGCTCAAAGAGCAGAGGTTGCTGAGTTACAGCGGCGCTATGTAGATGTGTTCTCCTCGCGGCCCGGGCGCACGGATCTCATCCAACATCATATTGAGACCAGCCCGGGGATTACAGTGCGGTCTCGGCCATACAGGCTTCCCGAGCACAAACGCAAAATAGTGCGGGACGAATTAAAAACCATGCTGGAGTTAGGAGTAATAGAAAAATCCCACAGTGAGTGGTGCAGCCCTATTGTTCTTGTAGGGAAGAAGGATGGGTCTGTGCAGTTCTGTGTGGATTACCGCAAGGTGAATGAGGTGTCACGTTTTGACGCGTACCCAATGCCTCGGGTCGATGAGCTTCTGGATCGGCTGGGCACTGCTCGTTTTTTCACGACACTGGATTTAACCAAGGGCTACTGGCAGATTCCCTTATCACCAGAGTCCCGGGAAAAATCGGCCTTTTCCACTCCGGAAGGTTTATACCAGTTCGTGATGCTCCCGTTCAGGTTGTTCGGTGCGCCTGCAACGTTCCAGCGCCTCATGGACCGGGTGCTGCGACCCCACGCTGCATACGCGGCTGCCTACCTAGATGATGTTATCATCCAGAGTAGCAGCTGGGAAGATCACCTGCGGCAAGTGGGGGCGGTGCTCGAGTCCTTGAGGAAGTGCGCGGTTGGCCGGAGGGAGGTACAGTATCTGGGGTACCACTTGGGGGGGGGAGGCTGCAGCCACAGGTTGACAAGACGGCGGCAATTGCGGCCTGTCCACCCCCCAAGACTAAAAAAAGAGGTGAGGCAGTTTTTGGGACTGGCGGGCTACTATCGTCGATTTATTCCCCGGTTTGCGGACCTGACCAGCTCACTGACGGACCTCACCCGAAAGGGTGCTCCAGACCTGGTCCAGTGGACAGAGCGGTGCCAGCAGGTGTTTGAGGAGGTAAAGAAAGCACTCTGTGAGGAGCCGGTACTGCGCATGCCAAATTTTAACATTCCTTTCTGTCTGCAGGCGGACGCGTCGGGCGGGGGACTGGGGGCCGTTTTGACCCAGCGGGTGGAGGGCGTCGATCGCCCCATACTTTACATCAGCCGGAAATTGTCGGAGTAGGAGGCGAGGTACAGTACGGTGGAGAGGGAGTGCCTCGCTATCCGGTGGGCGGTCGGGGCCCTCCGCTACTACCTGCTGGGACGGGCCTTCAGTCTCTGCTCGGATCACAAACCTCTCCAATGGGTCCACCGTATGAAGGACGCCAATGCGCGGATCACCCGGTGGTATCTCGCATTACAACCCTACAACTTCCGGGTGGTCCACAGGCCGGGAGCGCAGATGGCCGTGGCCGACTTCCTCTCTCGCCCCGCTATTGGGGGGGGAGATAAAATCACTACAGTATGAAAAGGGGTAGGATTAAATAAACTCAGCTTTGTGGGGCGGTATAGCTCGGTTGGTAGAGCGGCAGTGCCAGCAACTTCAGGGTTGCAGGTTCGATCCCCTCTTCCGCCATCCTAGTCACTGCTGCTGTGTCTTTGTGCAAGACACTTAACCCACCTGCTCCCAGTGCCACCCATCCATCCATCCATCCATCCATCCATCTTCTTCCACTTATCCGAGGTCGGGTGGCGGGGGTAGCAGCCTAAGCAGAGAAGCCCAGACTTCCCTCTCCCCAGCCACTTCGTCTAGCTTTTCCCAGGGGTTCCCGAGGCGTTCCCAGGCCATCAGGGAGACATAGTCTTCCCAACATGTCCTGGGTCTTCCCCGTGGCCTCCTATCGGTTGGACGTGCCCTAAAGACCTCCCTAGGGAGGCGTTCGGGTGGCATCCTGACCAGATGCCCGAACCACCTCATCTGGCTCCTCTCGATGTGGAGGAGCAGCGGCTTTACTTTGAGTTCCTCCCGGATGACAGAGCTTCTCACCCTATCTCTAAGGGAGAGCCCCGCCACACGGCGGAGGAAACTCATTTCGGCCCCTTGTACCCGTGATCTTATCCTTTCGGTCATGACCCAAAGCTCAGGACCAACCGTTGAGGATGGGAAAATTGTTTTAACTTAGATATTGGGTTTCACAATGTAATGTGCTTTGAGTCACTTGAGAAAAGCGCTATATAAATATAATTCACTTCTTCCTACTCTTTTTCGGACGTGCTTGAATGAAACAACTGGAAACATGTGATGCATTATATTGTCCCGTTTACATGTTCCAAATAAACTGAAACTGTACTGAAAGATATGCTCTAAAAGAGCGCCATAGCCACACACTAAGTGATGGTTTAAAACGTAGTAAGACATGTTTTGATTGGCAGTGTACATGGAGGAGATAATATCTTCAAAGTTCTATATTGGCTTTAGTCTTTGTATCTATTTTGGAACAATATAGAGTCGACTAGTTGTCAAAGAGGCAACATTAAATCACAAAATGACAAAATGTCAATTTATCAAAACAGTGTCAGAAGCTATTTTCACTTTCATTTGCCATCGGTGCTGCCCAGGTGCTGCCGAGGAAGTAATAACAGACAATATTGTTTACAGCTCCATTATAAAACAAACATTATGGCCCATTTGACTAAATACTGCTGACAGTGAATATGGTGATCAATCTCCATAGCAACCATGGCCATTAATTATTATTGCACCAGGAGATTTAGGCAGATGATGATTACGGCGGGAGCGCCGTTTTTTTTGGAGGCGGGGCTGCAAAAGCGCTCCATCTTTCATTTCTGGCCTTTGTCCGACGCCGAGAGACGCAGCCTTGCTCCGCGTACCAACCCCGGGGTTAACCCGGTCCCCGAAGCAATTACAGACAATTGTGAAGCTAGTTAGCAATTAGTGGATTACATGTAATGAGTCGGCCGTTGCCATGGCGATGGAACTTTTCAATAATACTTGTCAGAATGAAGAGCCCTTTAGAAAAAAAAAAAAAAAAAAAAGAGGAGGCAGCGGTTTTAACAGATGGAGGCCGGTACAGGTCTAGTCCATTTACTGCTGTCATTACTTTACTTTGTTGTTGAAAGCAATTAGTAGTTTTCATGTGCACTGTAAAAGGGGAGAAACAGCAAGCAAAACATTGTAATTAACCTGCAAAAAATCAATGTAACTGCATAGCTCAGCATGAAATGAAGCCTGTTTATGGCTAAGAGCAGCTGGTGTGGGTAGCGTGAAAAAACAAACTCATTTTCAAGGTCTCCACCTGCTCTTTTGTGTTTTTGATAGTATTTTTGAGCGAGTTGCGTGCACTTGGCTTAAATGTTCTTCCCTCAACTGTCAGCCGGAGTTATTAGACTGTTCTGTCATATGCATAATGCACATATACAGTACCATCTGTGCTTGTGTCCCTTCAGGGCCACTGCTGACATATTACAGTGGGAAGATTCATATTGAGTATTATAATGGATTCCAAACTACACCATTTCATATCCGGTGTAATTTGATCGCTATTTAGTCTGGATATCTGATGCCCGCACCTTCCCCTTTATGAAAGCCTGCGTGCAAACGGGGCCTGAATCCAAAAATGATTTATAGCAGATTCATAAGGAGAGGCCAAGGGGAGAGAAACAGATTAGGCAGAAATCTGGAGCGATAAAGATGAGACGTCTGTCTGCCGCTGAGGGCAGCGAGACAAGCCCCGTCTATATCAAGCTCAGGGAAATGTGCTCAGGGCCCTGACAGACAGCATCGAACCATCTCAGAGCTGACACAGACATCATCTTTCTTTTCTCCTCCCCGGGCAAGGAGAGAAAAGTGACATTGCCAATTATAACTCTTTAGGGTGGCCTTGTGCTTCTTTTCACTTCATAGCGCACGCTTCAACAAACATGTCATTGTAGCTCATAAACGACTTACATATCTGCAGCCCAATAAGTAAGTATTGTCAGAAAACCACTTACCTTTCACGGGGACAAAAAGGTGCATGGAGGTTCCGCAAAATGTGCACAATGCCCTGTGATGTTGACTAAATTGTCATCTATTTCATAGGGCCCTATTCGGACTTTATTAGTGAATTCTCAGAGTTTGTTGCTGATCTAGTGACGCACGCCGATAATATAATTATAATGGGGGACTTTAATATCCATATGAATACCCCATTGGACCCACCGTGCGTGGCGCTCCAGACTATAATTGATAGCTGTGGTCTTACACAAATAATAAATGAACCGACGCATCGCAGCGGTAATACGATAGACCTAGTGCTTGTCAGAGGTATCACCGTTTCCAAAGTTACGATACTCCTGTATACTAAAGTATTGTCCGATCATTACCTTATAAAATTCGAAGTTCAGACGCATGTTCGTCAAACTAATAATAATAATAACTGCTATAGCAGCCGCAACATTAATGCTGCCACAACGACGACTCTTGCGGACCTACTGCCCTCGGTAATGGCACCGTTCCCAAAGTATGTGGGCTCTATTGATAACCTCACTAACAACTTTAACAACGCCCTGCGCGAAACCATTGATAGTATAGCACCGCTGAAGTTAAAAAAGGCTCCAAAAAGGCGTACGCCATGGTTTACTGAAGAAACTAGAGCTCAGAAATTATTATGTAGAAATCTGGAACGCAAATGGCGCACGACTAAACTTGAGGTGCACCATCAAGCATGGAGTGATAGTTTAATAACTTATAAACGCATGCTTACCTTAGCTAAAACTAATTATTACTCAAATCTCATCCGCATTAATAAAAACGATCCAAAATTTTTGTTTAGTACAGTAGCATTGCTAACCCAACAAGGGACTCCTTCCAGTAGCTCCACCCATTCGGCAGATGACTTTATGAAGTTCTTTAATAAGAAAATTGAACTTATTAGAAAGGAGATTAAAGACAATGCGTCCCAGCTACAACTGGGTTATAGTAACACAGATACGATTGTATATACGGCGGATACTGCAAATATCCAAAATAGTTTCTCTCGTTTTGATGAAATAACATTAGAAGGATTGTTACAACGTGTAAATGGAATAAAACAAACAACATGTTTACTTGACCCACTTCCTGAGAAACTTATTAAGGAGCTTTTTGTATTATTAGGTCCATCAGTGCTAAATATTATAAACTTATCACTTTCCTCGGGCACTGTTCCCTTTGCATTCAAAAAAGCGGTTATTCATCCTCTCCTTAAAAGACCTAACCTCGATCCTGACCTCATGGTAAACTACCGACCGGTGTCTCACCTTCCCTTTATTTCGAAAATCCTCGAAAAAATTGTTGCAGAGCAGCTAAATGAACACTTAGCGTTTAACAATCTATGTGAAACCTTTCAATCCGGTTTCAGGGCAAATCACTCGACTGAGACAGCCCTCGCAAAATTGACTAATGATCTATTGCTAACGATGGACTCTGATGCGTCATCTATGTTGCTGCTCCTCGATCTTAGCGCTGCTTTCGATACCGTCGATCATAATATTTTATTAGAGCGTATCAAAACACGAATTGGTATGTCAGACTCAGCCCTCTCATGGTTTAACTCTTAACTTACTGATAGGATGCAGTGCGTCTCCCATAACAGTGTGACCTCGGACTACGTTAAGGTAACGTGTGGAGTTCCCCAGGGTTCGGTCCTTGGCCCTGTACTCTTCAGCATCTACATGCTGCCGCTGGGTGACGTCATACGCAAATACGGTATTAGCTTTCACTGTTATGCTGATGACACCCAACTCTACATGCCCCTAAAGCTGACCAACACGCCGGACTGTAGTCAGTTGGAAGCGTGTCTTAATGAAATTAAACAATGGATGTCCGCTAACTTTTTGCAACTTAATGCCAAAAAAACGGAAATGCTGATTATCGGTCCTGCTAGACACCGACCTCTATTTAATAATACAACTTTAACATTTGACAACCAAATAATAAAACAAGGTGACTCTGTAAAAAATCTGGGTATTATCTTCGACCCAACTCTCTCCTTTGAGTCACACATTAAAAGCGTTACTAAAACGGCCTTCTTTCATCTCCGTAATATCGCTAAAATTCGCTCCATTTTGTCCACTAAAGACGCCGAGATCATTATCCATGCGTTTGTTACGTCTCGCCTCGATTACTGTGACGTATTATTTTCGGGTCTCCCCATGTCTAGCATTAAAAGATTACAGCTGGTACAAAATGCGGCTGCTAGACTTTTGACAAGAACAAGAAAGTTAGATCATATTACGCCTGTACTGGCTCACCTGCACTGGCTTCCTGTGCACTTAAGATGTGACTTTAAGGTTTTACTACTTACGTATAAAATACTACACGGTCTAGCTCCAGCCTATCTTGCCGATTGTATTGTACCGTATGTCCGGCAAGAAATCTGCGTTCAAAAGACTCCGGCTTATTAGTGATTCCTAGAGCCCAAAAAAAGTCTGCGGGCTATAGAGCGTTTTCCGTTCGGGCTCCAGTACTCTGAAATGTCCTCCCGGTAACAGTTCGAGATGCTACCTCAGTAGAAGCATTTAAGTCTCACCTTAAAACTCATCTGTATACTCTAGCCTTTAAATAGACCTCCTTTTTAGACCAGTTGATCTGCCGCTTCTTTTCTTTCTCCTATGTCCCCTCCTCCCTTGTGGAGGGGGTCCGGTCCGATGACCATGGATGAAGTACTGGCTGTCCAGAGTCGAGACCCAGGATGGACCGCTCGTCGGGACCCAGGATGGACCGCTCGCCTGTATCGGTTGGGGACATCTCTACGCTGCTGATCCGCTTGAGATGGTTTTCTGTGGACGGGACTCTCGCTGCTGTCTTGGATTCGCTTGAACTGAACTCTCGCGGCTGTGTTGGAGCCACTATGGATTGAACTTTCACAGTATCATGTTAGACCCGCTCGACATCCATTGCTTTCGGTCCCCTAGAGAGGGGGGGTTGCCCACATCTGAGGTCCTCTCCAAGGTTTCTCATAGTCAGCATTGTCACTGGCGTCCCACTGGATGTGAATTCTCTCTGCTCACTGGGTGTGAGTTTTCCTTGCCCTTTTGTGGGTTCTTCCGAGGATGTTGTAGTCGTAATGATTTGTGCAGTCCTTTGAGACATTTGTGATTTGGGGCTATATAAATAAACATTGATTGATTGATTGATTGATCGAGTTCTGCACCTAAAGATGATGTCTGTAGGCACAGGCGTCGATCCCGTGGGTGCTCGGTAGAGTTGCGCGGATATGCAATTATATCATCCGCATCCGCATCACCAAAGTCTTCATCCACCCGCCGTTCACCCGAACCAACATTTTATCAGGACCGTAACTGCCCGCCAACCGCCCGCTGAAATACATCAGAGGTTGTCCGCCTTTACCACTCACAGAGCTATTCAAACCTGTTTCACAGAGTAATGATGATAATTGGAGCCGTTAACGTTCCCGCGACTATCCAATAGCGTTCATCCTGATTACAAGAACATGGGCGTGCTGTGAAGCCATTGCCTTAGACACCTTCAACAACATGTACAAACCGATTGTTGGTACGGCAACATGTTGTGTGCAGCTTCCGCTATTACACGTTCAAGATTGAAAGGCATATTGGGTGATACAGAGTACACTAATGGTTGTGATATAAACAACTTTAACACTAACTAATATGCGCCACGCTGTGAAGCCACACCCAACAAGATTGACAAACACATTTCGGGAGAACATCCTCACAGTAACACAACATAAACGCAACACAACAAATACCCGTAATCCTTTGTATCCGTGACAAATCCTGAATATATTTTACACCCCCGCACCCCCAACCCCGACCACCTTACCGACGCAATGGGGGGGTGGCGGGGTTTGCTGCTAGCGGGGTGTATAAAATAGTCAGGCTGTGTCATGAATACAAAGGATTATGGGTATTTGTTGTGTTGCGTTTATGTTGTGTTACTGTGAGGATGCTCTCCCGAAATGTGTTTGTGGTTTTTAATTGGTGTGGCTTCACAGCACGGCGCATATTACTAAGAGTGTTAAAATTGTTTATATCACAACCATTACTGTAGTCTGTGTCACCCAGTATTCCTTGCAGTCGTGTGCGTGTGTCTGCGGAAGCCACACACAACATGTTGGTGGACTAACAAGCAGATCGTACATGTTGTAGTAGGCGACAAAGCCAATGGCTTCATAGCACGCCCAAATACTTATTATCTGGGTGACTACCGACAGTCATTCAGGAGAATAATAGCGTCTCTTATTGTCTTCTTCGCTTTATGACACGGGTCTTAAATGGCACTTTGAATGGCAAAGGATACCGATCACAGAACCCTGCATATCAAATATTTCCGGATGGTTCAACCGCCACCCGCCCGAATCTAATTAAAATCTATTTTTTCGTCATGTCAACCGCCCGACCCGGATGAGACCGCAAACCGCGCATCTTTAGCGCTCGGGCCCCGAAGCACCCACGGGATCGGCAATTTTGAGTACCCACATGGGATCAATGGCAAATTTAAATCTTTAAATTCATTTTTGAACAAATCAATTTGTTGTATGGTCCGTTTCATACAATAAAAAAAGTCAAAAATCACATAATCTATAATTAACAAAGACTAACCAAGATTTCATTGTCCCCGATACTGAACTAATGACATGATCATCTTGGCTTTGAACAATTTGAACATGAGTGAATGAAGCATACTTGCCAACCTTGAGACCTCCGATTTCGGGAGGTGGGGGGTGGAGATGTGTGGTTAAGAGGGGACGAGTATAATTCACCAACTCAAGTATTTCATATATATTTCATATATATATATATATATATATATGTATGAAATACTTGACTTTCAATGAATTCTAGCTATATATATATTCATTTTATTATATATATAAATAAAAGAAATAGTTGAATTTCAGACGGCACCTATCAAATACACAGTAATAAAAACACAGTTGTCCTACTAACTGTACTGTGCTTGCTGGTTATTAAAAAAAAAAACAACACTTACCTTTCACTATTTGAGTAACCTTTGTTCTGCCATTTGCGTACTGGCGAGAGTCACTTGCCATCAGGTGCACAACACCACGTAAACCGTTGGCCAATCAAAAAACAACTCCATAACGCTATAGCCAACATTCACCAGGAGATGGCAACAGACAACATAGAATCACTCTATAACAGATGGCGTCGCCATGGGTGTAACTCCCTCGTTCTTTTGCTTCGCAGTTTTTTATTAAAAATCCGTAGATGTTGTAACGTGATTGGGCAGGCAAGCTGTTTATTTAACAGGAAAGCGGACGTGAAAACAGGCTGTCCCCATTCATGTCCTCATGGAGCTGGAAGGGGCGTGAGTTTCGGGAGATTTCCGGGAGAAAATTTCTTCCGGGAGGTTTTCGGGAGAGGCGCTGAATTTCGGAGTCTACCGGAAAAACCGGGAGGGTTGGCAAGTATGGAATGAAGTCACACTAAGGATGGCAGTATGAGCATTGCCAACACTGTCATAAATATGTGCCATATAGTGAAGCCACACTAAACAACAACGGAAAACACATTTTGGAAGAATATTTGCACCACAACACAAAATAAACACTACAGGGCAAATTCCCAGAATTCCCTGCAGCACCAAGTCTTCCAGGACACTACAATATAAAGAAACGCCATTGGTGGCTCTAGACCTAACATCCACTGTAATAATACCACGTACAATAGCGTATCTAGTCGATACTACTATGATTACATTGATATTTTTTAACATCACAAAAAAAATGTTTGGAATGTATATCATGTCTATCTGTGTTGGCCCTGCGATGAGGTGGCGACTTGTCAAGGGTGTACCCCGCCTTCCGTCCAAAAGCAGATGGGATAGGCTCCAGCACCCACCGCGACCCCGAAAGGAACAAACGGTAGAAAATGGATGGATGGATGTTTAAAAATTCAGGACACATGAGAACTTTGAACATGACCAATGTATGATCCTGTAGCTACTTGATATGGGATTTATTCCCACATTTGTGGTATCATCCAAAACTAATGTAGAGAAGAATGAGTACATAGACGCCAATGTAGGACTACAAAGCCGGAATCGCGCGAGGATCTTTGGCTAAATTTATACCATACAGTGAAGCTATCCGGTGATGTCACACTTGGGGAAAAAAGTCACAATATGGACAAATTCCAAACAGCTTATTCGGAGGAAATATAAAATAAGTAAGTAAGTACATTTTATCCATAAAACGCTTTTCACTGATAAAATCACAAAACATAGGTGAAGTAAAACAACAATTAAATTTAAAAAATACAAGGGCAACATCATAAAAAGGATAGAAAAAAGTTAAAAGGTGCATTAACAAAAAGCTTTACTAAAAAGAGATTTTTTTTAAATGTTTCTTTAAACAGAAAAAAAGGAAGGCAGTACTGTTTTATTAATATCTCAGCAATGCTTCCATGGTTTCTTTACACATTTTCAGGACTTATGCAGATCCCAAATACATAAAAACAAGTTTTTAACACAATTTGATGAACAAACATGAATATTTATGACTAACAGTTAAGCAAATAATAATGTATTTTTTCTGGGAACGGACAGTTGGGAGGTATAGAAACAACTGAAAACTGTAAAAGTTCCATTTTAGTGTAAAATAACTCCAATACTGTAGTTAGAAACGGCAAAAAGAAGATCCTTCGTTTAGAGCCGTTATCATTCAGAACCCGTCTCTTCAAGTCCTATCAGCGTTGCGTCACCCCGAGCGCTGGATCGGCCGCACTTTGACATCCTATCACAGTGATGTTTTCTTGCCGTGTAAAACAAGGTTAGTGCTGACAAATCAAGAGAAAACCAGAGCTGATTCAGCCCATTTCTCCACTTTTCACTTTCCATCTCCGTTTCATTTCTCCCCTCCTCTCAGGTACGATGACCGTCAGTCGTAATGTCGGCCAGCGTGGGGCCGGCTGCAGTAGAACAAAGTGCTGGAAGGTCTGTGTGATTACGCCCGCACCCCCACCCCCGCTGCGGCGCTGGGACTGCGAGGGAGAGTGGTGAGCTTTTAATACCACACACAATGGGGTACCTCCAGCCCAGACAGGCACCATATTTACACTGAGCCCAGGCTCTCCCTGTGCGTTATGACAGAGCAGGCAGAATGATCACCCCCTCACCTCGCAGCCAGGGATCCATAATTCATGAGGAAAGGTGGATGGGGTGCAAAGAGGGCATGCTTACGGAGGGAGGGGGACGCGGAGGGCACCGCCTGAGGAGTGTGTCCTGAGCCCTGTGTGTCTAAGTAATTAAATGGGATTAGGTATGCGCTGAACCCATTTTC
This sequence comes from Nerophis ophidion, assembly GCF_033978795.1. Lineage (NCBI taxonomy): Eukaryota > Metazoa > Chordata > Actinopteri > Syngnathiformes > Syngnathidae > Nerophis > Nerophis ophidion. The sequence goes on along the minus strand of NC_084617.1, from coordinate 54,266,218 downwards.
AGAGAGATTGGCTGGCAATGCCATTATTATTGGAAAGGATCAGAGGGGCTTAAAGGCATTGGGGAGAAAGGTAACTGACGAGAGAGGTTTGAAGGGATTTATTCAAAGAAAAAAAATAAATCTCACTAATGTCACTGGCAGACGCCCTTTTAAGAGGTAGGCTGTGGCTGAGCTTCCGGTGACCGCAACTCTGCTCCGCCCGGAACGTTCCTTTCTAATTTGTGTGACAATGTCGGTGAGCACGGCACCTGATTTGCCAGAGGCTGCCCGCAGCAACTCATTTGAATAAGAACACATCCGAGTTATCAGGCGGTAGGAAGGACGCAGCCGCCACCTGGATGCTAATCCTGACACCGCTAACCAGGCAGGTCCAGTCTCAAATCCTGTATTGTAATCGGAACATCTTCTTCCTAATCTGAAAGCAGGCTAAAGCCTGGTAACCTGAGCTCCATACAAGGATGTAGGCTTGAAGGCATTGCAAACTCCTTCCAGATAGCAAAAAATAATGAACCAATCAGGATCGCCGGGCGGGATTTCGTAGATGTGACGTAGCGCCGGAGGGACTGTTTGATTCAAACATTAATGGCGGCACCGTTTTGATCGAATCTATCGAATATTCTTTTTTTTAAAGATGAACAGAGAACGGTTTTGAAGGCATTTATTGGTAGCAAGGATGTTTTGGCTCTTCTTCCGACCTGGTTTGGCTTTCCCAGCATCGCTCTCATCAACGTGACGGGTTGATATGGATCTGAGTGGTTGAAGTATCACGTCATTCAAGATAACGGACAAGTGGTTTATCTAATCACATACAATGATTTTTTTTTACAAGGCCCCGCCTTCTGAAATACATCTCCTATTGAGAAGTCCCAGATCCAGCAAACTACAAGGATCTGGCGAGAGTCAGGTTAAAAGCCTGGCCCAGCGAACCTAATCGGAGATGATTTCCTTTCGCCGTGGCAAGTTCTTGTTTGTGCCTGCCTTTTTCCACCCGGAAAGAACCCTTTGGCGACAGCAACCCTGGGAGAGATGCAGAAAGCACGTCCCCCGGGGAGAAAAGCTGCCTCGGGCCTCAGAAAGCCTATTTACAACAAGCTGTGCTTGTTACTTTCATCAAAATAGAGCACGGAGCTTTTTCCTCCCGCCTTGTTTTTGTGCTTTTGGCAGGAGGTTGTTATTGTAAAGCACTGACTCCATTGTGTTCAGCGGTGAGGTGAAGGTTTAGCCCAGAGAAGACATAGTCGGCCACAGAAGCTTTGTTCCGTGAGAGGTCAGTCTGGTTTATAGACTTTGAAGGAGGTAACTTGGGGAGGAGCAAGGCTGCTCCATTATGTGCTGTACTCCATCATCTTCAATTAAAGGATCGACGGTCTCTGGCGGGCACGTTTGTCATAATCTATTGGCGATGGCACATTGCAGATATTGAAGTAAAGGACAGAAAATCAATAAGGGGGACTGGTCTGCCAGGCCCAGAGGGAGATCTCCTTACCCCTGACTCCCACTCAACTCTTCCCCATCAAGCCTCTCCTTCTGCTACTGTGTTGGCCATCGCTTTGAATTTCGTCAAAGGCTTTTGATAAAAAAGGGAAGACATATAGCATGATGGTTTTGTTGTCCTCGTGCCTCCCAGTCAAATACGCCATCACATTTAGTCTGTGCGTCTGTCCGAGTTAGCACTTCACTGCATGCTGGTTTACAAAAGATCCTAATGCTCATTTTTGTCAACCTTCAGAAGCTTCGTCATTTACCGTTTCTTACCATGGTTATAGTATGCTGGAGTGTAGCTACACACTAAAAAATGCTGGGTTATTTTGATGAGTCATTTTTTTGAAGAGCAATCCATTTTGGGGGTCATAAGGGTGTTTAACTCAATTTTTGGGGGTTTTCAAAACTTGTAACACTTTTTTTTTTCTATGAGTAACAAACACGTTTTGGGTAAAAGGCTTTTTTTTTTTTATTAAATAGGTACTTTTTTCTTGAAGCAAATTTTATTAATAATGAATCCCATTAACATTATTTACAATCACACAACTTATGTACATGAAAATATTTGAGCATGCTGTATAGAACTACCAATGGTAACACTTTAGTATGGGGAACATATGAACCAATAATTGGTTTCTTATTAACATAGAGTTAGGGTTAGGGTTGGGGTTGGGGTCGCAATTGGGGTTGGGGTTGGGGTCGCAATTGGGGTTGGGGTTGGTGTCACGGAAGACACTTAGTTAATGGCTTACTGGTTGTATAATAAGGCCATGCAGAATAAGGCATTAATAGTCATTATTAAGTGTTTCTACTTAATAATGACTACTTAACAGTCAATATGTTACTAATTTGCATGTTAATAAGCAACTAATGAATGGTTCATATGTTCCCCATACAGAAGTGTTACCCTACTAATGTCATGATCGTCATGTTTGTTTAGTTTTTGACTCCCTCATTTCCCGTTTTTGAGCACCCCTGGGTTTGTGTTTTAGTTGCAATGACTGCCAAATGTTTTCACCTGCCTCTGATTAGTGTTCGGGACGCTCACCTGCTTCCTGGGCACTAATCAGAGAGCTATTTATTCCCTGCTTGTCGCCACACTCAGCCTGGCGTTCTTATTTACTTCTACTCAACAGTGACGACGGCTACTAATTTGATTCCTGAGCTAAGCTTCGCCTTTTTGATTGCCTGTTTACATTCTAAGCTTTTCTTGTTTGCTATTCTGTTAGCTTCCCGTGCTATCGGCACACTGTTGCTCTTTTGTCTGTATCCCGCATGATTTATGGACAATATATTATTTCCTTAACTGCACCTTGCCTCCGGAGTCCCATCTGCTTCCTGGCAGAACAATCCACACAGTAAAATGCGACCCCCGCTGTGACAACTATGACCATACATGGCAATTTTTGTAAAAAAATATCACTCATTTCTTGTTTTTGATTATACCTTGAAGGAATCAAAATGATTTTGATCAGTAGTTGGGAAGGAGATCGGTAGGTTGGTGGTTCAAACCCCGGCCGAGTCATGCCAAAGACTATTAAAAAATGGGACCCATTGCCTCCCTGCTTGGCACTCAGCATCAAGGGTTGGAATTGGTGGTTAAATCACCATAAATGATTCCCGGGCGCGGCACCGCTGCTGCCCACTGCTCCTCTCACTTCCCAGGTGGTGATCAAGGGGATGGGTCAAATGCAGAGGACAAATTTCACCACACCTAGTGTGTGTGTGACAGTCATTGGTACTTTAACTTTCACTTTATTTTTAACCAACTATTGGGTAAAGCAGCGCTAAATTGAACAACCCAATAGTTGGGTTTGGAATAACCCAATATTGTAGTGAGCATAACTCAGCTATTGTCTGAAATAAATTCAACCCAATAGTTGGGTTAAAAATCAACCAACATTGAGTTAGCATAACTAAACTTTTGGGTTAATAATTTAACCTAATGGTTTGGTTGTTAATAACTCAACATTAAGTTATTATAACTCCACGTTTTGGTTAAAACCGCGTTATTTTTTTACCTAACATTTTTTAGTGTGTAGGGATGGGTACCGACCATCAGCTAGGAAGTAATTTACCAACGTTTCTTATTGAGGTTTTTGGACACCAGGAATATTCAACTCAATTGTTTTGGGGCCAACTTTCAAGAGAGCTCAGCATTATTCTTATTTTTTTATATTACGTAGAACCAGCAGTTCTAGAACCTACAGAAAACATTCGATTTTGGTCTATTTATTGCCTCTGTGTAAAATTCAAGGCCCGCAAATTAGATATCTGTGGCCCCCGGGGTGATATTTCATTAGTATTAGAACCAGCCCGCAGGCCACAGCCGCCTGCTGCTGTTTTGCAACCACCAATACTCCATCAGTGTTGGAGCTTGGAATTTTTCAAAAATGGGGTCCCTCAGTAAATTTTTGGTTTTGAAAACAAATGATAAATGTATGCATTATCCTGTTATATCTCACATTCTTTATTGTGTTTTGGAAAAAGGTTGTCATAAACGTATGTAAATGTATTCAGTTGTAAACATTCATTCACTTTCTTTTATCCTTCAATGGATCTAAACTATACCGCTGACAGTATTTTTTTTCAATATTTTTTTTGTAATATTTTCAGAATGTGTTTGTTCTATTTTTGGCCAAAATAAGAAAAATTAAATAATTTGAAGTTGTCTTTATTTTTTAGTTTTAATGCCATGATTTCACTAGTTCGGCCCGCGTGTGCACAGATTTTCCTCTATGCGGCCCCTGAGCTAAAATTAGTTTGACACCCCTGATTTATTGTGTTTGAGTTACAGGAGTGCTCTGCTGTTTCAACCTTCTGCAAAAATGTGAGGCAAAGATAATTTATATGACAGCATTCTTGTGTTTTTGAGTAGCTCAAATGATAAAAAAAACAAAAAACCTAAAACTAAAACGGAACCTTGAGAAACACCACTAGTATAACTAAATAGGTAGATAAATAACTACTGACTGCATCTGAAGTAAACAAGCAGCAGCAACACCTTCGTTATATAAATCACATTAAAAAAAGAAATTGTTACTGCCAAAAAGCAGAAGACTTAAAAGGGTGCCTTGAGGAACGCCTCAGTTATGTAAATCACAAGTTTGTGTTCTATATTCAGTGTTCTATGTTTGCTCGCAAGGTTAAAATGTCAATGCAAGGATCTGCCAATGTGTTTACTGGGGTCCAAGTTCCTTTGTACAACAGGAGGACTCTAGTGTTTTAGAAATGTGCTGCTGTTTGTCTCACATGTTTTAAACTGAACTTCGAAGGCCAGAATGGTGTTCCCTGGGTGCCAGTTTAATAGCCTTTTTGTAAACAGTAGTGTAATTAGGGATGCATACCGAATTTGGTACTTCAATAGGAAGTACCAAAGTCTGTCGGTAATATCTTGTACCGATTCAGGTAAAATCAAATGGTGCCGTATTTCAACACCTTTGTTGCATGTGATGTCAAGTGCGGTGGTAGACTTGGGGCCGGCTCAAATACTTGGTTGGGGTGAAGCAGTCAAGTATTCAGAGCGGAGTCAGAGCCAGACTTTCTGTCGGTCAAGGGTCCCCAAACATTTTGACCCGGCGGCCGCATTGAGTTAAAACAAAAAAAATAAAATAAAATAAAAAAAAATTGAGTTAAACATTTTTGAAAAAAGGCGCCGAGCTATATATATATATATATATATATATATATATATATATATATATATATATATATATATATATATATATATATATATATATATATATATATATATATAATGTTTAACATTTTTGAAAAAAGAGGCCGATATATATATATATATATATGATACTGATAATATATATATATATATATATATTTATACATATATATAAAATGTATTACTATTAAAATTATTATTATCATCACCATCCCAGCTATTAGTAGAAAACAATAACAAAATGTGTTACAATGGCTTACACTTGCCGTGCATCTCATTAATTTGACAAACATTTATTTCATATTTTTCCATTAATCTCTCCGTTGGAGTCTATTTTGTTGTCATGTATTAATTTATTTTAATGTTGTCTTTTATCACTGCATAAGTATTCAATGATATTTTTACAAATTTCTACACATTTTTCTTTATTAGAAAATGCTAAAATGTAAACATCACAAACAATCAATTATTGCTGAGACATGGGCTGTGTCTCATATCCAAATTTTTGCCAGGATACTGAGTACACTGTATGTACTTAGATCAAATTTTTTTATTATTTTTTTTACTCAGGATGTAGTTTGGGGACCACTGCTGTAGGTAATGTATGGACCTATTATTGTAGCAAAACAATTTGCAAATGTGTATCTCAATCCGTGTGTGTGTGTGTGTGTGTGTGTGTGTGTGTGTGTGTGTGTGTGTGTGTGTGTGTGTGTGTGTGTGTGAGCGTGTGTGTGTGCGTTTGTCAAAGTGACATATGGGGACATTTTTATGAAATTTCACCTTACATATGAGGACCTGTTGAAATATGGGGACATTTTCCATGTCCCCATATTTCCCGCAATGCTATCGTGTTCTAGACCCTCCCAGCATGTTCCCAGACCAAAAATCTCTAAAGTCTTCATTTGTCAAATTTTCAGAAAAAGTGTGTGAAAGTGTGTTTAATTTTTTTGGTCACCTTCGATTTTGCCCCTAGTGGCCATCTTTGCTATTATGACACACACACACACACACTTGTCCTCATATGTCATATGTCCTCATATGTCATGTGGGTCAGAAACTCACACACTCCGACATTTTGAAAAACATCTAACCATTACAGCAATAAACATACTCTTGAATTCTGAATCAAATAACAACACATTTTCAACTGATCTGATGATCTCATCCTTTTTAGTGTTAGTTTTATCTATTAATTTGGTTTATCTGGAGAGGATTTGGGCTAGACAATTAGTAATAAAGGGATTATGGTGATGATTTAATTTGTTTGATTCAGTATTTTACTGTATTGGACTTTTTGCTATTCTGTTGACTAAAATACAATGCCGCACAATAATTGCTTTAAATGTGCCTGAAATGTAGGTTTTTGCATAAAAAAAAACAACCTTCAACCTTGATTGAGACAAAGGCAATAATTCAAATGCAATTCAAACTACACACAGTATTTAATATTTTCAAATGGTTACAATAGCACATTATTTGGGTATTTTTATCTTTGGGGCAAATTTAGGATTAATATGGGGATTGTTTTTGGAGGTATTCACTTTACATGGTGTTCAAGATGGTTACTTCCGCCCACTCTGAAGAGTCTCGGCGTCTGATTGGTCCAATTTTCAGTTAGGCGCCGCCTGATTGGCCGCTGGACGATGTCTGCTCCTAACAGAGGCCTAAATCACTAGTTAACTATTTTCATCATGGAAGTTATACAGCTCACGTATCACACTTAATATTGAATATATATAAAAAGGGTTTTCCAAAAGGACCATTTATAATCGAAATACAAAACTTCACACACGATTTTGAGCACAACAGAGCGCTCAGTGAACAGCACTTCCGGGACCTGCATCACCAGAGGGGGACATCTATCTTGGCCACAAACCATCTTTGACAGTCTTCGGCAGCATGGTTGAATCAGGTGAGCATAAAATGGAGTTTAACGTAATTAAATAGACCAATGTTTTTTAACATAGGAAAATAGTTCATTGTAAACAACAGTTAAATGTTTGTTGTTCTTAATTGCAATCAGATTTGATTTTATGAGGTCAAATTAAGCATTTCAGTTCTGGGCCAAGGCCAAGGCATTTAAATTTTTTTTTTTAAAGTTGCATGGAAGATTATAAGTAGCAGTGATTGTCACACACACACTAGGTGTGGTGAAATTATTCTCTGCATTTGACCCATCACCCTTGATCACTATGCTAGTAAACCTTTTCTTAATTTTAAACAAGACAGACTAGAGTTCTTCAAATTGTTTATACTTTTTCTCAAATACAAATATGTCAAGCTGATAAGCACTGTGGAGTTGGCATGTTACTGATATTGTTACATTAGTTCTTTGTTTGAGAAGCTTCATGTCTGCACTGATCGTAAATTTAACAGTTTTTGAAGGGTTTGGTTCTTTGTTTTATTTCTGTGTCACTGAGTTTTTTCATTTTTATGTGTGGATTTGTTAGGCGCATCAACACATGATATAGACATCGTGCCCAAAAGAAGAGCGAGACGTAATCCTGAGGCTGAAGCTACCGAGTTTATTTGATCTGGATGTGACAAGTCTTGTTTTAAGGCCCAGTGGATCAATGATTGGAAAGGTATGTCTTGTTATGTATCATATCAATGGTAACTGTATCAACATCTCATTTGGATCATTTCCTTACTGTCTAATAGAGGTTGTATTATATGGCTTTAATTAGAAGTGTTTGGAATAACAGCGTTCCACGTCCCAAGAGCTAGCTTCTGTAGCCGAGGATCGGACCGCCAAGTGCCCTGCCTTCGGCTGCCGCCCAGCTCACAATGCACCCGACCTCTATGGCCCCTCGGAGTCTTGTTCACGAGTGGGGGAAGAGTGGATCGTGAGATCGACAGGCGGATCGGTGCGGCGTCTTCAGTAATGCGGACGTTGTATCGATCCGTTGTGGTGAAGAAGGAGCTGAGCCGGAAGGCAAAGCTCTCAATTTACCGGTCGATCTACGTTCCCATCCTCACCTATGGTCATGAGCTTTGGGTCATGACCGGAAGGATAAGATCACGGGTACAAGCGGCCCAAATGAGTTTCCTCCACCGGGTAGGGGTGCTCTCCCTTAGAGATAGGGTGAGAAGCTCTGCCATCCGGGAGGAACTCAAAGTAAAGCCGCTGCTCCTCCACATGGAGAGGAGCCAGATGAGGTGGTTCGGGCATCTGGTCAGGATGCCACCCGAACGCCTCCCTAGGGAGGTGTTTAGGGCACGTCCAACCGGTAGGAGGCCACGGGGAAGACCCAGGACACGTTGGGAAAACTATGTCTCCCGGCTGGCCTGGGAACGCCTCGGGATCCCCCGGGAAGAGCTAGACGAAGTGGCTGGGGAGAGGGAAGTCTGGGCTTCCCTGCTTAGGCTGCTGCCACCGCGACCCCACCTCGGAAAAGCGGAAGATGATGGATGGATGGATGGATGGTATAACAGCGGTATATGAAAACGATGTTACTAATGCTGTTACTTTTACCGGTAACGAGTAAGCTAATAACTTTTATGTACGCTACAACGCTGTTACGATGCGTTTTATGTAATGTGGCATGCTACTTTTGATGTGATTGTATGTCAACAAGACAGCGTTAGAAGCACTAAAGGGTTAGTGCAGGTAATATCTTTTTACTAATGAAAGCAACCCCCGGAAGTAATTACGAACACGATATCAAATAGAAAGAGGCCTCATCCACACACAAACAAAAACATTCAACAGAACTATCTTAACTGCCACTGCTAAGCTAAAAAATACAGCTGAACTATTCTGCTATGTCTGGGCGCTGAAGTCCCACGTCACTTGGCAAAAGGCACAGCTTTTTAAAGGCACACACACACTCTGCTCTCATGAAATGTCTCTCAACTGCATATGCTAGATATTTAAAACTTTTCTTTTTCAAGTAACACATTAATTACAAACCCCGTTTCCATATGAGTTGGGAAATTGTGTTAGATGTAAATCCAAACGGAATAATTTTTTTTACAAATAATAATTAACTTAGAATTTCATGGCTGCAATACGTGCCAAAGTAGTTGGGAAAGGGCATGTTCACCACTGTGTTACATCACCTTTTCTTTCAACAACACTCAATAACCGTTTGGGAACTGAGGAAACTAATTGTTGAAGCTTGGAAGGTGGAATTCTTTCCCATTCTTGTTTTATGTAGAGCTTCAGTCTCCTCTGTCGTATTTTACGCTTCATAATGCACCACACATTTTTGATAGGACTGCAGGCCGGCCAGGAAAGTACCTGCACTCTTTTTTTATGAAGCTGAACACGTGCTGAATGTGGCTTGGCATTGTCTTGCTGAAATAAGCAGGGGCGTACATGAAAAAGTCGGCGCTTAAATGGCAGCAAATGTTGTTCCAAACAGATGGGTAACTTACAGATGTGTAAGTTACCCATGCCTTGGGCACTAATGCACCCCCATACCATCACAGATGCTGGCTTTTGAACTTTGCGTCGATAACATTCTGGATGGTTCGCTTCCCCTTTGGTCCGGATGAAACGGTGTCCAATATTTCCAAAAATAATTTGAAATGTGGGCTCGTCAGACCACAGAACACCTTTCGACTTTGCATCAGCCCATCTTAGATGATCTTGGGCCCAGAGAAGCCGGCGGCGTTTCTGGATGTTGATAATTGACTTTCGCTTTGCATAATAGAGCTTTAACTTGCACTTACAGATGTAGCAACACACTGTATTTAGTGACAGTGGTTTTCTGAAGTGTTCCTGAACTCATGTGGTGATATCCTTTAGAGATTGATGTCGGTTTTTGATACAGTGCCGTCTGAGGGATCGAAGGTCACAGTTATTCAATGTTGGTTTCCAGACATGCCGCTTACGTGGAGTGATTTCTCCGGATTCTCTGAACCTTTTGATGATATCATGGAGCGTAGATGTTGAAATCCCTAAATTTCTTGCAATTGCACTTTGAGAAAGGTTGTTCTTAAACTGTTTGACTATTTGCTCACGCAGTTGTGGACAAAGGGGTGTACCTCGCCCCATCCTTTCCTGTGAAAGACTGAGCATTTTTTGGGAAGCTGTTTTTATACCCAATCATGGCACCCACCTGTTCCAAATTAGCCTTCACACCTGTGGGATGTCCCAAATAAGTGTTTGATGAGCATTTCTTAACTTTATCAGTATTTATTGCCACCTTTCCCAACTTGTTTGTTGCATGTTGCTGGCATCAATTTCTAAAGTTAATGATTATTTGCACCAAAAAAATGTTTATCAGTTTGAACATCAAATATCAATCAATCAATCAATGTTTACTTATATAGCCCTAAATCACTAGTGTCTCAAAGGGCTGCACAAACCACTACGACATCCTCGGTAGGCCCACATAAGGGCAAGGAAAACTCACACCCAGTGGGACGTCGGTGACAATGATGACTATGAGAACCTTAGAGAGGAGGAAAGCAATGGATGTCGAGCGGGTCTAACATGATACTGTGAAAGTTCAATCCACAATGGATCCAACACAGTCGCAAGAGTCCAGTCCAAAGCGGATCCAACACAGCAGCGAGAGTCCCGTTCACAGCGGAGCCAGCAGGAAACCATCCCAAGCGGAGGCGGATCAGCATCGCAGAGATGTCCCCAGCCGATACACAGGCAAACATATGTTGTCTTTGTAGCATATTCAACTGAATATGGGTTGAAAATGATTTGCAAATCATTGTATTCTGTTTATATTTACATCTAACACAATTTCCCAACTCATATGGAAACGGGGTTTGTACTTAATTTAATAATTATTTACATTTATGAAAGAGTAATTCTGTTTGTAATATAATTTTTAGTCAAGTAACGACTATTATTATTGCTTTTTAAAACAGATATTCCAAACATTGTTAATTGATAAACTGTTTTATCAGGATATGGTGTATTTGCTCTTGCATCAATTGAAAAAGGTTCTTTTGTGGTCGAGTACCGAGGGAAGTTCATCTCAAGACATGAGCGGGACAAGAGACAGAAACCCTCTATAAATATCTTTACTATTTATCTGGCATTATATGCTCATAATGTTAACAACAAAAAGTGCTGATAATGTTATAATTAATAAGTTCTAACATTATTTTTATGTGTTTTGTTGCAGACACCAACTGTTGATGTTCTATCTCAACATTCTCCAGACTCATGTGACCGATAAACCGACTTCATCCCTCCAACAGGTTATTACTTGACTATTTTACTATCCATCCATCAATCCATTTTCTACTACCTGTCCCTTTTTTGGGTTGGCGGGGTGTGCTTGAGCCTATCTGAGCTGCATTCGGGCGGAAGGCGGAGTACACCCTGGACAAGTCGCCACCTCATTACACGGCCAACACAAATAGACAACATTTACACTCACATTCACACACTAGGGCCAATTTAGTGTTGCCAATCAACCTATCCCCAGGTGCATGTCTTTGGAGGTAAGATGAAGCCGGAGTACCCGGAGGGAACCCACGCAGTCACGGGGAGAACATGCAAACTCCACACAGAAAGATCACGAGCCCAGGATTTAACTCAGGACTACTCAGGACCTTCGATTTGTGACGCACATGCACTTACCCCTGTTCCACCGTGCTGCCCTATATCTGCTAAAAACTTGACACAACCTATACTTCAAAAGACATTTAATCCTTTTAACCTCTCACAGATCAGTTTATATGACAACATTTTTTAAGCGTACATCCATGTTAGTCTGTGGAATTTACAACTCATGTTTAGCAAAACAGGAGATGTTACAGGTCAGCAACATGAATTCAATATGTGATCACTTGTCATGTACTCATATTGTTTGAACTAAAAAAGACTTCAGTGTGTTTCATATAAGGTCCTCATATTTTTCTGAACCACATTAGTGTGTGTTACAATGTTTAATTCAAAGCTTTGAAATGAGTGTTTCAATCCAAGTCCTCATATTTTCTGAACCACATTTTAGTGAATGTTACATTCTTAAATAATAGTCTAAGAGCTAAAACGCTATAATAATCTTTACTGTTTATGTAGAATTATATGCTCAGAATATTATCAACCAAAAGTGGTTGTTAATGTTATAATTAATTAGTTCTGACATTATATTTTTGTGTTTTGTTGCAGACACCAACTGTTGGGGTTCTATCTCAACATTCTCCAGATTCAGATGTGAGCGATAAACCGACTTCATCCCTCCAACAGGTTATTACAAGTCTATTTTTACTATATCTGCTCTAAATGTGACCCAACCTATATTTTGAAAGACATTTATTAATTTTAATCTCTCACAGATCGTTTATATGACAACATTTTCGTAAGAGTACATCCATGTTAGTCAGTAAGGAGTTTGGAACTCATGTTTAGCAAAACAGGAGATGTTACAAGTCAACAACATACATTCTACATGTGACCCCTCGTCATGTCCTTATATTGTTTGAACCAAGAAAGACTTAGGTGTGTTTCATATAAGGTCCTCATATTTTCTAAACCAGATTAGTGTGTGTTACAATGTTAATGTCCAAGCTTTAAAATGTGTGTCTCAATTCAGGTCCTCATATTTTCTGAACCAGATTTTAGTGTGTTTTATATTCTTAATTAATTGTCTAAGAGCTAAAACGCTATAATAATCTTTACTGTTTATGTAGAATTATATGCTCAGAATATTATCAACCAAAAGTGGTTGTTAATGTTATAATTAATTAGTTCTGACATTATATTTTTGTGTTTTGTTGCAGACACCAACTGTTGGGGTTCTATCTCAACATTCTCCAGATTCAGATGTGAGCGATAAACCGACTTCATCCCTCCAACAGGTTATTACAAGTCTATTTTTACTATATCTGCTCTAAATGTGACCCAACCTATATTTTGAAAGACATTTATTAATTTTAATCTCTCACAGATCGTTTATATGACAACATTTTCGTAAGAGTACATCCATGTTAGTCAGTAAGGAGTTTGGAACTCATGTTTAGCAAAACAGGAGATGTTACAAGTCAACAACATACATTCTACATGTGACCCCTCGTCATGTCCTTATATTGTTTGAACCAAGAAAGACTTAGGTGTGTTTCATATAAGGTCCTCATATTTTCTAAACCAGATTAGTGTGTGTTACAATGTTAATGTCCAAGCTTTAAAATGTGTGTCTCAATTCAGGTCCTCATATTTTCTGAACCAGATTTTAGTGTGTTTTATATTCTTAATTAATTGTCTAAGAGCTGAAACTCTGTAATAATCTTTACTATTTATCTGGCATTGTATGCTCAGAGTTTTATCCACAAAAAGTGCTGATAATGTTATAATTAATTAGTTCTGACATTATATTTTTGTGTTTTGTTGCAGAAACCAACTGTTGAGGTTCCATCTCAACATTCTCCAGATTCAGATGTGAGCCATTAACTGACTTCATCCCTCCAACAGGTTATTACATGTCTATTTTTACTATATCTGCTCTAAATTTGACCCAACCTATATTTTGAAAGACATTTATTTATTTTAATCTCTCACAGATCAGTTTATATGACAACTTTTTCGCAAGGGTACATCCATGTTAGTCAGTAGAAAGTTTAGAACTCATGTTTAGCAAAACAGGAGATGTTACAAGTCAACAACATACATTCTACATGTGAGCACTCGTCATGTCCTTATATTGTTTGAAGCAAGAAAGACTTAGGTGTGTTTCATATAAGGTCCTCATATTTTCTGAACCAGAAAATGTGTGTTACAATGTTAATGTCCAAGCTTTAAAATGTGTGTCTCAATTCAGGTCCTCATATTTTCTGAACCAGATTTTTGTGTGTGTTACATTCTTAATGAATTGTCTAAGAGCTGAAACTCTGTAATAATCTTTACCCTTTATCTGGCATTGTATGCTCAGATTTTTATCAACAAAAAGTGGTGAGAATGTTATAATTAATTAGTTATGACATTATATTTTTGTGTTTTGTTGCAGAAACCAACTGTTGAGGTTCTATCTCAACATTCTCTAGATTCAGATGACAGCCATAAACCGACTTCATCCCTCCAACAGGTTATTACATGTCTATTTTTACTATATCTGCTCTAAATTTGACCCAACCTATATTTTGAAAGACATTTATTAATTTTAATCTCTCACAGATCAGTTTATATGACAACATTTTCGTAAGGGTACATCCATGTTAGTCAGTAGGGAGTTTGGAACTCATGTTTAGCAAAACAGGAGATGTTACAAGTCAACAACATAAATTCTACATGTGAGCACTCGTCATGTCCTCATATTGTTTGAACCAAGAAAGTGTGTTTCATATAGGGTCCTCATATTTTCTGAACCAGATTAGTGTGTGTTAAAATGTTAATGTCAAAGCTTTAAAATGAGTGTTTCAATTCAGAAAATGCAGTGCCTCTTGTTTACAGCCGGTTTTTGCAGCGCTGTTTTCATTGATCAAAGTATTTTTTCCGTGGTCGTGTTTTTGGTACATAACTTGTAAATAGTGCGCAAATAATAGGCTATATTTATATAAATACATTCAAACCCCGTTTCCATATGAGTTGGGAAATTGTGTTAGATGTACATATAAACAGGATACAATGATTTGCAAATAATTTTCAACCCCAATTCTGTTGAATATGCTACAAAGACAACATATTTGATGTTAAAACTGCTAAACATTTTTTTTGCAAAGAATTTAGGGATTTTACCATCTACGGTCCGTAAAATTATCAAAAGGTTCAGAGGATCTGGAGAAATCACTGCACGTAAGCGATGTACTGCATTAAAAACCGACATCAGTGTGTAAAAGATATCACCACATGGGCTCAGAAATACTTCAGAAAACCACTGTCAGTTACTACAGTTGGTCGCTACATCTGTAAATGCAAGTTAAAACTCTACTATGCAAAGCAAATGCCATTTATCAACAAGACAGAGGAACGCCGCGGGCTTCGCTGGGCCCGAGCTCATCTAGGATGGACTGATGCAAAGTGGAAAAGTGTTCTGTGGTCTGACGAGTCCACATTTCAAATTATATATGGAAATTGTGGACGTGGTGTTCTCCGGAACAAAGAGGAAAATAACCATCCGGCGCAAAGTTCAAAAGCCAGCATGTGTGATGGTATGGGGGTGTATTAGTGCCCAAAGCATGGGTAACTTACACATCTGAGAAGGCACCATTAATGCTGAATGGTCCATACAGGTTTTGGAGCAACATATGTTGTCATCCAAGCAACATTATCATGGGCGCCCCTGCTTATTTCAGCAAAACAATGCCAAGCCACGTGTTACAACAGCGTGTCTTCGTAGTAAAAGAGTGCGGGTACTTTCCTGGCCCGCCTGCAGTCCAGACATGTCTCCCATCGAAAATGTGTAGCGCATTATGAAGCGTAAAACACGACAACTTAAGCTTTACATCAAGCAAGAATGGTAAAGAATTCCACTTTCAAAGCTTCAACAATTAGTTTCCTCAGTTCCCAAACGTTTATTGAGTGTTGTTAAAAGAAAATGTGATGTAACACAGTGGTGAACATGCCCTTTCCCAACTACTTTGGCACGTATTGCAGCCATGAAATTCAAAGTTAATTATTATTTGCAAAAAAAAAAAAGTTTGAGTTTGAACATCAAATATGTTGTCTTTGTAATGCTTTCAATTGAATATGGGTTGAAAAGGATTTGCAAATCATTGTATTCAGTTTATATTTACATCTAACACAATTTCCCAACTTTTATGGAAACCCGGGTTTGTATATATATTAATGCTGGGCAATGATTAACATTTTTAATCGAAGTTAATCGCACTATTTCTCTTATTAATCGCGATTAACTGCATTGTATACGCAAAGCCCAATAATGAATTCAAAAGTAGTGTGTAGTGCACCTTTATTGGAATATTCTCCCACATGAAAAAAAGCGCCAAAACATTTGTTGTGCAAACACAATTTAAATCAGTCCTTGTTAAACAGTAGCAGTTAAATAGCAAATTTTATGAAAATCAACTCAAAAAAGGTAAATACAAACATTTAAGCTTATTGCCACTGCCAGGGTATTTAAGTTATCTTGTTTGTTATGGAAAATAAATATAATCTACATACAAATCTCTGAGCCACAATCATAACATCTGAACAGGCAATTTCTGAGGTAACAGCAGAAACATTTTTTTTTTTATCAGGGATCTTATGTTTAAAAAACTTATATTATAGGTAGTGCGCTGTTTTAGGGAATTTTTGATCAAATTATCCGTAGTAGCAATATTAATAATGTTGTGTTTATTCTGCGTAGTGGACTTAAAATAATTATGACCATATCTGTTTGCTTGGTGCTTTGATAAACTGAACGCATATACATGGTACTATATTGTAATGTTATGAGCCAGGGGAAAAAAGAACTACCCTACCCAGCATGCAACAGGAGTGAGGAGCATGTATAGGTTGTGTCGCCATGACGGCATCTTGTATGTTGTGATATGCAGGCTCTGAAAGCAAATGTTAAGAACTCAGCCAACACTCCTCGTCTGCATTATTGATAAATAGACAGACAACACATATACTCCGCTGCTTCACAAAGCACAATATGTTAAATGTTTACTTTTACAGTTTTCTAATTCTTCCCTTCAGATTGACAGCAGGACAAATCGCTGGAAGTAGGTATGTCTCAAGCTTCTTCCACTTGGTCCACTCCAAAGCGGGGTAAATAAATAATCCACATCATTTACTAGAATATTATATTACGTTTTGCACCTTTTCACTGTGTTATAGTCATTTTTCCTTCAGTAAGAAAATGTATTTTGTCTCCTTTATGACAGCTGCAAAGGGGAAGAAGTGGAAGCAGTTGAATGACACATGTTGCATTTTGTAACTGGCAACAAAGTACCAGGTAAAAAAGATTGTGAAGCCTGCCTCCATAAAGAACTAGTAGCTCTACAGGACAGAGATTGGCTTGCCATCAAGTACTACATCCATAACAGAATTATATTAAAAAAAGGGGAAAAAAATGTTTTCCCACATCTTCTGTGGTAGTTTGAGTATGTTACCAGCAATTAAAAAAGCAAAATAAACAGCAAGCGTTTTGTATTTATTCCAGATAATTCTTAGCGACAAAATCCACAAAAACAATTCAGTTACACTTAGTCGACAATTACATTTATACCCATGTTTCTTTTAAACTCTTCTTGGTTTTAGATTACAGTAGCATGGGATTGGGATTTTTTAAAATGACAACACATCAACTAAACCAACTCAGGTGGTTTTGTTAAGTCTCTGATGTCATTAGCCTCATATGTCACATGAACCTGAAATCTTTAACACTCTGTGACGTCATGGTCATCATATGTCACATAAACTTGAAATCTTAAACACTCTGTGACGTCATGGTCGTCATATGTCACATGAACCTGAAATCTTAAACACTCTGTGATGTCATGGTCATCATATGTCACATGAACCTGAAATCTTAAACACTCTGTGATGTCATGGTCATCATATGTCACATGAACCTGAAATCTTAAACACTCTGTGATGTCATGGTCATCATGTCACATGAACCTGAAATCTTAAACACTCTGTGATGTCATGGTCATCATATGTCACATGAACCTGAAATCTTAAACACTCTGTGACGTCATGGTCGTCATATGTCACATAAACTTGAAATCTTAAACACTCTGGTCTTCATATGGCACCTAAACCTGACAAGTCCTCATATGTACCATAAAAATCAGGTTCAGAAAAAAACAAAAGAGTTGCAAAAATCTCAATAGACCACTGTGTTTCTAAAATTCTGGTTCACTAACCGTCTGATTCCCAGGCCTGCAGGACCATTGGAAAGGCATGTCCCCATATGTCACGTTTTTGTCATAAGTCCTCATATGTCACCCAAACACGTATGTGTGTGTGTGTGTGTGTGTGTGTGTGTGTGTGTGTGTGTGTGTGTGTGTGTGTGTGTGTGTACTTACTTAGGCCCAAATTGGGGACTTTCATCAGTTTACACACCAGTAGATTGGGGACGCCATTACCTTTGGGGACCAAAACCACGGTCCCCAATTAGATTTCATTGCAGTTGCATTCAGCATGCTCAAATATGCATTTCTGACTTAAAATCTCCCTTGTCCCCAAAATTGACTTATTTCAGATATTTTGTGTGTGTGTGTGGTCTCACTCTGCCGCCCCCCCCCCAATCTGTGTATAACTCTACATTGCCCCTAGTGGATGTGTGTGGAACTGTTCACGTCCCCAAAAGTGCGTTATGTCAGAAGTGTATCATAGAAGGGAAGTCGTAAATGATAACTTGGCAAACAATAACTTAACATAAAATAAAGTCTGACTGTGAAATGAATATTCCTAAGGATTTATCTAGTTCTGTTCATAGCTACAAATGTAGTTGGCACTTTAGTTGGCAACCCTGCTGATAAATGACATGAATACGTTCATACAGCACGTAGTCGTTATATGTAACATAATAAAATATGGTCACTAGGATACTGTACAGCCTCCGAGTCAAATGCTCTTATTAGCATTGACCTTGTTGTCAGTGTGTGTGTGTGTGTGTGTGTGTGTGTGTGTGTGTGTGTGTGTGTGTGTGTGTGTGTGTGTGTCCTTCTAGCTAGATATCGACATAACTTTGATTTCCAACCATGGGAAGTGAGAAAGTGACTTTGAAGGACACTGCTGAGAAAAAGAAGCAGAGGATATTTTTTGAACTGAAAAAAATAAGTTACTATCATGATCAACGGCCTGCTGACTTGGCAAGGCAGTTTGAGCCCAGCAGTGCTATTCCACAGAATAGATGCACTCGGATGCCAGCAAAACTGCAAAAGACGACTTTTATTCGCAAATCATGGAAATGTTACTGGTGGTATGTGTAAGCACTTGGAAGGAGGCACTTTAGAAGTCGGTTCTACCAATTAGATGACCATCGTTCAGGGCAACGCTTCTCACAGAGCTTCCTGCACCAAGACCCAGTGAGGCTTCACTTTTCAAAATGTGAAAGTTTGATGCTAATTTACATTGGATTTACCATGGACATGCTCAAGACTAGCATTAACAAGTTTACATGCCGGTTTCGACACCATGAAATTTTGATCATTAAAGCTATAACTAAGATGCAGGTTACAATCAAAAAGATGGTATGTAAATGGGTTGTACTTGTACAGCGCTTTTCAACCTTCAAGATACTCAAAGCGCTTTGACACTATTTCCACATTCATCCATTCACACACTGATGGCGGGAGCTGCCATTAAAGGTCATAACTACGACCCATCAGGAGCAAGGGTGAAGTGTCTTGCGCAAGTGTGGTAGAAGGTGGGGATTGAATCAGGAACCCTCAGGTTGCTGGCACGGCCACTCTCCCAACCGCGCCACACCATCCCCAATTAATCAATGCAATACTTACAGTATGAACACTTTGCAGGGCTACTTCTTAGCTAAACAATACAAAGGCAAACAGAGCAACAGCCTATACTAGTGTTATCCCGATACCAATATTTACGTACCGGTACCAAAATTATTTTGATACTTTTCGGTACTTTTCTAAATAAAGGGGACCACAAAAAATTGCATTATTGGTTTTATTTTAACAAAAAAAATCTTAGGGTACATTAAACATATGTTTCTTGACGCAAGTTTTTCCTTAAATTAAATAGTGAACATACAAGAAAACTTGTCTTTTAGAAGTAAGTAAACAGACAAAGGCTCCTAATTAGTCTGCTGACCAATGCGGTAACATATTGTGTCATTTGTCATTCTATTATTTTGTCAAAATTATTAAGGACAATGTCAGGCTTTCCCCTGACAGTTTGTCTACGTTTTAGTTTTTTCCTCTGCATTTGTCTGTTTCCTCTGTGTTTAGTATCAACTGTCTTTAGTTCCTGTCTAGTGCTCTTATTTTGTCAGCGTCCTGTCTTGTTCCCTGAGTGCTGTGTTCCTCCTCAGCTGCGGCTGATTGGCACCTGGCCACACCTGTTGCCAATCAGCCTACTCCTATTTGTACCTGCTTTGTCTTGTGTCAGTGGCTGGATCATTGTATTGTCTTGTCGATGTCACGTCTAGTCGCTCTTGTGATGTGATATCGCTCCTCTCGTGTCGTACCTTGTCTTTGCAGCGTAGCGGTAAGCTATATTCAGTTGATGTTTGTAGCTTACTGTTTTTTGTTCCCTGGTTCCGTTTTATTTTTCATTATACAAGTACGACTTCTGTTTGCCTGTTCGCTACCCGCTAGCTTCCACGCTAAGCTCCTGTCTTTATTTTCTAGCTCCCAGGCTAGCTCCTTTTGTGTGATTATCCGCCTCGTACGTGATTTGTGTTTGTACCCTTTTGGTTTTGGTTTTGTCTTAGTATTTATTTAAATCATGTTTTCTCATTCCATGCCTGCCTCCATCTCTGCATCTTGGGGTTCGTCACCAAATAAGCCTGACAGACAAGTTGTAGAAAATGAATTATTAATATACTTGTTCCATTAATATCTGCTTACTTTCTCTTTTAACATGTTCTATATACTCTTCTGTTAAAATGTAATAATCACTTATTATTCTGTTATTTGATACTTCACATTAGTTTTGGATAATACCACACATTTGGGTACTGGTACTTTTCAGAGGTTGTATAGTACCGAATATGATGCATTAGTATCACGGTACTATACTAATACCGGTATAACCATACAACCCTAGTTTATACACAACTGACATCTCACGTCTTGGAATTACAACTGCATGCAAAGTTGACCATATAATACAGTGCAGTAGAGTACTTGCAAATGAGACTCAGAAGTGTAAGAAAACAAAGAAAACAAAATAACAATTGGACAGCACAGCTCAGAAAAAAACTAAATTTATTAACACATTTGAACACACAAATTAAGTACCAAAAATTGCTACTGTGATGCCTGTATCGATTCCCAGGTCCTGGGAATTGGCACCATATTGATTTAGTGTGGGACATTATACTGAGAGCTGTTTGTAAGACAATTTTGTTCACTCTATTTAAGTTAAATAGAGTGAGCAAAATTGTCTTACAAACAGCTCTCAGAGCTGTTTTTAAGTCGCCGTCCACTTAACCGTCCACAGTTTGACGAAGGCCAGCAACTGGGTAGGTACAGAAGACATGGGTCCTGACTCTACTGTGGACATGACATCTTTCCAGCACTGGAAGAAATGATGAAAACATATGCCACAATTCCAGTGTCCACTGTCACAGTAGAGAGGTCTTTTTCTAAACTGAAGCTGGTCAAAAACTCACTCAGAAGCCTATGCACAGAAGAGAGGCTGTTTGATCTCCTTCTCCTCTCCATTGAAAAAGACGTAGTCATAAATTACAATGATGTGATCAACATCTACAGGGACATGGCCCCCAGAAGGTTTTGACTACTGATTGTGCACTGATTTAACAGCATTTCATGGAGGCCCTGAATTTACATTGAGGAGCTTATTTGGTTATGGGTGGCCCATCCTATAGCCCTCTACTGGCCCCTGGTCCATATTTTTGGCCCTGTATTACGTTTTAGTTGTTTAGTCTGAGCATTAAGTGAGAAAGACCATAAGTTACCACTTGATGGTGTTTTCATCAAGTTAAGGGAAGAAGGACAGATTTTCACATTGAAGTTTTTTTCCATTTGGGTATTTATTTTTGTATTTTTTTTTTCAAAGGTCATGTTGCACTGTTCAATGTTCAATATTAAAGTGCTTATCTTTAACAATAAATAGCCTGATAATAAACTAGTGTTTTGTTGCTTATCATGTCTTCCAAGCCTATGATAATGTGAATTAACTCATGACAATAATTTGTTGACACAAAAGAAATGGCAATTAGTTTTACCTACAAAGGACACACAGCTAAGTAGTTAGCTTCCTATTAGCAAATTTAATTTTACATTAATTTCCATATTGTGTAAAGCAGTGGTTCTCAACCTTTTTCAGTGATGTGAACACTTTTTTAATTCAAGTACCCCCTAATCAGAGCAAAACATTTTTGGTTGAAAAAAAGAGATAAAGAAGTAAAATACAGCACTATATCATCAGTTTTTGATCCATCAAATTTTATAACAGTGCAAGATATTGCTCATTTTTAGTGGTCTTTCTTGAACTATTTGGAAAAAAAGATATAAAAGTAACTAAAAACTTGTTGAAAAATAAACAAGTGATTCAATTATAAATAAAGATTTCTACACATAAAAGTAATCATCAACTTAAAGTGCCCTCTTTAGTGATTTTAATAGAGATCCATCTGGATTCATCAACTTCATTCTACACATTTCTTCACAAAAAACATCAATATTTATGGAACATGTCCACAAAAAATGTAGCTGTCAACACTAAATATTGCATTGTTGCATTTCTTTTCACAGTTTATGAACTTACAATCATATTTTCTTGAAGTATTATTCAATAAATATATTTTTAAAGGATTTAAAAAAAAAAAATCTCACGTACCCCTTGGCATGCCTTCAAGTACCCCCAGGGGTACGCGTACCCCCATTTGAGAACCACTGGTGTAAAGGACCAAAAAAAAATGTCCTGCCCTTTTCTGACTTTGAGCCCCTGCCCCTCTATAATCATGTGCACATCCCTGTATTTAACCACGGGCATTTTTATTGGCACATTCTGTACCAGCGCAAACAAAAACCACAATCATCATTTTAATTCCATTAATAAAAACCACATCGCCAGCAATTATAACAGAGCACAAAATATTTGTAATACGACTCTTTTGTTGGATATACTTTCATTGCCCTGATTTGGTTTTGATACTGTAAATGTTTGTAGCGTTGCACTTTGGTACAATTTGATTTGGATCTTTTGATTTTGAGCGTTTGCTCTTATCGATTCAGGTCAGACACATAAGAAGCAACACGGCGAGGAATCAAGGTCAATGACTCCTTGACAACCACTCCATCTGTGCGCTATTATCTCTCATTACCTGTCCACGTCAATATACACTGATTTTTTATTTATTTATTTTTTTACTCTATTTCCATAGCAGCGACTGATTCGGTACTCTGTTTGTGGTATTACCTTCTGCACATACACTATATTGCCAAAAGTATTTGGCCACCCATCCAAATGATCAGAATCAGGTGTCCCAATCACTTGGCCCGGCCACAGGTGCATCAAATAAGGCATGGAAACTGTTTCCACAAACATTTGTGAAAAAATGGGCCGCTGTAAGGAGCTTAGTGATTTTCCACGTGGAACTGTCATAGGATGCCACCTGTGCAACAAACCCTCCTAAATATTTAAAAGTCAACTGTTGGTTTTTTTATAAGAAAATGGAAGAGTTTGGGAACAACAGCAACTCAGCCACGTAAACTGACAGAGAGTGTTTAGCGGATGCTGAAGCGCGTATTGCAAAGTGGTCACCAACTTTCTGCGCAGTCAGTTGCTACAGAGCTCCAAACTTCATGTGACCTTCCAATTAGCCCACGTACAGTACGCAGAGAGCTTCATGGACTGTGTTTCCATGACCATGTTATGATCCGTGGTCCGGATCCTGTTTCGGTTAGTTATATGTTCTGTTAGTTTTGGACTCCCTTAGTTCTTGTTGTGTGCACCCCTGGGTTTATTTTGGTCACCATGGGGATTCAATCACTAGTGTCTCAAAGGGCTGCACAAACCACAACACAAACCACTACGACATCCTCGGTAGGCCCACATAAGGGAAAGGAAAACTCACACCCAGTGGGACGTCGGTGACAATGACTATGAGAACCTTGGAGAGGACGAAAGCAATGTATGTCGAGCGGATCTAACATGATATTGTGAAAGTTCAATCCATAATGGATCCAACACAGCCGCGAGAGTCTAGTCCGAAGCGGATCCAACACAGCAGCGAGAGTCCCGTTCACAGCGGAGCCAGCAGGAAACCATCCCAAACGGAAGCGAATCAGCAGCGCAGGGATGTCCCAAGCCGATAAACAGGCAAGCGGTCCATCCTGGGTCCCGACTCTGGACGAGCGGTCCATCCTGGGTCCCGACTCTGGACAGCCAGTACGTCATCCATGGCCACCGGATCGGGCCGGACCCCCTCCACAAGGGAGAGTGGGACAGAGGAGAAAAAGAAAAGAAACAGCAGATCAAGTGGTTTAAAAAGGGAGTCTATTTAAAGGCTAGAGTATACAAATGAGTTTTAAGGTGAGACTTAAATGCTTCTACGGAGGTGGCATCTCGAACTGTTACCGGGAGGGCATTCCAGAGTACTGGAGCCCGAAATGAAAATGCTCTATAGCCCGCAGACTTTTTTTGGGCTTAGGGAATCATTAATTGGGTTCACTTGCCTCTGGTTATTGGTCCCACATTCAACTGCTGTCAAACCAATAATCAGAGAGCTATTTTATTCACCTTGCTCACCACACTCAGTCTGGTGTCATTGTTTGCTGTATGCGACATGTAGGTTGATTTCTTGTTTCCATGTCCATAGTTCTAAGTTTCCTGCGCTATGTTTTCGCCTTATCTTCCGCGTGCGATTGGCACGCTTGCCTTTGTTGTTTGCCTGTTATTTCTGTATTGGATGGTTTTTGATAAATAAATCATTTCCTACCTCACGCTGTTGTCCGACGTTGTCTGTTCTGCATTCCTGGGAGAACGACCCCGCATAAAGATGTGAACCCGCCGTGACAGACCAGGCAGCTGCATCCAAGCCATACGTCACTAGGTCGGATGCAGTGGTGTAAAGCATGTCGCCACTGAACTCTAGAGCAGTGAAGACTCGTTCTCTGGAATAATGAATCACGCTTTTCCATCTGGCTATCTGATGGGCGAGTCTGGGTAGGAGGTTGCCAGGAGAACGGCAGTTTTCGGACTGCATCGTGCCGAATGTGACATTTGGTGGAGGAGGAATTATGGTTGTGGAGAGGAGGAGCCGACGGCCCGACAGAGCGGCAGGGCACACTGGAGCCTGGCCCAAGATGGTGGCGTGGAGGCAGAGATGGTGAGCGAGCGGCGAGGCGGGGCGTGCCGGGAGTGACGCCACAAGCGAGATCAGGTGCGTGGATTGCGCACCTGGATAAAATTAATGAATCCTCTCGCACTGTTAAAAGGCGCGGCAGCTGTGAACGCGAGGAGGAGAGGCGGAGTGACTAGAAGAAGCAGGAGTGCAGCTGACGCAGAGCGAGAGAGGAGGAGAGCCGAAGACAGACGACGAGCGAGCGGAAAAGAGGAGCGGGAAAGCGACCTGGACTGAGGTGTTTATTGAAAAATAAGCAAAGTCAAACTGCTCGAAGTCATGTCCTTACTTGGTGGTCCATGGAACCCGCAAGTCGACGGCTTGAGACCGTCACAATGGTGTTGGGTTTTCTTTTCAGTAGTTGGGCTCAGCCCCTGAGTTCCAGTGAAAGGAACTTGGAATAATCCAGGATACCAAAACATTTTGGACAATTCCGTCCTCCCAACCATGTGGGAACTGTTTAGAGCAGGCCCCTTCCTCTTCCAACATGACTGTGCACCAGTGCTCAAAGCAAGGTCCATAAAGACATGGATGACTGAGTCTGGTGCGGATAAAATTGACTGGCCTGCACAGGGTCCTGACCTGAACCCGATTAAACACCTTTGGGATGAATTAGAACGGAGACTGAGAGCCATACCTTCTCGACCAACATCAGTGTGTGACCTCACCAATGCGCTTTTGGAAGAATGGTTCCGATAAACACACTCGGCAACCTTGTGGACAGCCTTTACAGAAGAGTTGAAGCTGTAATAGCTGCAAAAGGTGGACTGACATCATACTGACCCTTATGGGTTAAGAATGGGATGACACTTCAAGTTCATGTGAGTCAAGGCAGGTGGCCAAATACTTTTAGCAAATAATTTATGTGAGTGGTATAGTGACACATAATGTGAGTCACTGATAAACACCCATTTATCCCTACTCGGATGTACCTATTGTTATGTCACTTTTTCTTGCCCAAGTATTTACAACAAAGGCAAAAATAAATACCCTGTAAGACAAGTGGGTCCACCTCCAAAATCTACAAAGTCTTCCATCAAAACCACCTGGCTGCCTTTATGACGACATTAATCCGAGGCTGCACTACCTTCAAAGCACCCTGACAGTGTGTGTTGTTGCCTTTTGGCTGCTCTTCATTGTGTGCGCTTTATCACGCAAACCCACACGAGTTGATCAAATGAGATGACAGCTGGAGTCAAGAGAAATAAAGTTTGGATCAAGATAGATCTGATAAACACAATGTTTTGAAAATCTGTTGCACATTTCTTTATGAAATCAGTGTTGAAGGACGCTATTGTTGATGTTGAATTCTACAGTAGAATCTTAAGTAATTGATCCTTATTGTATCATTCGTGGAATAAAAGTTGTGATTTAGTTTTTCATCTAGTTTATATATATATTTTTATATAATTTTATTTACAACAATTACACAGAATGTCAATAAAACTAATACAAGAGTTAAGAGCAACCCAACTTTGTAATAATTAGGATAAACATTCACAAAGCCATTGAGAAGACATAAAAAAATTTAATAATTATTGAATACAGAAGCAAAACCCAAATTGTATAATAGCAACAGCATCAATACAACCTATTAGGCTGTGAGCCTATGGCTTTGCACTTTGTTGTATATGTATATATATATATATATATATATATATATGACTCTCTGCCACGCCAGAGTCAGTTTGGAGAGACTGGAGGAGGTGCGAATGAAGACAGGGCTGCAGAGCTGGCACTGAGCACCGGGACGGACAAACTTCACAGTGTCTTGGCTGAATGAGCAGGTATCGGACACCTCAGTCTCCTCGGACGTATCCTCGCTCATCCATGCGGACTGAACACTGGCCGAGAGTTGGTTAGCGGCCGAGGGTTGCTTTGTTGGGTCCGCTCCTGTCTCTGGCCATGCTCCCTCCACCCCAGCAGACGATGGCGTGGAACACCGCAGAGGCCACCACAGTATATGTTTCTTTTAATTTTTATTCATAGCTGTATGTAGAAGTGGCCAGTTGTATCCGCTGCTTTAATGTCTTTAATGTTCTTTGATGTTTGATGTTTCCCTCTTACACACATGTGAGAGGGATGTGTACTATGGCTATGAGCTGTTGTTGTTTTCTTCCCTTGGCCTCAGTCTGGACCCCCTCTCCATGGCCCAGGCTTGGACAGATTTTCTTATTTTGTTTACCTGTATCTCACCTTTTGTGTAAGGGGCGCTGGAAGCCAGCAGACCCGTCAGCGATCCTGTTCTGTCTCCCTGTAATGTTTGTCTGATCTTGAATGGGATTGTGCTGAAAATTTTAATTTTCCTGAAGGAACTCTCCTGAAGGACTAAATAAAGTACTATCTAAACTAATCTAATCTAATAATAATACATATATCAATAAAAATGATTAAAAACAACAATAAATAAAATACATTAGAAAGGCTCCAGCGACCCCAAAAGGGACAAGCGGTAGAAAATGGATGGATGGATGGATAGAATCAATATGCATTATGATTATTATTATTTTTATTATTATTATTATTATTATTATTATTATTATATAATCACAGCTATTAATAGAAAACAATAACAAAATGAGTCACAATGGCTTACATTGCATCTCATACATTTGAAAAACATTAATTTAGGGATGGCGTGGCGCAGTGGGGAGTGTGGCCATGCGCAACACGAGGGTCCCTGGTTCAATCACCACCTAGTACCAACCTCGTCACGTCCGTTGTGTCCTTGGCAAGACACTTCACCCTTGCTCCTGATGGGTGCTGGTTAGCGCCTTGCATGGCAGCTCCCTCCATCAGTGTGTGAATGTGTGTGTGAATGGGTAAATGTGGAAGTAGTGTCAAAGCGCTTTGAGTACCTTGAAGGTAGAAAAGCGCTATACAAGTACAACCCATTTATCATTTATCATTTATAATACTTTTCCATTAACATCTCTGTTGGTGTCTATTTTCAGTTTTTGTTGTCATGTATTAATTTTTATTTTTTTTTATTTTTTTTATCACTCCATAAATATTTAATAATATTTTTTACAAATGTCTACACGTTTATTAGAAAGTGCTGTGTTTCATACCCAATTTTTCGGCAGTACGGTATACCCGTATTAGTATAGTACTGCGATACTAATGAATCATTTTAGGTACTATACTGCCTCTGAAAAGTACCGGTCTGCCACACCCTGGACACATGAGGACTTTGAATATGACCAATGTATGATCCTGTAACTACTTGGTATCGGATTGATACCTACATATGTGGTATCATCCAAAACTAATGTAAAGTATCCAAACAACAGAAGAATAAGTGATGATTACATTTCAACAGAAGTGTAGACAGACCATGTTAAAACAGAAAGGAAGCAGATATTAACAGTAAATGAACAAGTAGATTAATAATTAATTTTATTCCACTTGTCCTTAATCATTTTGACTAAATAATAGAATGATAAATGACAAAATTAGTTATTGCATATGTCAGCAGGTAATTTAGGAGCCTTTGTTTGTTTACTTACTAATAAAAGACAAGTTGTCTTGTATGTTCAATATTTTATTTAAGGACAAACTTGCTGTAAGAAACATATTTTTAATGTACATTTTTTGTTAAAATAAAGCCAATAATGCAATATTTTGGGGTCCCCTTTATTTAGAAAAGTATCGCAAAGTACCGAAAAGTATCAAAATAATTTTGGTACCAGTACCAAACTATTAATATCGGGACAACACCAGTGTACACTGAATATACTTATTTCTTATGGTTGCGAAAATGTTGACAGTGTAGTTAAGGGGTAGGGAACCTATGGCTCTAGAGCCAGATGTGGCTCTTTTGATGACTGCATCTGGCTCTCAGATAAATCTTAGCTGGCATTGCTTAACACGATAAGTAATTGATCATTCCGCTGGTAATCAAAGTGTTTAAAATAACGTTCAAATTACAAAACATTCTCATGCATTTTAATCCAACATTCTCATGCATTCTCATGCATTTTAATCCAACATTTTCTATTGCACCTGTCCAAGATGTCGCATTAATGGTAAGAAGTATTATATTTATTATTGGTTAACTTTAGAATAACAATGTTGTTAAAAACAATTAGAGACTTATTATACTCTCAAAATGTTGGTCTTAAAAATGCACGCATTTAGTTGTATTCAGTGTTAAAAAATTGTATATGGCTCTCACGGAAATACAATTTGAAATATTTGGCTTTCATGGCTCTTTCAGCCAAAAAGGTTCCCGACCCCTGGTGTAGTTAGTGTTGTCTCAAATTGATTAATTTCGCTACAAAACAGTAATTCTACCTGTGCTACAAACACCAGCTCAGTCAGGATCGACCGCAGAAATGTGGCTTTTGATGGCACTGCTGGGTATAAAGGTGGCTTTTGTGTCTGTCCTGTGGTTGGTTCCAGATATCCTTGACCTAAATAAACTGGGATAGGCTCCAGCTTCCATTGACCGTACGGGATTAATAGACACATTCTCAAACTTGCAAACGGTGAAAACTTGTGTTGGGAACAGAGTTTCTTACCGTCAATCAACCTCGCAGTCGAAATCGAATTATTAGGAAAAACAACATGGGAATATAACCTGCATTTGCTTGCAGCGTAACACTCCTAAGTGTGTTTATTAGCAATACTACGGCAGTTTCCTGTGGACGTTTTTGCAAAAAATAAAAGTCCTCTAGGCCGAGATACCGCGGGCACTAAAATGCATGATTTCATACTACTCATTGAAGGCATCTGAGGACACAAGCCATCTTTTTTCCCGCTACGTTCCCAGACAGCCAGATTGCATAAGAATATAACTGTGGTGAGAACAAGTATGTCAATGTCTGTGCTTTTGGGTTGGCTCTTTACTTTAAAATAATTTTACTGTCAATAGAATTCCAAAAAACACATTTATACTACAATGACAAGAGCCATCTTATTATTGCAATGTTCCCCAACAGTTAGATTTCAGCGAAATGTATCTGTAATGAGAACAAGTGTACCTATGTCTGTCCTTTTGGGCTTGCTCTGTACTTTAAACAACTTTTATTGTCTTTAGTGTCCCAACTAACACATTTATACTACTCATTCAAGTCATACGCGGGACAAAAGCTGTCCTTTTGCTGCCATGTTACCGAACAGCCAGATTTCAGTGAAATGTAACTGTAGTGAGAACAAGTGTGCCTATGTCTGTGCTTTGCACGTAAAACAACTTTGACTGTCTTTAATGTACCAACCAACACATTTATATTACTCATTTAAATAATTCGAGGACACAAGTCGTCCTTTTTGCCTCCATGTTCCCAATACATGGAAGTTTGCCCAACCAGTCTACATGTGCTTTGTGGACTTGGGGAAGGTATTCGACCGTGTTCCTCGGAAAGTCCTGTGGGGAGTGCTCAGAAATTATGGGGTATTTGACTGTCTGATTGTACTGGTCTGCTCCCTGTATGATCAGTGTCAGAGCTTGGTCCATGTTACCGGCAGTAAGTCGGACACGTTTCCAGTGAGGGTTGGACTCCGCCAAGGCTGCCCTTTATCACCGATTCTGTTCATAACTTTTATGGACAGAATTACTAGGGACAGTCAAGGCGTTGAGGGGATCCGGTTTGGTGGCTGCATGATTAGGTCTCTGCTTTTTGCAGATGATGTGGTCCTGATGGCTTCATCTGGCCGGGATCTTCAGCTCTCACTGGAACGGTTTGCAGCTGAGTGTGAAGCGACCGGGATGAGAATCAGCACCTCCAAGTCCGAGTCCATGGTTCCAAGGGAGGGGTGCCATCTCCGGGTTGGGGAGGAGACCCTGCCCCAAGTGGAGGAGTTCAAGTACCTAGGAGTCTTGTTCACGAGTGAGGGAAGAGTGGATCGTGAGATCGACAGGCGGATCGGTGCGGCCTCTTCAGTAATGCGGACGCTGTATCGATCATTTGTGATGAAGAAGGAGCTGAGCCGGAAGGCAAAGCTCTCAATTTACGGGTCGATCTACGTTCCCATCCTCACCTATGGTCATGAGCTTTGGGTTATGACCGAAAGGACAAGATCACAGGTACAAGCGGCCGAAATTAGTTTCCCCCGCCAGGTGGTGGAGCTCTCTCTTAGAGATAGGGTGAGAAGCTCTGCCATCCGGGAGGAGCTCAAAGTAAAGCCGATGCTCCTCCACATTGAGAGGAGCAAGATGAGGTGGTCCGGGCATCTGGTCAGGATGCCACCCAAACGCCTCCATAGGGAGTAGGAGGCCATGGGGAAGACCCAGGACACGTTGGGAAGACTATGTCTCCCGGCTGGCCTGGGAACGCCTCGGGATCTCCCGGGAGGAGCTGGACAAAGTGGCTGGGGAGAGGGAAGTCTGGGCTTTCCTGCTTAGGTTGCTGCCCCCTATACTTGACCTTGGATAAGATGGATGGATGGATGTTCCCGATCAGTCACATTGCAGCGGAATGTAACTGTAGTGAGAACAAGTGTGCCTATGTCTCTGCTGTTGGGCTTGCTCTGTACTTTAAACAACTTTTACTGTCTTTAGTGTCCCAGCCAATGCATTTATAGTATTCATTTAAGTCATTCGAAG
Source organism: Nerophis ophidion (assembly GCF_033978795.1). Classification (NCBI taxonomy): domain Eukaryota; kingdom Metazoa; phylum Chordata; class Actinopteri; order Syngnathiformes; family Syngnathidae; genus Nerophis; species Nerophis ophidion. The sequence goes on along the minus strand of NC_084617.1, from coordinate 54,234,639 downwards.
ACACAATTTGTTGTTTTTCGCCATCTTCCTGAACAGCCAGATCGCAGCGGAATGTAACTGTGGTGAGAACTAGTATTCCTATGTATGTTCTTCTGGGCTTGCTCTGCATTTTAAACAACTTGTACTGTCTTTAATGTCCCAACTAACAAATTCATAATACACATTTAAGTCATTCGAGGACACAAGTCGTCGTTTTCCGCCATGTTCCTGAACAGCCAGATTGCAGCGGAAGGTAACTGTAGTGAGAACAAGTGAGCCTATTATGTCCGTACTGTTGGACTGTCTCTACACTTCAAAAGACTCTTACTGTCATTAATGTCCCAACAAACAAAATCATAATAGTCATTTACTGTAAGTCATTCGAGGACACTAGCCGTCTTTTTGCCGCATTGTCCCTCGACAGCCGGATTGCAGCACAATATAACTGTGGTGAGAACAAGTGTGCCTATTATGTCTGTGCTTTTGGGCTTGCTCTGCACATTTGTCTGGCAAATAGATTCATTTGTAAGGCTGAGGGATGGAGCCGATGTGACTACCTAATAGGTTGGAACTGAAAAATGAGAAGTCACTGTATATCTAAGTGTGCCTGTGCTGTTTTAGAGACATTTCAGACGCACACATGATTTTACTTTGTGTTACGTTAATTCCTTTCCGTTGGTCCCATTGAGATACAATTGTTTCTTTGTATTGGAAACTACATCAAAAGTTTTGCCGAAGTCATGAATGACAAAGTGTATGAGCATTAACGTGTTGTTTCTCAGTTAGGTATGAAGAATAACGAGTGAATGCAACTTTTAAAGAACAGGAGGAGAAAACCAATATGCAAAACATGATTATTTTAGCAATAGCATGACTGTGTTTATTGTTATGATGGACAATGCATTTGTAGGCATTCATACAATAATCTCCCTTCCAAAATAGTGAGAGAAAAGTCGGTCCTTTCGGTTTCTTTTGCCTTAAGCCTGCTTGTGAACCCTCCACCCCACAGTGGCGTAGCTCAGTGGACGGACTGTACACACATTTAATTGGCTGTCTGTGGGCAGGGGATGACTGATATGTGCCAAACTAGTGGAAACACGCTTAAAGAACCATCACTCCTGCAGCATTGCATCGTCTTCACATTGGCCGTGATAAATGCAGCACGCGAGAGCTCCCCATCCGCCATTACCGTCAGATTCATCCACGCCTGTGCTCGGTGGTCCCACTAAAGCCTGCCACAGAGTTATTTATGACACATGTGGAAAAGCCTGTTCTTTAGCAGGCCTGCCAGTGGAAGGAAGAGTACATGAAGCATGAGCTAAGATGAGCTGTTTAGTAAATAAATCAAGTGGCTAAGGCCATGTCTACACTAAGTCGTTTAACCCTTTAAACAAATAATTATTTAGCCTAAGCCCCGTTTCAATCACACTAAACCAGCGTTTTGAGGCATACTTGCCAACCCTCCCGATTTTCCTGGGAGACTCTCAAATTTCAGTTTCCCTCCCGAAAATCTCTCGGGGCAATTATTCTCCCGAATTTCTCCTGATTTCCACCTGGACAACAATACTAGGGGCGTGCCTTATAAAGGTACTGCCTTTAGTGTCCTCTACGACCTGTCGTCACGTCCGCTTTTCCTCCATACAAACAGCGTGCCGGCCCAGTTACATAATATATGCAGCTTTCACACACACATAAGTGAATGGATAGCATACTTGGTCAACAGCCATACAGGTCACACTGAGAGTGGCCGTATAAACAACTTTAACACTGTTACAAATATACTCCACACTGTGAACCCAGACCAAACAACAATGACAAACACATTTCGGGAGAACATCCGCACCGTAACACAAAATAAACACAACAAATACCCAGAACCCCTTGCAGCACTAACTATTCCAGGATGCTACAATATACACCCCCGCTACCACCAAACCAGCCCCCCTCCTGAATTCGGAGGTCTCAAGGTTGGCAAGTACGGTTTAAGGTTCCTCTCCTCGGACAAATTGTTACACGGGTAAGTGCGCTGTGTATTTCTTGAATATCCGACTCTTAGCTTTGAGTGGACTCATAGATCGTTTACAAACTGAGTTCGGAGAGGAAGTGACGCCAGAAAGACCACGCACCACACAGGAAGGGACGCCAGAAAGACCGCGCCCCACACAGGGAGTGAAGTCAGAAAGAACGCGCCACGGCCAGTTTTATAATAAAGCGGTTTGGTAACTCGGAGCTAACCACTGGGAATATGGAGGCGAGTCATCCAGACATGCCTGTGTTTTTCCTTCCGTCCGTACGGACACAGTAATACATTAAGAGAAAGCGATTGCAGCTATTTGGGATACAACCCTTCTCAGACGGCAAGATAACTTTCCATTTTCCTGGTCAGCTGTGATTCTATTTACCAAAAACTTTGTCCATTTGTCGAAGGACAGTCAATGAGAATGCAAGCTCCCGTGGAAGTGATAAAAAGGGTAGCGTGTGCTTTGTATTGCCTGGCTGCCGAGGGAAGACTACTGAAAACAGCGAATGCTTTCGGACTGGCAAAGCAGACTTTAACAGTTCTTGTCCGCCCTGTATGTCACAGACTCAAAGTCTAGGTCCACAGTATATAAAGTCACCAAAAAGGAATGGACAATGAAGGTGAAGGCAAAAGAGTGAGGAGTGTCCTGACTAGATATCTAGATCCCTAGATTGATTGATGTAAAATGTTCTTTATCACATTGTTTTACGTGTGTAATAAAAATTTGATTAATTTATGATGTCTCAGGTGTGATTCACTACAATATGGCCCCACAGCACACTGGATTCCAGTTAATTGAAATACCACAACACTGGATATTGTTCGGATAAGTTAATTCAGGAACTTGGAATGCGAGCATATAACCCCAATTCTTGACAGTTTGCACAGGCTCCCTGTTTATTTTAGAATTGATTTTAAAACATTGCTGTTTGTTATTAAAGCTTTTCATGGACTGGCACCTCATTATATCTCGGACCACATCCAAATTTACACTCCAGCTCGTGGTGCCTAAAACCAGACTTAAAACCAGGGGAGACAGGGCCTTCTCTTTGGTCGGCCCTAAGCTATGGAACACTTTGCCCCTCCATGTTAGAACTGCTCCCCCAGTGGAGTGTTTTAAGTCTCGTCTTAAAACCCACATTTATTCTTTGGCTTTTAACACTACGTGAGTTGTGTGGTCTTCTGTGTTTTCTGTGTTTTTATTTATTTATTTTGATATTGTTTTAATTGGTTTTACCCTTTGAAGTCGTTTTTAGTCATATTCATTTTTATATTGTTTTTATATTGGTTTTATTTTTTTATTCAGTCATTGGTGGAGCTAAGGATATTTTAATATTGTTTTCAATATTGTTGTGCAGCATTTTGGAAACATTTATGTTGTTTAAATGTGCTATACCAAGGGTCTGGTATAGTGTTTTGCATAGCATAGCATGCGACTCTTTAGCGCCTCCTTAGTGGCTCCCTGGAGCTTTTCAAAAATGGATGAAAATAGAAAAAGATGGGGAAAAAATATATTTTTGTTTTAATAGGGTTTCTCTAAGAGGACAATCCCACTAATTATATTAAACATGCTTTTCTGATGAGAGTATTTGGCGAGTGCCGTTTTGTCCTACTAATTTTGGCAGTCCTTGAATTCACCTGAGTTTGTTTACATGTACAACTTTCTTGTTTTACACCACTCCTTCTTTGTCTCATTTTGTCCACCAAACTATTTATGCTGTGTGTGAATGCATAAATGTGAGCTTTGTTGATGTTATTTTATGTTATTGACTTGTGTGGAATGCTAATCAGGCATATGTGGACAGTGCATTGCTTCAAGCTAATCAATGGTAACATGCAATTTAGACTTAGACTTAGACTTCCTTTGTATTGTCATTCAAATTTGAACTTTACAGTACAAATAAGAACGAAATTTCATTGCATTAGCTCTTGGTAGTGCAGGACAAAAAAAGCAATAAGGTACATCTATAAATAAATAGATTACTGTACAGATAAATACATTGCACTTTTGCATATGCATCCAGGTTTATGGATGTATGATATAGTTTCTTTTTTATTCCAGCGAGTTAATCCATTTTGAGGGGAGTTGAGGGGATAATTTAATTTTGATGCGTTCAAGAGTCTTACGGCCTGAGGGAAGAAGCTGTTACAGAACCTGGAGGTTCTGCTTCGGAGGCTGCGGAACCTCTTCCTAGAGTCCAGCAGTGGAAACAGTCCTTAGTGGGGATGGGAGGAGTCTTTGCAGATTTTCTGAGCCCTGGTCAGGCAGCGGCTTTTTGCGATCTCCTGGATAGGAGGAAGAGGAGTCCTGATAATCTTTTCCTCCGTCCTCACCTCTCTCTGGAGAGACTTCCTGTCTGAGGCATTGCAGGCTCCAGTCCAGACAGAGATGCTGTTGGTCAGCAGCCTCACTACTGTATAGTGCCTCTGTAGAATGTGGATAGCTTTATGTACATATTGCATCATTATGCCTCACTTGTATGTATATTTAAACTCATTTAATTTCCTATGTCCTCTGTCTATTTCATTTATATCTGCATTTCTAATGACATATTATCTATATGTAATATTGCCTGCATTTCAGCTTGCATTGATTGTTATAAATCCATTCAAAGAAGGCAGCCTACCATTTTCTTTAACTTGGACCGTTGGCTATTCTAAGCAAGTGACTCACCCTCTGAGAAGCCTCTGTTTTACTAATGTTTTCCAATGTTTTAAAAATGGGTAGAATAAGTATTGTATTTCAACATTTCTGTCAACGAAGATTTGTGTCAGCCTGCGACACAGCCATTTTGATAGTGGGCTAATATAGACACTTACGTCATGTGTTGCCTTCATTATAACACTCATATACGGCTTTTCATTTTTTGCGGCTCCAGACAGATTTTTTTTTTTTTTTTGTATTTTTGGTTCAATATGGCTCTTTCAACATTTTGGGTTGCAAAATAAAAAATATATAAAGGGGATTGGATTGGATTGCACACAAAGCAAGACTGGAGATGACTATGACCTGCACATTTTCCGCGCATGCGTACTAGGTCGCGTTGCGCCGGCAGACAGAGAGGGCGGGGGTCTTAAACGGTAGCATTGTTGTGTGTGGACATGGATAAGGTTAGGTGTGATTTACCCTGGATAACCTTATCCGGCCGGCTTAGTGTAAACAGGGCCTAAATGAGGTGAAAGAGAAGACCCCTCTCCTGATAATTATGCCCATACTTGCCCACCCTCACGGATTTTCTGGGAGACTCCGGAAATTCAGCACCTCTCCCGAAAACCTCACGGAAGAAATTTTCTCCCGAAATTCAGCTGGAGCTGAAGGCCACGCCCCCTCCAGCTCAAACATGCACAGTTCGAAGCATTTAAATTAATTTTGAAAAACGACTGCTAATCCTCCGCCTTTTCGACCGGACGACCGCGGAGAATTAAAGTAGGAACATTCCGGAAGCATCACGTCCAAGGGCGAAGCTAATCCAGGTGGGGCCCGACACACAGCCCGCAAGTGGCGGGGGAGATGATCCACTGGGCGGGAAAGGAAGGCAGGAATCCGGCCAGGTGAAAAAGCTGACTGGGACGTCGAAAAACCAACGTCGAAGTTGATCATATCAGTGGGAAAGGGGCAAAGATCCAACAGTGTTTGGCGGTCATACACAAGCAGTGAGCTGACAGAGACAAAAATAGAAGCAAACAACACAAAAAAGAACACAGCTGACAGCCAGAGACGGCAGGGCAAAGCACATACTGGCGCCATCATCTGGAAACTCGGAAGTGACGTTACTCAAATAGTGAAAGGTAAGAGTTGTTGTTGTTAGTTTTTTTAGCAACCAGCAAGCACAGTACAGTTAGAGAAGAACTGTGTTTTTATTACTATGTATTTGATAGGTGCCGTCTGAAATGTAACTATTTCTTTTATTTATTTATATAATAAAATAAATATATATAGCTAGAATTCACTGAAAGTTAAGTATTTCATACATATATATATATATATATATATATATATATATATATATATATATATATATATGGAACCAAGCCACGCCTCCGCCCCACCCCCGACCACGCCCCACCCCCCACCTCCCGAAATCGGAGGTATCAAGGCTGGCAAGTATGATTATGCCCTTGGCTGCAGATCTTGGTCTCCACAACAAACTGAGGTTTCTGCGATTGTAAAAGCAGGCCAGACTTTTGTTGTGCCATGAGATCGGACCCGCGGTCCGTAAATTATGTCGATGAAAAGAAGCCAAATAAAAGGTGTGCAGGATAATCTTCACTAAGGACGCTCCACTCCAGTCGTTGGCTTTAACGACCTGTCCTTTTTGAAAAAGATTCACTTCCTAATCACGGATGAGAGATGTGCACATCAAACAGCGCCGGCGACTTTGGTCTACGCAGCTGCCTTATAAAAGCAAACAAGCTATAAATAAAAGAGAACTTTATAGAGGGGCGTCTGTCGGCAGCGCGAGGCTGAAATAGGAGAGAGAGCGTATGAAAGGAGAGGAAGCTGCAGGTGAGCAAAGGAAGAGAAGGAACGGAAGAATGAAACAAAAGAAAGGAGGGAGAAGAAATAAATGAACGTATTTAGGAAAGGAAATGAGGAGTGGAATCAAGGCAAGGAAAGTGCATAACAAAAGGGAGTGGAATGAGAATGAATGAGAGCACAGACTGGGGCTGCACAATTAACTGAGTTTCAATCTCGATTTTGGCTGCCGTGATTAAATGAAGGTAATCGTCTGTGGTATTAGCCTTTAAAGCCCCACCTAGGAACTTTCAGTTTTGGTGGAATTTTGCGGCGCTACTGGACTAAAGCGGGTGTGCTTTGCCAGAAGAAGACCACATTTGAATGAATGAATGAAATGAGTTTATTTCGGGGACGGCGTGGCGCAGTGGGATAGTGGCCGTGCGCAACCCAAGGGTCCTTGGTTCAATTCCCACCTAGTACCAACCTCGTCACGTCCGTTGTGTCCTGAGCAAGACACTTCACCCTTGCTCCTGATGGGTGCTGGTTGGCGCCTTGCATGGCAGCTCCCCCATCAGTGTGTGAATGTGTGTGTGAATGGGTAAATGTGGAAGTAGTGTCAAAGTGCTTTGAGTACCATGAAGGTAGAAAAGCGCTATACAAGTACAACCCATTTATTTATTATTTATTTTGGTCATATAATCAACCATTTTGTGTGTACCAACCCCTCCTCCAACGTGCTGCCCTTGATTAGACTATTTCATTACAAATGTCATCACGTTCATGCCACCCTAGTCACCCAATTGCTTGTATTTTTTCACAGGACTTCTTCCCTCAAGTGAAAACCAGTGGTGGTCGACCAAGCTAGGATGGCACAGCAAGCATCAAGCTGTTTGAGAACAAAAGAGGCTTAAATATTCCTGCAAAGAGCAGATATGGGCAACAAATCTAACTATGCTGTGTCATCCATCCAGTTTCTACCGCTTATTCCCTTTCGGGGTCGCGGGGGGCGCTGGCGCCTATCTCAGCTACAATCGGGCGGAAGGTGGGGTACACCCTGGACAAGTCAACAATGCAGTGGATTAGCGAAAAAACTAATCAAAAACGTTAGCATGCTAACATTGGCATGCTAATATAAGGGACGTTAGCATACTTTCAAGATGGCGCTGTCATGCCAAATTTCTTCCCCCCTACAATCCCCCCTACACCCCCCTCCCCCCATTTACTTCTGGGGTCATGATTAATACAGACGTTTTGTTAACGCTATATTATAAAAAATATGACACTATATTATAAAAACATGACACTATATTATAAAAATATAACGCTATATTATAAAAATACAGACGTTTTGTTAACGCTATATTATAAAAAAAAAAAAGATCAATCAATCATATAGCCCTAAATCACTAGTGTCTCAAAGGGCTGCACAAACCACTACGACATCCTCGGTAGGCCCACATAAGGGCAAGGAAAACTCACACCCAGTGGGACGTCGGTGACAATGATGACTATGAGAACCTTGGAGAGGACGAAAGCAATGGATGTCAAGCGGGTCTAACTGTGAAAGTTCAATCCATAGTGGATCCAACACAGCCGCGAGAGTCCAGTCCAAAACGGAGCCAGCAGGAAACCATCCCAAGCGGAGGCGGATGAGCAGCGCAGAAATGTCCCAAGCCGATACACAGGCAAGCGGTCCATCCTGGGTCCCGACTCTGGACAGCTAGTACGTCATCCATGGCCATCGGACCGGACCCCCTTCACAAGGTAGAGTGGGACATAGGAGTAAAAGAAAAGAAGCGGCATATCAACTAGTCTAAAAAGGAGATCTATTTAAAGGCTAGAGTATACAAATGAGTTTTAAGGTGAGACTTAAATGCTTCTACTGAGGTGGCATCTCGAACTGTTACCGGGAGGGCATTCCAGAGTACTGGAGCCCGAACAGAAAACGCTCTATAGCCCGCAGACTTTTTTTGGGCTTTGGGAATCACTAATAAGCCGGAGTCCTTTGAACGCAGATTTCTTGCCGGGACATATGGTACAATACAATCCGCAAGATAGGCTGGAACTAGACCGTGTAGTATTTTATACGTAAGTAGTAAAACCTAAAAAATAAAAAAAAAACAGTTTACAAACACAAGCTATGGGATGACACATTTACTTCCAGGGTCACGTTTCCTCACGTTTCCTCCTACGTCACCCCATAGCTTGTGTTTTATAATATAGCGTTAACAAAACGTCTGTATTAATCATGACCCCGGAAGTAAATGGGGGTGGGGGGGGGGGGCAATTTGGCGTGACAGCGCCAACTATCGAAAATCAAATATTCAATTACTTAAAAAGCTAGCATCTGTTATACACATACTTGCCAACCTTGAGACCACCCCCCAACCTTGGGGTAGGGGCTAGTGAAGAGGGCGGGGGCAGGGTTTTGGTGGTAGCGGGGGTGTAAATTGTAGCGTCCCGGAAGAGCTAGTGCTGCAAGGGGTTCTGGGTATTTTTTCTGTTGTGTTTATGTTGTGTGATGGTGCAGATGTTCTCCCGAAATGTGTTTGTCATTCTTGTTGGGTGCGGGTTCACAGTGTGGCGCATATTTGTAACAGTGTTAAAGTTGTTTATACGGCCACCCTCAGTGTGACCTGTATGGCTGTTGATCAAGTTTGCCTTGCATTCACTTTTGTGTGTGTAAAAGCCGTAGATATTATGTGACTGAGCCGACACGCTGTTTGTATGACACAGGTTGTAGAGGATGTTAAAGGCAGTGCCTTTAAGGCATGCCCCCAATATTATTGTCAGGGTGGAAATCGGGAGAAATTCGGGAGAATGGTTGCCCAGGGAGATTTTTGGAAGGGGCACTGAAATTCGGAAGTCTCCCGGGAAAATCGGGAGGGTTGGCAAGTATTGTTATACAACTCCAAGGTGTATGGCTGTGAATTTTGAGAAAAAAGTGTAAAATTCCAAGGTTTCTTATTGTGCCCATTGGGTTGAGTTTTTTCTTGCCCTAATGTGGGATATCTGAGCCGCTGTGGCTTGTGCAGCCATTTGAGGCATTTGAGATCAAGGGCTATATAAGTAAACGATTGATTCAACCTTGCGTCTACTAACGTTTGTTGCTGTTGCACGCGCTGTTTTTGAGTAGCGTGATTTCCCCATTTTTATCAATGTATAACTATGGATGTCAACATTGTGTATGTGCTGAAAGCTTCATTTATGATTGCTTTTCTTTGAGAAAGGTTAAATGATGCCGAATACACATTGAGGACAGAGCTAGGTTGACCACCACGTGTATTCAGTGGATGGACAGGATGTCAGTAACATCCCAGCAATTCCATTGAATAAAAATGTATAAGTGTGCGTTTAAAAATTCAGTTAACCCAAAAAAATATACAGCATTTCAGAATTCGGTTTATAAAGAGTCAATCTTTAAAAATGTGGTGTAAAAATATTCACTGCAGGAAAAAAAATCAGTGCAGAAATTTCAAGACCAAATTCGGGTAATCTAAGACTGAAGCAATCGATCGTGTCTCAGAATCAGCCAGTCAGGTGTCAAGTTTACAGTCACGTGACACAAAACTTGCAAAGCAGGCAGCATTTTTTTTCTGTACTTATTTTTAATAACATTATTTTTCGTAAAGTTAATATTTAAAGGCTGTATTTTTAAACATTAACATGTTTGTCACACATTTCTATTCAATGAAATTCCCAGCATACCGTAATTTGAATTCAGTTCACAAATTTCAAATCAGCTACATAAATTCAGCATAGCAAAAAAAGCTTTGGTGATACAGATACTAAATAACCTCCATGTGATTCCATCCATCCATCCATCCATTTCCTACCGCTTATTCCCTTCGGGGTCATGGGGGGCACTAGAGCCTATCCCAGCTACATGTAATTATGATAAATAATCATGATTTCAATATTTGTGATTATTATTGGGAAGAGCTAGGCGAAGTGGCTGGGGAGAGGGAAGTCTGGGCTTCCCTGCTTAGGCTGCTGCCCCCGCGACCCAACCTCGGATAAGCGGAAGAAGATGGATGGATGGATGATTATTATTTTGGAAATAATCATGGGGGCGCGAGCAGAGACTCAATAAAACGCAAAGGAAAGGGCGAATGGGAGGTGAAAGCAAAAGAATAAAAAGAACAAAAAGAAGAAAAAATTGAAATTGAAAAGAAGAGGGTGGGCTAAAATAAATTGAAGAAGAAACTAACATAAGGAAAGACTTAAAAGAAGAGAAAAGGCAAGGAAAAAGAAAAAGGAGAGGAGAAGAAAGAAGATAGGGGCCAAAGAAAGGATTTATTAGTTAAGGGGTGTCTAAGTGGGCCGGACTGGTAAAATCACGGCACGATAACTTAAAAATAAAGACAACTTCAGCTTGTTTTCTTTGTTTAAAAAATAGAACAAGCACATTCTGAAAATGTACGAATCAAAATTTTGTTGGGTTAATTTTACACGTACAGGTTGCGGTTAATAGTATTCTATCTTTATTTGTCACTGTTTATATTTTCTGAAAAAAATATGTCATAATGTTCATCACTCAACTCATTAAAGTTAATTTTCAGTCTATCAAGATAAAAAAAAATTATACCAAAATCAAATTACAGGATGTTATTTATGGAGTTTGATCATTTTCCTTCACTGATGTACACATCATGTGGTTTATTTTTTACATATGTAGCTCCATCTACAAATATACAAAAAATTGCTATTGTGACATCCAGTGGACACATTTAGAACAGCAGTTTCTTTCATTCAAAAATTTCTGATACATTTTTAGACTTAGTAAACTCATCCTGAGGGGCCAGATAAAACCTGTCCGTGGGCCTTATTCAGCCCTCGGACCGTACGTCTGAAACCCCTGTATTAGATAGAAGGACCATGTTAGCTCTACACAGAACACTATTTAGATGTGATGGTAGGAACAGGTTTGCTGAGGGTGGGGATACTGCCACGGTTTGTAATAAAGCCTTGCAAGGGGCAGATGATAAGAGGGGGTGAACAAGGGATAGAGCCCTCTGGGGAGCACAGGACACCCGACCACCACCTCCACTCGTGCAGCGGAGATGAAAAGTGTGGGTGTGGGCAGGAAGCAGCTCCACTGTGACGAGACGGGGTCTTACCAAAGACAATTGACTGCTGACTGAGCCCCTGTCAACTTTTCCATTCTTGCACAGCATGCAGTTTACACCCAGCAACCAGGAAGATTTCCGATTTTCTGAACAATTGTACGCAGTGAAAGACAACAGCAGGACTCCCTTTTTCAGTAGAGACGATCAATTTGGCTGCAACACACAAGCAAACCACCAGACCTATGTAAGCGTCAGTATATACCTTGATGTTGCAGAAAAAAAGACCATATATTTTTTTAACCGATTTCCGAACTCTAAATGGGTGAATTTTGGCGAATTAAATGCCTTTCTGTTATTTGCTCTCTGAGCAATGACGTCAAAACGTGACGTCACCTAGGTAGTCAACGCCATTTTCTCCACCACATTACACGCAGCAAGTCAAATCATCTCTGTTATTTTCTGTTTTTTCAACTGTTTTCCGGTACGTTGGAGACATCATGCCTCGTCGGTGTGTTGTCGGAGGGTGTAACAACACGGTCAGAGACGGATTTAAGTTGATTTACGTAGAATGTGCATCGATTGCGTGCTAATCGATGCTAACATGCTATTTAGGCTAGCTGTATGTACATATTGCATTGTTATGCCTCATTTGTAGCTATATTTGCATCCAGCCTTTCCCTCCATCCACATTTAATGACAAACAAACACTTACCAATCGACGGATTTAAGTTGCTCCAGTGTCAAGAAATGTGAAAGTCCCTCGTTTGGTCCGCACATTTTACCGGCGATGCTACGACAGACATGGCATAGAGATGAATAGATACCCTGCGACACTCAAAGCAGATGCATTTCCAACGATAAAGTCAACGAAATCACAAAGGTGAGTTTTGTTGATGTTATTGACTTATGTGCTAATCAGACATATTTGGTCGCGGCATGACTGCCAGCTAATCGATACTATCATGCTATTTAGGCAAGCTGTATGTACATTTGTAGCTGTATTTGCATCCGGCGTTTCCTTCCGCCCACATTTAATACCAAACAAACACTTACCAATCGACAGATTTAAGTTGCTCCAGTGTCATTGCGAAAGTCCCGATCGTTTGGTCTGCACATTTTACCGGCGATGCTAATATGTCAATGACAGAAATATTAAAGAAGGTAAGAAAATATCGATAGTCTGAGTAGTCAACAAAAAAAAAAAACATTACATATAGATATTCAATATAGTAGCAATACTTTTTTCTTTAGGTGAATTGAACTACTCAGGGCCAGCCCATGGCAATAACACTCTATTAATTGTGTAGGACCACAACCATTAGGGGGAACACAAAATCATGGCCAGGGCTCTGGTAAAAAATATATCTTTAATTTAAATCTGTCAGTTATAATATACGACACCATTAAAATAACAACATACATTTTGCTGTGAGTGTTCAATAATAAGGTTTTTGAAACAACTTAGGAAAGTGTAACACTCCATACACCCCCTTGCAAAAAATGCAAATTAGCTCACCTTTTTGCATTCACCCACATTGCCAACATTTGGGAACCAGGTAATACATCGGACAAAGTCATGTATAAGTTTCACTTTTGCTCTTATATGCACATATTTGTGGTGCATTCAAGGAACCGTGGTTAAAGTTCAAAACAGAGGCACGATAAAAGAAAGGTAAAAATACAATAAATCAATTTGTGGCAGCATCGAAAAACGTTATGTTTAAGTTTCACTTTGGCATATTATAGCACATAATTGTGGTGCATTCACAGAAACTTGGTTAAAGTTCGAAACAGAGGCATAATTAAAGAAAGGTAAAAATACAATGCATCTCATAACACATAATTGCTGTGCATTCAAGGAACTTTGGTTAAAGTTCAAAACAGAGGCGTAATAGACAAAAGCTACCAATATAATGCAATTTGTGGCAGCATCGAAAAAACGTTATGTTTAAGTTTCACTTTTGCATTTCATAGAACATAATTGTGGTGCATTCAAGGAACCTTGGTTAAAGTTTGAAACCGAGGCATGATAGAAGAAAAGTGAAAATACAATGCATCTCATAGCACATAATTGCGTTGCGTTCAAGGAACGTTGATTAAAGTTCGAAACAGAGGCATAAGAAAAAAAGGTAAAAATATAATAAATCAATTTGTGGCAGTATCGAAAAATGTCATGTTTAAGTTTCACTTTTGCATTTCATAGGACATAATTGTGGTGCATTCAAGGAACCTTGACTGAAGTTCGAAAAATAGGCATGAAGGAAAAAAGTAAAATATTAAAAATATATATATTTGTGGCAGCATGGGACAAAGTTATATTCAAGTTCCACTTTTGCATCTTGTAGCACATAACTGTGGTGCATTCAATCACCGTGTTTAACGTTTCAATCGCAGGCGCTTGTTTTAAAAGACGGGGGAGGCTTAACCCCGCGTAGATGCACAAATAATACTAATTATTACCCACTAATGATAATCTTACATTATTTAGCTCAGGGGTCCGCAAACTTTTTGACTCGGAGTCCGCATTGAGTTAAAATAATAAGGCCGGGGGCCCGGCTGTATATATATATATATATATATATATATATATATATATATATATATATATATATATATATATATATATATATATATATATATATATATATATATATATATATATGTATATGTATATGTATATGTATATGTATATATATATATATATATATATATATATATATATATATATATATATATGTATATGTATATGTATATGTATATATATATATATATATATATATATATATATATATATATATATATATATATATATATATATATATATATATATATATATATATATATGGCTTCACGGTGGCAGAGGGGTTAGTGCGTCTGCCTCACAATACGAAGTTCCTGCAGTCCTGGGTTCAAATCCAGGCTCGGGATCTTTCTGTGTGGAGTTTGCATGTTCTCCCCGTGAATGCGTGGGTTCCCTCCGGGTACTCCGGCTTCCTCCCACTTCCAAAGACATGCACCTGGGGATAGGTTGATTGGCAACACTAAATTCGCCCTAGTGTGTGAATGTGAGTGTGAATGTTGTCTGTCTATCTGTGTTGGCCCTGCGATGATGTGGCGATTTGTCCAGGGTGTACCCCGCCTTCCGCCCGATTGTAGCTGAGATAGGCGCCAGCGCCCCCCGCGACCCCGAAAGGGAATAAGCGGTAGAAAATGGATGGATGGATGGATATATATATATATATATATATATATATATATATATATATATATATATATATATATATATATATATATATATATATATATATATATATATATGTATATATATATATATGTATATATATATATATATATATATATATATATATATATATATATATATATATATATATATATATATATATATATATGTACAAATTCCGTTTCCATATGAGTTGGGAAATTGTGTTAGATGTAAATATAAATGGAATACAAAGATTTGCAAATCAATTTCAACACTTTTTCAGTTGAATATACTACAAAGACAACATATCTGATTTTCAAATTGATGAACATTTTTTTTTTTTACATATAATCATTAACTTTACAATTTGATGCCAGCAACATGTGACAAAGAAGTTGGGAAAGGTGGCAATAAATACTGATAAAGTTGAGGAATGCTCATCAAACACTTATTTGGAACATCCCACTGGTGTGCAGGCTAATCGGGAACAGGTGGGTGACATGATTGGGTATAAAAACAGCTTCCCAAAAAATGCTCAGTCTTTCACAAGAAAGGATGGGGCGAGGTACACCCCTTTGTCCACAACTGCGTGAGCAAATAGTCAAACAGTTTAAGAACAACGTTTCTCAAAGTGCAATTGCAAGAAATTTAGGGATTTCAACATCTATGGTCCGTAATACCATCAAAAGGTTCAGGGAATATGGAGAAATCACTCCACGTAAGCGGCATGGCCGGAAACCAACACTGAATGACCGTGACCTTCGATCCCTCAAACGGCACTGTATCAAAACCAACATCAATCTCTATAGGATATCACCACATGGGCTCAGGAACACTTCAGAAAACCACTGTCACTAAATACAGTTTGTCGTTACATCTGTAAGTGCAAGTTAAAGCTGTACTATGCAAAGCAAAAGCCATTTATCAACAACATCCAGAAACACCGCCGGCTTCTTTGGGACCGAGATCATCTAAGATGGACTGATGCAAAGTGGAAAAGTGTTCTGTGGTCTGACGAGTCAACATTTTGGAAATATTCGACATCGTGTCATCCGGACCGAAGGGGAAACAAACCATCCAGACTTTTATCGACGCAAAGTTCAAAAGCCAGAATCTGTGATGGTATGGGGGTGCATTAGTGCCCAAGGCATGGGTAACTTACACATCTGTGAAGGCACCATTAATGCTGAAAGGTACATACAGGTTTTGGAACAACATATGCTGCCATCTAAGCGCCGTCTTTTTCATGGACGCCCTTGCTTATTTCAGCAAGACAATGCCAAGCCACATTCAGCACGTGTTACAACAG
Source organism: Nerophis ophidion (assembly GCF_033978795.1). Taxonomy (NCBI): domain Eukaryota; kingdom Metazoa; phylum Chordata; class Actinopteri; order Syngnathiformes; family Syngnathidae; genus Nerophis; species Nerophis ophidion. Next base: position 54,218,580 of record NC_084617.1, on the reverse strand, counting down.
CGTGGCTTCGTAAAAAAAGAGTGCAGGTACTTTCCTGGCCCGCCTGCAGTTCAGACCTGTCTCCCATTGAAAATGTGTGGCGCATTATGAAGTGTAAAATACGACAGCGGAGACCCCGGACTGTTGAACGACGGAAGCTCTACATAAAACAAGATTGGGAAAGAATTCAACTTCCAAAGCTTCAACAATTCGTTTCCTCAGTTGCCAAACGTTTATTGAGTGTTGTTAAAAGGGATGGTGATGTAACACAGTGGTGAACATCCCTTTCCCAACTACTTTGGCACGCGTTGTAGCCATGAAATTCTAAGTTAATTATTATTTGCAAAAAAAAAAAATATATATATATATATATATATTTATATATATATATATATATATTTATATATATATATATATAAATATACATATATATAATATATTTATATATATATATTTATATATATATATATAAATATACATATATATAATATATATATATATATATTTTTTTAACTTGGGACTTCCCATGGACCGTATTTTGGACGCTGGCGGTCCGGATCCGTAGCTTGGGGACCCCTGATTTAGCTGAACTCGGTACTCCGGCTTCCTCCCACTTCCAAAGACATGCACCTGGAGATAGGTTGATTGACAACACTGAATTGGCCCTAGTGTGTGAATGTGAGTGTGAATGTTGTCCGTCTATCTGTGTTGGCCCTGCGATGAGGTGGTGACTTGTCCAGGGTGTACCCCGCCTTCCGCCCAATTGTAGCTGAGATAGGCACCAGCGCCCAACGGAATAAGCGGTGGAAAATGTATGGATGGATGAACCTTACACTTTAATGTAAAAGTAAACTTGACATATTAATAATCATATTTAAGTGAATAATGGCAGGTTGTATGATTATCAAAACTCACCTTCTGGCTACTTTATATTTAATTTGACGGCACATTTTAAAAATAGAAAAATATAATAATTATTCATTAATTAGGAGGATTTAAGTGAATTTCAGGGAGCCTTTAGCCCCTCCCAAAAACGCCTAATGACACCACTCCTGTCCAAAGGCAAAACCCAGTAACTCAATTTGGGTCAAAACTGAGCTGATAATAATTTTGGAGTTCCTAGGTGATATGCTTTACATTAGTGTATGCGATATTGTAATTTGTTCCGTAAGTAAGCTTTTACTTGCATGGCAGGACCTAGCAACTACCACATAACCGCATAGATATAACAGAAAAACTTAGTATCTCAAGGGACCAATCGGAGCTTCTTTGTCAGTCGCCTCATTGTCTTTAACGAGACATTTGTACGAATGGGGGCCGACGGTCAATGTGATTATGTGATATTATGGCACGAGGGGATATTTGGAAGATTCATTAAATGAATTGTTCTTGATTCTTCCCCTTGCATACTCTTTTGGGCAGATAACTGTGGAGGTCAAAATAAAAACTGGACGCTGTACACGGCTCTTGCCCAATGTGCAAACGCAGAATGGAGCCCACCTGAGGTTGTGATAAAATATCTGGAGAAAGGGCACACGTTCATGAGAGCAGATTCAATCCATGGCTCAATCGGCAAGAAAATGAAAGCTCAAGAAAACATCTATACGTTTGAAGGCTTTGTAGATCTTTGAAAGACAGCATCAAGATAGATTGGTGTTCTTTTGTTTTCTCAAAATCAGCTAGAAGTGAGTTACTAGGTTTTGTCTTTGGACGGGAGAACACTGGTTTGAACAATTGTAAATATTGTGGGCTTCCTGAACCTGGAGTGCGCCAACTATGCTTTTGCATGCGTTTTAAAAAGCTAGTTTCAGTCAAATGAAGTCAAAAATTAGTGATATAGTGCATGCAATTAGTGATATAGTGCGTGCAAAAAGTGTGTGTATGTGGTGTGGGGACCTTGAGGATTTTAATAAAAATAAGGAACATTAAAGAGCAAAATGGGGCAACAAAGGAAATGTTGTGTAAGTGCCCCACAGCGCCAAGGGACATTGTCAGTGGCTTTGAGCGGTCATTTTGCGTAAAGAAGCCTGTCTAAGCCCCCATGCTGTGCTCATGTTTGTTTGTGTGTGGCCTTAAGAGCTCCACTCTCTCTCTCCCGGTGTCTCCTGTGGAATCGTAGGCCGCCGCCATTATCAGAAATCTCCACCTGCTGTCTCTGTGCAGCCTCCCAAGCGTTACTTTTGACGGGAATCAATACGGCCGTCACAAGCAATCATGGGCCGGCTATGTGTTTGAGTGCACACCCGCTGTGCACACAATCCCGGCGCATGCGCCGCTCCATACTGTATACATCCAAACAAACAACACGCAGAGCCCGGCTTGGCGCTTTTTGTTGTTGTTGTTTTCACCTTCCATTGCGAACAAAGGCGAGGGATCATTTGCCTGAGAGACACAATGTGCATTCAGAAACCTTGGCGACACGAGGCGTGCACTTTGAAGGTGAGGGCAGAGCGGTAATTACATTTCTCCGCCTCTCAAAACACGCAAGAATCCGTGCACAAGTCGGAACAAATTGATTTCATTAGCGATACCGCGTCACCCCATCTTGCATGCAGAAGGCAAAGGTGCTTTTTGATTTATAGGAAACACCGAGGATGTTTTCATCTAAAAAGTTTGTTTTCCTGTGTTGCTTAGGAGGACTTTAAGGAGAGGCATCGTGAGCTGATCAAGCTTCTTTTGTTTTGTTTCTATATCTCCCCATCAGACCAGATGCGAGGTTATCGCCGAGCAGTTTGTCCTACAGCACCCGTAATCTACAGCACCGCTGCACACTCGTCTCAAATATCAATTAAATAATCAGATGCAATCTCGGCTCATTGTTCCCCACAGACCACACTTGTGTTTACTGACCTCTATGTCATTTGAAAAATCTCAACACACATTTTTATAGCACACACAGTGTGAACACTAAAGGACGTTATTGCATGGAACTTCACGTTCATCGCGTTTTCTTTAGTTAGTTCCTTAACGAAACACGACTCAACTCATTAGCCCAGCATTTTGTAGAAGGGTGGCAGGGGCCGAGAAGGAACACATTACATGATGGAGAAGATTTAGGCAGATCAAAGATTTTTGCGTGGCGCAGTGGGAGAGTAGCCGTGCGCAACCCGAGGGTCACTGGTTCAAATCCCACCTAGAACCAACCTCGTCACGTCCGTTGTGTCCTGAGCAAGACACTTCACCCTTGCTCCTGATGGGTGCTGGTTGGTGCCTTGCATGGCAGCTCCCTCCATCAGTGTGTGAATGTGTGTGTGAATGGGTAAATGTGGAAGTAGTGTCAAAGCGCTTTGAGTACCTTGAAGGTAGAAAAGCGCTATACAAGTACAACCCATTTATCATTTATCATTTAATTTATCGTTAAACAGTAAAACCACACAAGGATATTACACAACGTACAAACCCCGTTTCCATATGAGTTGGGAAATTGTGTTAGATGTAAATATAAACGGAATACAATGATTTGCAAATCCTTTTCAACCCATATTCAGTTGAATGCATTACAAATATAAGATATTTGATGTTCAAACTCATAAACTTTATTTATTTTTTTTGTAAATAATAATTAACCTAGAATTTCATGGCAGCAACACATGCCAAAGTAGTTGGGAAAGGGCATGCTCACCACTGTGTTACATCACCTTTTCTTTTAACAACACTCAATAAACGTTTGGAAACTAATTATTGAAGCTTTGAAAGTGGAATTCTTTCCCATTCTTGTTTTATGTACAGCTTAAATTGTTCAACAGTCCGGGGTCTCCGCTGTTGTATTTTACGCTTCATAATGCGCCACACATTTGCGATGGGAAACAGGTCTGGTTTGCAGGCGGGCCTCGAAAGTACCCGCACTCTTTTACTACGAAGCCACGCTGTTGTAACACGTGGCTTGGCATTGTTTTGCTGAAATAAGCAGGAGCGTCCATGATAACGTTGCTTGGATGACAACATATGTTGCTCCAAAACCTGTGTGGACCATTCAGCATTAATGGTGCCTTCACAGATATGTAAGTTACCCATGCCTTGGGCACTAATACACCCCTATACCATCACAGATGCTGGCTTTTGAACTTTGCGTCTATAACAATCCAGATGGTTATATTCCTCTTTGTTCCGGAAGACACCACGTCCACAGTTTCCAAATATAATTTGAAATGTGAACTCGTCAGACTACAGAACACTTTTTCACTTTGCATCAGTCCATCATAGATGATCTCTAGCCCAGCGAAGCCGGCGGTGTTTCTGGGTGTTGTTGATAAATGGGTTTTGCTTTGCATAGTAGAGTTTTAACTTGCAATTACATATGTAGCGACCAACTGTAGTTACAGACAGTGGTTTTATGAAGTGTTCCTGAGCCCATGTGGTGATATTCTTTACACACTGATGTCGGTTTTTGATGCAGTACCGCCTGAGGGAACAAAGGTCCGTAATATCATTGCCTACGTGCAGTGATTTCTCCAGATTCTCTCAACCTTTTGATGATTATACGGACCGTAGATGATAACATTTCTAAATTCCTTGCAATAGCTCGTTGAGAAATGTTGTTCTAAAACTGTTCGACAATTTGCTTACAAATTTGTGACCCTCGCCCCGTCCTTGTTTGTGAATGACTTAGCATTTCATGGAAACTGCTTTTATACCCAATCATGGCACCCACCTGTTCCCAATTAGCCTGCTCACCGGTGGGATGTTCCAAATTAGTGTTTGATGAGCATTTCTCAACTTTATCAGTATGTATTGCCACCTTTCCCAACTTCTTTGTCATGTGTTACTGGCATCAAATTCTAAAGTTTAATGATTATTTGCAAAAAAACAAAAAACGTTTATCAGTTTGAACATCAAATATCTTGTCGTTGTAGCATATTCAACTGAATATGGGTTGAAATTGATTTGCAAATCATTGTATTCTGTTTATATTTACATCTAACACAATTTCCCAACTCATATGGAAACGGGGTTTGTATATAAATGTATTTGTTTACATATTTATGGTAAAAGAAATATATATATTAAATACATCTTACATTTTGATTATAAACATCTTTTTGCATAATTATATTTTATAAATATATACAATATTTTGCATTTTTAGTGCAGGATTGTTTTTATTTTTAAATATTATATTCCCAAAAATATATTAAATATATGTTTCGCTTTTTATTATTTACATTTTTTTTTTAATTTGAGGATTAATGTATTCTATTCATATTTTCAATATATTTTTCATCTTTATTTTATATATATATATATATAATTATTTTTAGATTATTATATTTTATACCAATATTCAATATATAAATTTTTTTCATTGTATAAATATTTGTTCCATAAATGTATTCAAAATATTTTTAATTGTTCACTATGTAAGTGTTTTTTGACTTTTTAGATAATTATATTTTATAAATATTTTCAACAAATGTTTTTTTTTATCATTTATACAATTTTATTTTAGATGATTCTATTCTATGAACAAATTCAACATGTTTTTAATTCTTCATTATATAATTTTTTTAAATTTTTGGATAAATATATTTTCCAAGTATGTGCTTTTAATTTGTTGTTATAATTGTATTTTACTAGTAGATGATTATGTTCGACAACTATATTCAACGTGTTTAATATTTTTATTTTATGAATACTTTCTTTTAATACTGTAAATTGAATATATTTTCAAATTATACAGAATATATATATATATATATATATATATATATATATAAGGTTGTTTGGTTGTCTTTAGAGGAAGTCCCAATTATTAGTGTAGTGGGTAGAGCGGCCGTGCCAGAAACCTGAGGGTTGCAGGTTCGCTCCCTGCTTATTGACATCCAAATCGCTGCCGTTGTGTCCTTGGGCAGGACACTTCACCCTTGTCCCCGGTTCCGCTCACACTGGTGAATGATAGGTGGTGGTCGGAGGGGCCGTGGGCTACGCTTCCGTCAGTCTACCACAGGGCAGCTGTGGCTACAGATGTAGTTTCCACCACCAGGTGTGAATGAATAATGGGTTCCCACTTTTCTGTGAGTGCTTTGAGTATCTAATAATAGAAAAGCGCGATATAAATCTAATCCATTATTCCTCCTCTTTTTTTGCAAGGAACCATACTAGTAACTTAAAGGCCTACTGAAACCCACTACTACCGACCACGCAGTCTGATAGTTTATATATCAATGATGAAATATTAACATTGCAACACATGCCAATATGGCATTTTTAGTTTACTAAATTGCAATTTTAAATTTCCCGGGAGTTTCCTCTTGAAAACGTCGCGTAATGATGACGTGTACGCGTGACGTCACGGACTGTTAGGAAATATGAGCGCTGCACACACACACAGCTAAAAGTAATCTGCTTTAACCGCATAATTATACAGTATTTTGGAGATCTTTGTTGCTGAATCTTTTGCAATTTGTTAAATTAATAATGGAGAAGTCAAAATAGAAAGATGGAGTTGGGAAGCTTTAGCCACACAAACACACAATGATTCCTTGTTTGAAATTCCCGGAGGTAAAACTTTACGATGGATCACAACGGTCAAGCGAACATGGATCCCAACCGAATGTCAACCAGCAGGTTTCGGTGAGGAAATTGTGGTAAAAAGTCGCTTCTTACCGGAGATCAGCTGAGCTTGCGCCGCCCATAAAGCTGGCGTCGACTTCGCTGAGACATTGGCGTCAAGACACCCGTGGACACACACTTCCGACTATCAGGTACTATTAACCTCACTAAAACACTAGCAACACAATAGAAAGATAAGGGATTTCCCAGAATTATCCCAGTAAATGTGTCTAAAAACATCTGAATCCGTCCCAATGCAATCACGTTTTTTTTTTCTTTCTAGTCTGTCGCTATCAATATCCTCAAACACAAATCTTTCATCCTCGCTCAAATTAATGGGGAAATTGTCGTTTTCTCGATCCGAATAGCTCTTTTTGTTGGAGGCTCCCATTAAAAACAATGTGAGGATGTGAGGAGCCATCAACATTTGATGTCATCGTCTGCGACTTCCGGTAAAGGCAGGGCTTTTCTGTTAGCGACCAAAGGTTACAAACTTTATCGTGGATGTTCTCTACTAAATCCTTTCAGCAAAAATATGGCAATATCGCGAAATGATCATGTATGACACATAGAATGAACCTGCTATCCCCGTTTAAATAGGAAAATCTCATTTCAGTAGGTCTTTAACCAAATACACATCTTACTTCAAAGTTCACTGTTGATGTGTTTCAATACAAAGTAGGGCGTAAATATGTTCCTGTATAGTATTTCTCCAGCAATGGCCATGTGGAGACATCAATTATTAAGCACTACAATGTGATTGTTACAATCAAATATGATTATATGACAGTAGTGTTATACAAACAAAAAGGGTTAATATTTTGATTAAAAAACTACAGTGCAGCCAAAGAAATAACTTTATGGCAGCGAATGAACAAGTATACTGTATGTGAGCGCTTTCAAAAGGGGTCATCTGTTACCATAGCAACATGTTGCTTTGCGATCCAACACATGGCTGTGTAGTGCAAACAAAGACTCCAGGTGGTGGAGAGGACAAAAAGATGGTGGAAATGTACTTCAACCCCTGAGCTACGTGAGTGGTGTCGCCAACAGCGGTTTATTTACAGACAACGTCTGGGACGAGCACTCGCATTTGAGGCCAATGAGCACGCAGGTTCATTAAAGCAACAACCCTCACGAGCTGCTGTGTGCGGGCATCGTGTGTCACACCTCATTTCCCCCGAGTCTTCGTGTCTTTTGGCAGGCAAATGAGTGGTGGCACACATTCACATCCACACACCAGAGGTGACGTGCTTTTCCTTTATTTGCCACCACCGGCGCTTCGTATGGAAATGTGACTCCCATGTGCCGGTAGATGAAGAAGCATTGTCTGCCCCATTTGTATTTTTTACCCATTTTCTATAAAAAAAAAAAAAAAGAGGTGTTGCTATTGTTAAGGTTAAGGCTAATGATGATGCATACTATCAGTGTTATTTACTGCAAAATCTTTTAACATTGAAGTTTCTCTTTCTGACTAATGGCGTCATGTAATAAAAAGACTATATCTTTACCAATTCATCATTATTACGGCTCATAGTGGAGGAAATTGTGTTTGACTTGTTTGTCTGGCAACTTTTAAATAGTTTTTTTTTTATTTACTAAGCAAATCTCCACTCAAGCAGTGCGGCGGTGATAGTAAATATCTACAGTAAATTGCTTTTTTTTTTTACAATTGTCTTAAAGGGGAACATTATCACCAAAGCTATGCAAGCATCAATATATACCTTGATGTTGCAGAAAAAAGACCATCTATTTTTTTGACCGATTTCCGAACTCTAAATGGGTGAATTTTGGCAAACTAAACGCCTCTCTGTTTATCGGTCTTTTAGCGATGACGTCAGAACGTGACGTCACCGAGGTAATACACCCGCCATTTTCATTTTCACATTACAAACACCGGGTCTCAGCTCTGTTATTTTCCGTTTTTTCGACTATTTTTTGGAACCTTGGAGACATCATGCCTCGTCAGTATGTTGTCGGAGGGTGTAACAACACTAACAGGGAGGGATTCAAGTTGCGCCACTGGCAAGAAATCTGCCGCCAGACCCCCATTGAATTTGCCTGAGGGTCTGCACATTTTACCGGCGATACTAAGACAGACATGACACAGCGATGTATGGATAACCTGCAGATGCATTTGCAACGATTAGGTCAACAAAATCACAAAGGTGAGTTTTGTTAATGTTGTTGACTTATGTGCTAATCAGACATATTTGGTCACGGCATGACTGCCAGCTAATTGATGCTAGCATGCTACGCTAATCGATGCTAACATGCTATTTACGCTAGCTGTATGTACATTTGAAACTAGATACCCACATTTAATGCGAAACAAACACTTACCAAGTTGCTACAGTGTCTCAAGATGCGAAAGTCCTGATTATTTGGTCTGCACATTTTACCGGCGATGCTAATAAGGCAGCCATGCTATGGGCCACTTCATTAGGTACACCCATGCTATGGCCGAATAGCGTCAATAGCTTCAATTTCTTCTTCTATTTCGTTTTCGCTATCTGCCTCCATACTCCGACCATCTGTTTCAATACATGCGTAATCTGTTGAATCGCTTAAGCCGCTGAAATCCGAGTCTGAATCCGAGCTAATGTCGCTATATCTTGCTGTGGTAACCGCCATGTTGTTTGTATTGGCAGCCCTGTATGACATCACAGGGAAATGGACGGGTGGATATAGCGATGGTGAAAATCAGGCACTTTGAAGCAGTTTTTCGGGATAATCCGAAAAATAAAACAAGCCACTGGGAACTGATTTTTATTGTTTTTAACCCTTTTGAAATTGTGATAATGTTCCCCTTTAATGATTTTCACCATTCACATAATACTGTATAGCAGAGGTGTCAAACTCATTTTAGATCGGGGGCCACATGGAGAAAAATCTACCCCCAAGTGGGCCGGACTGGTAAAATCACGGCATGTTAACTTAAAAACAAAGACAACTTCAGATGGTTTTCTTATCTTAAAGATAGAACAAGCACTTTCTGAAAATGTACAAATCATAATGTTGTTGTGTTTTTTTTACACTTACATGTTGTTGTTAATAATATCCATCCATTCCTTTTCTACCGTTGTTAATAATATCCATCCATTCATTTTCTTTTGGGGTCGCGGGGGGCGCTGGCGCCTATCTCAACTACAATCGGGCGGAAGGCAGGGTACACCCTGGACAAGTCGCCACCTAATCGCAGTTGTTAAGAATATTCTATCTTTATTTGTAGTAATTTATACGTTCCGAATAAATTATGTGATAATGTCCACTCATTGGTGTTCATTTTCATTCTATCAAGATAAAATAATACCTAAATCAGATTACTGGATGTTATTCATGGAGTTCGCTCATTTTCCTCGACTGATGTTATAAAATCCATGTGTTTTTTTTGTTTTTTCACATGTGGCATCATCTACAAAGATACAAAGAATTGCTATATTGCCATCTAGTGGACACATTTAGAACAGCGATTTATTTCATTCAAAAATTTCTGGTCATTTTTATACTTAGCAAACTCATTCTGCAGGCCGTATAAGACCTGGGCCGTACGTTTGACACCCCTGCTGTATAGTGTCTGACACCAAAATTTCACCCTAATTTTCATTGCGCCCAAATTTTTATTCCACCCTTAATTTCGTCCTTATTCTTCCCACATTGTCATAACTAAATACTAACTTTATTTTTTTTCCCAGAAATTTAGCAGGCATACTCAGAGTCATCGAATTTGACAAATGCTAAATGTTAATATGCCAACTTTTATCGCTAATTTTGCAGGCGTACACCTCAGGGTCTTATAATGGTGCGTTTTAGGTGTACTGGGAAGTCGGAATTTCCGAGGTCTTTGTCGGAATTTTCAACTAGAATGCTCCTTGAAGTCGGCTTTCCTAGAAAGTCGGATATTCCTCAACACCCCCGAATTTGACTTGAAAGAAAGGCTGCTCTGAGTGTAAACATAAACAATAATAGAATGTATTACACATTGATATTGAGGCTGTGGATGTTTGGACACTACACGATTCGATTTGATTTTTGGGGTTAACGATTTGATTCAGAACCGATTCTCGATTCAAACCTGATCTCGATTCAAAATCAATCTTTTTTAATAACTTTGGATCCAAGTTCTATGATTAACGTCTCTGAGAAATATCTATATTTATTAAAAGTAAACAGGTTTTGGTTAATAAAATTCTACCCAAATATTTTATAAAGTCAAATACAAATAAGGCAACAAGAGAAATACCCCACACTTTTCTTTTGTAAAGTTAATATCTACATCAAATGTGGGGGCATTTACATCAACATTAGTGGCAGGACAGAACAGCTTTGAAAAAGAAAAAAAATATTTATTTATTTATTTATTTTTTATTTTTTTTATTGTTTATGACTCATTACAAATTAGAATCACGATTCATTTGAAAAAAAAAAATTTTTTACCGTTGGAGCATATGATGTAATGAAAAGTGGAGGGAAATGAGTGTCTTCTTGGACACATCCAGGCAAAGTTATGAATTAAACCGATGTGTGTTGGTGTCTTCTGGTTTAAAAAATTCTTGCAATGTGCATTTTCTTGCGTCTGGAATATTCCAGCAAACACTCGTAGTTCTTACCAGCTTCTTATATGAGCGTACCTTCTGTGTGGTAAAGGGACAAGGAGTAGAAAATGGATTGATAGATGATCATAATTAGAGATAAAATTATTCTTTGATTTACTTTCCCTAAATATTGAAACGTATTCATATTTTCTTCATCTGCGATGAGGTGGCGACTTGTCCAGGCTGTACCCCGCCTTCCGTCCGAATGAAGCTGAGATAGGACCCAGCGACCCCCTGCAACCCCGAAAGGGACAAGCGGTAGAAAATGGATGGATGGATATCCTCTTCATGTCATATCATGCTCCTTCCAGTGCTGTTGGTTTTAGTTTTAGTTTGAATCCAATAAGAGTTCAGCTAGCTCGTGTTGCCATGCTGTACCATATCTGCCCGAGGCCTTCAGAAATAACAATGCGAGCGTCCGTGCACAGTAAGTGAACGGGTACATACAGTGATAGACAGTCGTGAGAGCCAATCAGATCACAAGTTGTTGACAGTAGCCTATTTAAGTAGCCTGATGTTAACGAGACTGTAATTCGATACTCACTTGGCATTCCAAAGTGACTATCCATTCACATGATTCAATTTAGCAGGAAGGGTTAGGGTTAGGGTTAGGAGAACAAAGGAGAACAAAACATTGATTAGGTGACATACATATATTTGCAAGGCCATTTTCAAGAAGGATATTAAAGAGAAACTACATCTTGTGAGACCATGTCGGCCAACCCCGGAAGCTCAGTCAGATGTTCTGGCGATGAAATTGGGAAATGCTCACCATTTCCACTTGAATAAGCCAATGACGAGGGTCACCACTGGCTTATGCGGCGTCGAATAGGTGCTATAAATTGTGAGTTCAAATATTTTTTCACCATAGACATGCACCTGGGGATAGATTGTTTGGCAACACTAAATGGCCCCTAGTGTGTGAATGTGAGTGTGAATGTTGTCTGTCTATCTGTGTTGGCCCTGTGATTAGGTGGTGACTTGTCCAGGGTGTACCGGATGCAGCTGAGTAGGCTCCAGCACCCCCCGCGCCCCCAAAAGGGACATGCGGTAGAAATAGGACGGATGGATGACTTCTAATATGTTTTTTGAAATTTTAATTTTGACAGTACCACATAAGATATGTTTTAATTGCTGTTTCGTTTTAATTGTTTTTTAAATCCGCTAAAAAATAACCCGTTTTAAAGTTAAGTTAAAATTAAAGTACCAATGATTGTCACAGGTGAGGGGAGCAGTGGGCAGTAGCGGTGGCCATGGCCGGGAATCAATTTTTGGTGGTTCAACCCCGAATTCCAACCCTTGAGTGCCAAGCAGGGAGGTAATGGGTCCCATTTTTATAGACTTTGGTATGGCTCGGCCGGGGTTTTAACTCACAACCTACCGATCTCGGGGCGGACACTCTAACCACTAGGCCGCTTTGTACACTGTTGATGGGATCCAATGCAAGTATGGCCTAAATGTGTTTCTGTATAGTATTTCTCCAGCAATGGTCATGTGGTGACATAAATTATGGTATTTTGAGAGAGGCCTAGGTGGGAAACGCACGGCCCGCCACTGGTGCAGTTACAGATCGCACTGCAGGGCTGCGTCTAAAATTCCCATGAAAAAAAGCCACAAGCAAGAGCATGATAACATGAATCTGCAGTAAATGAGTGTCTCCATGGTGAAAGCCGTGTAGTACACATAAAAACCTAATTTCGGTCTGCACTACTTTTTCACTTGTTCTCAAATGTACACACAGTCTTAGTAGATCACCTGCAACACGCCCAATAACGGTACACCGAATTTAATCGTTTACGCAAGTAATTTAGCACTCTTAGAAGATCAGGCCCAATGTAAGTATCCGTAGTCAGAAGTCACACATACTTGCTCTACTGAGCGCCGTTTTCCAAAAGCAACATCAAAAAGTCGGACAAGTATCAGTGGGGGGAAGCCGTGGTTCAATGATAAGACAAGGACTTTGTGTGAAGCCTGCGGAGCGCGCTCACAGCACCCAGCTGTTGACTGTACACTAAAAATACACATTTCTCCAGCTGAAACTACCAATTGTCACGTTACACATTTTTCCAATATGTTAACCACAACGTGAGTGTCGGTATTGTTTCCATCCACTTCTATTCTTTTTGATTTTTTCCCTGAATTTTTCAATAGACTTGCTCACAATAAAGGACTCTAAAATAACCTGAAGCGCGAGATTTATTCAGAAAGTACGACAAAGGAGCGATTGATGTTTTGTAAATGGTGATGATTCATGCAAGGGTAAAATGCAGACGAAAAGGGAATCAATAATTGCTGCGTATTTGAAGTGAATGTTCTGAACTCTAATATCTGTCACCTTTTATTGTTGTCACTCGCTGGCAACGCTATGAGCGGAGGATGCGGAGACATGCCGTCCAAAGTCCTTTAAATAGGGACAAAAGGGTGGCTACTGGAAATGAGACAGAATGTGAAAAGCAAGTAGATAATAAAGTCACAAAACTGCAAAATTCGTACAGCACTGACCAATGCTCTAAGCTGACTAAATACTGTAGGTTTCACTGACAATCCACCCCAGATGTGGTCAAAGCCAAGGGAGTAGGTTTGATTTTGAGATTCGTGGGGACACAAAAGTGCTCCAAGGCAGCACTCTGAAAGTTTACTTTTTTATTTTTTTTACATTAGCAATCATAATTTCACATCATGCAGATGTTATAGGGTAAAGCAACTAAAATGAAAGCAAAGGAGACAACTTGGAAGAGTTCTCATCTTTACTCTTTAGTGTAGGGCTGTAGTGCAACTGTGCATCATACTGTCAATTAACATAGCCTACTGTCCATCAACAACATCAGAAATACATTCATGCAATACAACATTGTAAATAAACATAAATGAACTGTAATAATCTTTTCCCCAACTTGTGTTTAAATCACTCACAATTTTTCCCTTCCACTACTTCTTTCTATTGCTGCTTTTGTACTGTAAATATGTTTGTCACTAATACTCAAATACAAGCAGATTAGTGTCCACTGGTTGTTCCTATTTGAAAGAGCCAAACACATGCCTCCGCCGGTTTGTAACAGAAATGAACTGCTGGCCAAAAATATGTTGATGCATGACAGATACATTAAGGACAATGACCATAGAGCTTGATGGTACAGTTACTGCCTGAGCAAAAATGCTTTTACTAAATATGAATATTACTTCATATTAATGAATTATATTTTAGCATGATCATCTAGTGAGGGCTTATTGTGTTTCCACCACTTTGGTATTTTCAAACCGTTGCTCACTTCTACACAAATACATGAAACTAAAAAATAATTTCAAAAATAAAACGGAAAGGTGAAATCCGGCGATCTGATTGATTGTTAACCGTGGTTTAAATATTCTAAAGCCTTATCACAGCGTAGGCTATCACTCCGCCTCAGGCACGCATAACTGGTATGAATGGAAGTTGTTGTCATGTATCCATGACAACGGACTGTTGCAGTCCGTAGTAAAAGACAGCTGATGTTTTTACGATGTTAAAAAACGGACTAAAGTAGTTGAATTCACATGTTTAAGGTTAACTTTCACCTCCGGGGAGGGTTAACAATGGTAAAGGGGACGAAGCATTGACTTTCACCTGAAAAAAAGCGGAGGAAAAGACGATGGGATGACATTAGAAGAAACGTGACCCCAGAAGTAAATGCGTCATCCCATAGCTTGTGTTTGTAAATAGTTTTTGTTTTTTTTATATATATAATACAGCGTTAACAAAACGTCTGTATTTTTATAATATAGCATTATATTTTTATAATATAGCGTTAACAAAACGTCTGTATTAATCATGACCCCGGAAGTAAATGGGGGGTAAGGTTTTTGTAGGGGGGAAGAAATTTGGCGTGGCACTCTCGTCCGCTCGCTAGCAACTAGCATGTAGGCTAGCTTTTACAAGCAGAAGGAGTGACAGCGGGGACAGCCAATCACACGTAAGTTAGCATGAAACCGGCAACCAATCAGGGAGCGATATTTAGGTTAGAGGCGGGACTTCTAGCAGAGACCGATATTTAACCCTTTCTGTGCCATAATCATTGACTAAACATTACGGGCAGCGCTTGTATTGATAGTGACTACACAGTAGCGGCTGGATATTGGTAGGGACGTGTCCCTAGCGTCCCTATCCAATTCTACGCCCTTGGTCAAAGCGGCTACGAGCAGAAAGTAAAAGTACAGCAAACGGTACAAAACAGGAAATTGAAAGAGTCCCAAACAAGTACCGTATTTTTTGGACGATAAGGCGCACTTAAAATCCTTTCATTTTCTCAAAACTCGACAGTGGCCCTTATAACCTGGTGTGCCTAATGCACAGAATAATTGTGGTTGTGCTTACCGACATCGAAGCTAATTTATTTGGTACATGGTGTAATGATAAGTGTGACCAGTAGATGGCAGTCGCACATAAGAGATACATGTACACTGCAATGTGACTCATATAAACAACACCAAAATTGTATATGTTTCATTGAGAATACAGAACATTAACCATGACGCTCAAAAATCTATCAAAATGTTTTAATACGACTTTGGTAAGCTATAAAGCTGCACCACTTGATGGATTGTATAACAGTAGTTATACTTATGGTGTGTGTATAAGGTAAGACATTATTTGGTGTTTAGTTTCGAAATATTATACAAAAGCAACTTTTCTTACCTTATGATACCTGCTGATCTGTATTTGGGATCTGCGTAAGTCCTGAAAATGTGTGCACTTCCGTCTTTGTAGTCTGTAATGACACCGCTGTCGATAAGCTTCTTCTTTTTCTCTCTTCTTGTTATGGGACATTCATCCTCCACTGTTGCCGTTTCAAATATAAAGTAGTGTAAAGTTCTTACTTGTATCTGTCAGTAAACCTGCCATGAAATCGCGAAAACATACCAGTGTAGTAAGTTGACATAATTCACCCAAAGAACTTTAGTTATTAAAGAGTTCTGGTCGGACGTTTTTTCAAGGGACACATTTCCGGCGTTTTTATTTCACTAGTGAGCCATTTTATTGATTAAATAAAGTCTGAATGTCATTGCTTTCCTCCTCTCCAAGGTTCTCATAGTCATCATTGTCACCGACGTCCCACTGGGTCATTATTGTCACCGATGTCCCACTGGGTGTGAGTTTTCCTTGCCCATATGTGGGCCTACCGAGGATGTCGTAGTGGTTTGTGCAGCCCTTTGAGACACTAGTGATTTAGGGCTATATAAGTAAACATTGATTGATTGATTGATTGATTGATTGATTAAAACAGTTAGCTCCATCTTTTGACACTTCTTCCACGCCTGTCCCTGCACGCTACGCCGCAACAACAAAAATGACGGGGAGAAGACGCTGTCGAAGGCAAGCCACACAAATAAGACTGCCCACAAAACAGCACATCCTGAAGCAACTGTCAGAAAGTGGCTTGAAGATGATCTGTAAAACATAATCCGTGCAACATTTTGACCAAAGAACCACCATTACATGACCACGAGGAAGTGTTTTCAATTTTGAAAAAAAAAAAATAATATGAACCCTTTAATGCGCTGGTGCGCCTTTTGCATGAAAATATACCTGAAAAGACCCGCTCATTGGCGGTGCGCCTTATAATCCGGTGCGCCCTATGGTTCAGAAAATACGAGTGGAAACCTAGGAAAACACAATAAGGGCCTTATCTATTAAAGGTTTGTGTTTATTAAAACATGCCAACTTTTCCCAGACAGTATGAAAACAGCTAAGGTCATACCTTTATTTAAAACCAGAGATAGACATACATTTGGTAACTATAGACCAGTATCTCTCTTATCTCAATTTTCAAAAGTGCTTGAAAAACTGTTTGTTAATAAATTAGACTGTTTTATTGAAAAACATAAATTATTAAATGAAAATCAGTATGGATTTCGATCAAATAGGTGTACGAGCTTGGCCATCATGAACATTATTGAAGAGATTACAACTGCAGTTGATCAAAATAAATACATAATAGGAGTTTTCATTGATTTAAAGAAGGGATTTGACACTGTAGATCAGGGGTCGGGAACATTTTTGGCTGAGAGAGCCATGAAAGCCAAATGTTTCAAAATATATTTCCGTAAGAGCCATATAACATTTTTCAACACTGAATACAATTAAATTCGTGCATTTTTAAGTATGACCAACATTTGTAGAGTATAATAGGTCTCTTTTTCTTTTTAACAACTATATAATACTTCTTAAGATTAATGCGACATCTTGAACAGGTGCGATAGAAAACAGATGATTGGATTAAAATGCATGAGAATGTTTTATAATTTGAACGTTATTTTTGAAACTGTGATTACCAGCAGAATTATTCATTAATTATCGTGTTAAGCAATGTCAGCTAACATTTATCTGAGAGCCATATGCAGTCATCTGGCTCTAGAGCCATAGGTTCCCTACCCCTGGTTTAAGCATTCCACACCTTTTTACCTGCACTCTGCCTTCCGCTGTTCCCCACATCTACAAAGCAATTAGCTACCGACTGCCACCTACTGATATGGAAGAGTATTACACGGTTACTCGGCTTAGCTCGGTTAGGAGAGTGGCCGTGCTAGCAACCTTAGGGTTACAGGTTCGATTCCCGCTTCCGCCATCCTAGTCACTGGTGTGGTGTCCTTGGGCAAGACACTTTACACACCTGCCCCCAGTGCCACCCACACTGGTTTAAATGTAACTTAGATATTGGGTGTTACTTTGTAAAGCGCTTTGAGTCACTAGAGAAAAGCGCTATTTAAATATAATTATCTGAGAGCCATATGTAGTCATCAAAAGAGCCACATCTGGCTCTAGAGCCATAGGTTCCCTACCCCTGCTGTAGATCATCAAATTCTCATTTCTAAATGATATACTTATGGAGTCAGAGGAGTTGCACTGGACTGGTTAACCAGTTATTTACATCAAAGACAGCAATATGTTGAGATCGATGATCATAGGTCAGAATGTATGAATATTGAATGTGGAATTCCACAGGGTTCGATTTTAGGACCCAAACTTTTTACTTTGTACATAAATGATATTTGTGAGGTTTCGAAAATTTTAACAGTGCGTATTATTTGCAGACGATACAAATTTATACTGTTCAGGAGATGACTTGAAAATCTTAGCCAATAATATTGAAGAGGAAATGGTTAAACTAAAATTGTGGTTTGATATGAATAAAATAATCTTTAAATTTGGAAAAGACTAGATATATGGTATTCGGTAATAAAAGAAAGATAGAAGTTCGTTTATCCATGAACAATGTGAAAATTGAGAAGGTGTCTGAAATCAGATTTCTTGAGGTCATCTTAGATGAAAAGTTGATATGGAAAGCTCATATAATGCATGTGAAAAATAATGTATCTAAAAGCTTATTTATTTTGAACAAGGTTAAATATAGTTTTCCATATAACCCAATGAGAATGTTATATTTCTCAATTATTCTACCTTATTTCAATTATTGTGAATAAATATGGAGAAATACATATCCCAGCAACATAATGCCTTTATTTCTTTCACAGAAAAGAGCAATTCGAATCATTTTTACAGTAAGATATAGAGACCACACAAATCCACTCTTCATTAGGTCAGGATTACTAAAACTAAAAGACATTGTAGAATTGAATACTCTATTAACGATGTTCAAAGCGAGAAATAAAGTTCTTCCGAAGGACATACAAAAGTTATTTGTCTTCACATGGGAAGATGAGAACCACATAAGGCCGTATGACTTCAAACATCCAAGAGTGCGAACAAATTTGAAACAAATGTGCTTGTCTGTTGTTGGTGTGAAAGCATGGAATTCTCCAAACAAAGACTTAAAAAGCTGTAAGAATATCTTTGTATTTAAAAAGAATAATAAAAAGACAGAACTGGAATTATATCAAACTGAATTTTGATTTAGATTGTAAGTGTCATTGTGAAAATGCTTAAATGAAAATGGAAAAGTATGTTGGAGTTTGGGTGTTGGTGGAGGGAACAGTTATAAAGTCATCCAAAATACTGTAATTTGTGTTAAAAAGAGGGCAGATAAATATAAGAATATTATTCTTCCATCTGCTCCTTTCTGATCATGGAAATGTATAAGAAACAAACAAACAAAAAAAACAATGAAAGTGTCAATTGTACGTGGCTTGTAAATATGCATTTTAATGAAAGGAGTAAAAATAAATGATGATGATGATGATGACCTTTCTTCACACTGCATGTCATTCCGAATTTTTTTGCCAACATGCGACTGTGTGAACAGGGCAATTTGGGATTTTTAGGTTTTTTAACCCAGGGCTCTTTCGTATGTGAAAAATAAATATATGCCATGTGTCCTCAGGTCGCATTTATCCGAGGAGAACCTCATCAAAAAGCGCAGAGCGTTGTAATTATTCGCCGAAAATAGACAGTTGCACAATGGGCTTTGTCTAGGAAAAACCCGTGATTCCCAAATATGCTGAACAGTTTGAAGCTGGAACGGTTTAAATCGGATTAAAAATGTGGAAGGTAGAGTGCACCAAAATCTGAAGAAGAAGAAGAAGAAATAAATGAATTTTGGTGTAGAAAACCATATGTGTGAATGTTTTGGAGCATTCACACAATTATTGATAGCTAGCATTAGCTGTCATTAAATGTATATTCCACAATAACAACAACTTGACTGCAAATTTTCTGTTGCTTCTCTTGGACTACTTTTGTACGCGTGCACGCGCTCCGTCCGCATACCGGTTTTCATTGATTGATTGATTGAAACTTTTATTAGTAGATTGCACAGTTCAGTACATATTCCGTACAATTGACCACTAAATGGTGACACCCGAATAAGTTTTTCAACTTGTTTAAGTCGGGGTCCACGTAAATCAATTCATGGTTGACCCGAACAGGTGAGTGACCGCCGTAAATACTAATCATTTTATTCGGGACGGTTGACATTTTTATCACATAAACTTTGTAATTTTGAAAAATATAGGTAAGTGTTGAGTTCTATTTTTTGCTTTGAAAAAAGTAACTGTGAGCAAGTTTCCAAAAATGAACAGTAATACTTTATTTGGATCCCATTAGCTGCAGCATAGCCGATAAAATTGATTGCAAACACCTGAGACAACTAGTGGTTGTTGTAATTGCCAAAAAATGTTTCCTTACAAAGTTCATCTCAACCTACTGGCATTAGAATGCAAATGTTTTTTTTTATCTGAGTCTGTATGACCTTATGCAAAAATTGTTTTATCTGCTTTAGCTGCTTTCCATTTGGTCAAAGCAGCAATCAAAGCCCAATCAAACTTCCTATTCTCAGGTTCCTGTCACAAGTCGTCTACTCCCTAGTAATTCTGATGCTTGATATCATCTCCAGTGGATGCTTACTACATGATGCAGGGCCCCTGGCATGAACACTCTATGCCAGTGGTATCAAACTCATTTTAGATCGGGGACCACATGGAGAAAAAATCTACTCCCAAGTGGGCCGGACTGGTAAAATCCCGGCATGATAACTTAAAAATAAAGACAACTTTAGATTGTTTTCTTTGTTTAAAAATAGAACAAGCACATTTTTTTACACTTACATATTTTGGTTAATATTATTCTATCTGTATTTGTTGTTATTTATACTTTATGATTAAATTATGTGATAATGTTCATCAGTCAACTTATTGGTGTTCATTTTCAATCTATCAAGATAAAAAAAATAATATCAAAATAGAATTATAATATGTTATTTATGTAGTTTGTTCATTTTCGTTGACTGGTCCACGAACATCATGTGGTTTATTTTTGTACATTTGGAGCATCATCTACAAAGATACAAACACTAGCTTCTGTGACATCTAGTGCACACACTTAGAACAGCTGTTTATTTCATTTAAAATTTACTGCTCATTTTTATACTTAGCAAACTCATCCCGCAGGCCGGATAAAACCTGTTCGCTGCCCTGATCCGGCCCTTAGGCCATACGTTTGACACCCCTGAATTAGCGGATGCAAACTACAAAATTGTGTGTACTATTACTGCTAAACATGCTTCACTACACACCGTAGCTCACCGACGTCACAATGTAAACAAATGCCATTGATGGATCCATACTTAACATCCACTGTAATGATACCAAGTACAGGAGCATATCTAGTCGACACTACTATGATTACGTCGATATTTTTTGGCATCACAACATATTTTGTTTAAAAATACATATTATGTTTATAAACTCAGGAAATATGTCCATGGACACATGAGGAGTTTGAATATGACCAATGTATGATCCTGTAACTACTTGGTATCGGATTCATACCCAAAATTGTTGTATCGTCCAAAACTAATGAAAAGCATCCAAACAACAAAAGAATAAATGATTATTACATTTTAACACACATGTAGATAGACTATGTTAAAGGGGAACATTATCACAATTTCAAAAGGGTTAAAAACAATAAAAATCAGTTCCCAGTGGCTTGTTGTATTTTTTGAAGTTTTTTTTTTTATTTTACCGGTCCCAGAATATCCCTAAAAAAAGCTTTAAAGTGCTTGATTTTCGCTATTTGCGATGCGACTAGCCATTTCCCTGTGACATCATACAGTGCTGCCAATGTAAACAAACAATGGCGAATAGCACAGCAAGATATAACGACATTAGCTCGGATTCAGACTCGGATTTCATCGGTTTAAGCGATTCAACCGATTACGCATGTATTGAAACAGATGGTCGGAGTATGAAAGTATTGAAGAAGAAACTGAAGCTATTGAGCGAATAGCTATTGACGCTATTCATAGCCGTAGCATGGCCGAATAGCTGCGTTAGCATAGCCGATAAAATGTGCGGACCAATAGATCAGGACTTTCGCATCTTGTGACAATGGAGCAACTTAAATCCGTCGATTGGTAAGTGTTTTTCTTCGCATTAAATGTGGGTGGAAGAAAACGTAATATAGTTGCAAATGCATCTGCAGGTTATCCATACATCTGTGTTCCATGTCTGCTTTAGCACCGCCGGTAAATAGCATGTTAGCATCGATTAGCGTAGCATGTTAGCATCGATTAGCTAGCAGTCAACATCAACAAAACTCACCTTTGTGATTTTGTTGACTTTATCGTTGCAAATGCATCTGCAGGTTATCCATACATCTCTGTGCCATGTCTGCCTTAGCACCGCCGGTAAATAGCATGTTAGCATCGATTAGCGTAGCATGTTAGCATCGATTAGTTGGCAGTCACGCCGCAACCAAATATGTCTGATTAGCACAAAAGTCAACATCAACAAAACTCACCTTTGAGATTTCTTTGAATTTATCATTGCAAATGCATCGGCAGGTTATCCATTCATCTCGGTGCCATGTCTGTCATCACTGGTAAAATGTGGAGACACTTTGGTACATTCAATGGGGGTCTGGCGGTAGACACTTTCGCATCTTCGGGCCAGTGGTGCAACTTGAATCCCTCCCTGTTAGTGTTGTTACACCCTCCGACAACACACGGACGAGGCATGATGTCTCCAAGGTTCCAAAAAATAGTCGAAAAAACGTAAAATAACAGAGCTGAGACCCGGTGTTTGTAATGTGTTGAAAATGAAAATGGCGGCTGTATTACCTCGAAGACGTCACGTTCTGACGTCATCACCATATGAGCGATAAACAGAAAGGTGTTTAATTCGCCAAAATTCACCCATTTAGAGTTCGGAAATCGGTTAAAAAATACATGGTCGTTTTTCTGCACCATCAAGGTATATATTGACACTTACATAGGTCTAGCGATAATGTTACCCTTTAAAAGAGAAAGTAAGCAGATATTAAAATTAAATGAACAAGTAGATTAATAACTTATTTTCTACCACTTGTCCTTAATAATTTTGACAAAATGATAGATTGGAAAATGACACAATATGTTACTGCATACATCAGCAGACTAAATTAGAAGCCTTTGTTTGCTTACTTACTAATAAAAGACAAGTTGTCTTGTATGTTCGCTATTTTATTTAAGGACAAACTTGCAATAAGAAACATATGTTTAATGCACCCTAAGATTGTTTGCTAACATAAAGCCAATAATGCAATTTTTGAGGTCCCCTTTATTTAGAAATGTATCGAAAAGTACCAAAAAGTATCAAAATAATTTTGGTAGCCGTACCAAAATTCTGGTATCGGGACAACACTAGTCAGCCCTTTATCTCCTAACGTGTTACGCAAGTAATATTAAAGATTGAAATGAGGACACAAACAAAATCTTGGTTCACATCACAAAAATCTTGGTCAAACCTGTCTGCATGCATGCCTTAATGTCTGTGGAACAAAACAACAATACTGCAATCGTGTGTTGATACACAACATCAGATATTGATGCAGTCCAATGTCCAAGAGTGCGTTTTTTTGTAAACATGTACTTTGCTTTCCAATAAAGAAGGCATACTATGCAAAATCTACTTTTTTTTAACCTATTTGTATTTACACCATAACTTCCAAACATTTCAATCCAAACCATTGAGCCTCTTTCCAAACAAGCTGTTTGTAATTTGAGACGATTGTGACATACTTTGCCATGGCTACGTCAGCAGATATCTGCACAAATGATAGAATTTTACCCAAAGAATTAAGCGCAAGTTATTTTTCATTTTTATTCAGCTGTAGTCTAAACAAAAACATGTCTATAGTGCAGAGCGATGGCCGAAAATGCTTTGTTATTGTTTGTGTTAACCAGCACAGGTCAGTAAACAAATTACCAGCCTCATCTGAAGAATTAAGGAGTGCCTCTTTAATTTTACAACCTCATTTGGAGGATCATATACTGAAGGATTGACCAACAAAATACATCCAATCACGACAGTGGATAATAAAGCGGTAAATATAGAAAATAAAGACATGTAATACGTTAGCGATGTAGCATTGTTAGCTTGTAGCATTAGCTTAACTGACCTGCATGTAGATGAGATATAAACAGGCTACTCATAATCAGATGTCGGTAGAGTAGCCAGAAATTGTACTCAAGTAAGAGTACTGTTACTTTGGAGATGTATTACTCAAGTAAAAGTAAGGAGTAATCACCCAAATATTTACTTGAGTAAAAGTAAAAAGTATGTTGTGAAAAAACTACTCAAGTACTGAGTAACTGATGAGTAACCTGTCGGTTGACTGATGACGGCAGCAAGTAATGCACAAAAACATAAAAATAGCAATGAACAAATTCAGAGCCAGGAATATATCTTAAGCAACTAAAACAATAATATATATTAGATAATATATATTTGGTTTTACACCGCATTGAAAAAAAATTTGAAAATGAATTTTACCTTTGCAACTTCATTATACTATTGGCTAAGTTTTATATTCATAAATGTAAGTTTTCTCAATACCCGACCTGTTTTTTGTGCCTTTAAAAAAGATTTAGAACTATACAATAAAACACTCTACCTCTAACAAACAAAAAGCTGTGAAAACGATGATGCTGTGTTCCAAATTTAACTTATTTACTGAGATTGAGTGAGCCTATAGCTTTGCACTTTGTTTATATTATATATAAATATTTTTTTTGCATTCTATTTTAGTTACTTTGAATTTACAACCCCATGGCGCTGTTTGTACAGTTTTTATACTGTTTTGTACTGTTTTTGTACTTACTTTGATTATTATTTTCAACTGATTGTAAATGTTGAAATTTATAAATAAAGGTTTATAAAAAAAAAATTGAGTGTGCAATTAATCATGTGAACGCCTGGCTCTGTTTGATTGGTGAAACGGAGTCAAACGTCACTGGTGACTGCGTTTTGATTGGTGAAACGGAGTCAAATGTCACCAGTGACATCATTTGATTGGTGAAACGCAGGCATGTGATAGATCCTACTTGAAGGTCTGTCTGTCAAACCAAAACAAAACATGCATTAACAGACCGATAAAAATCAGTAGCGAGTAGCGAGCTGAATGTAGATAAATGGAGCGGAGTAAAAGTAGCGTTTGTTATCTATAAATATACTCAAGTAAAAGTAAAAGTATGTTGCATTAAAACTACTCTTAGAAGTACAATTTATCCCAAAAGTTACTCAAGTAGATGTAACAGAGTAAATATAGCTCGTTACTACCCACCTCTGCTCATAATACAATACTCCTGTATGGATGTAAATAGTTGTTTGGAATAGGGAGACATACATTATAACACATAATATATATAATAACTTGTAGCCTGTATACTCAAATGTTTTATGGAATGAAAAGATATTAAACTAACCAATGAGAACGCGTTATCTCTTCGGTTCTGAAGTTTCTTATTTTTCTCTATTTTCTCGTTGTGAGGAAGACTGGATTGTACACACTTAAAAATGTCGGGTTGAAAAAATAACCCAATTTTAACCAACTGCTGGTTCAGAAAAGGGCAAACCCCTTATTTGAGTTATTTTAACTCAACATTTTGGGTTAATTTTTTTCAACCCAACTTTTGCATGGAATTAGTTAACCAAAAAGTTGAGGGATGTTAGTTTAATGTTGGGTTATTAACAACCAAACTATTGGGTTATGCTAACTCAACGTTGGTTGATTAATAACACAACCATTGGGTTGAATTTATTTAACATAAAAGTTGAGTTATGCTCATTACAATATTGGGTTATTCCAAACCCAACTATTGGGTTGCGCAATTTAGCTCTCCTTGACCTAATAGTTGGTTTAAAAAAAGTTACATGTTATTGTTGGTTTGTCCTATTCCTTCCCAACTATTGACCAAAATGTTTTTTATTCCTTTAAAATATACTCCAAAAAAAGATATGAGTGACAATTTTTTTACAAGAATTGCCTTGTATGGTCATAGTTGTCACAGCGGGGTCACATTTTACTGAGTGGATCGTTCTCCCAGGATGCAGACGGGAATCCGGAGGGATGGTGCTGGTAAGGAAATTATTAATTTTCCATAAATCATGCGAGATACAAACAAAAGAGCACCAGCATGTCGATAGCACGGGAAGCGAACGTATTAGCGAACAAGGAAAGCTTGGCATGTAAACAGTCAAACAAAAAGGCGAAGCTTAGCTCAGGAATCAAATTAGTAGTAACTGTTGTGTGGAAGCAAACAAGAAATCCAGAATGAGTGTGGCGAAAAGCAGGGAATAAGTAACTCTCTGATTAGTGCCCAGGAGCATGTGAGCGTCCCGAAAACAATCTGCAGTCATGGCAACTAAAACACAGACCCAGGGGTGCTCAAAACAGGAACTGAGGGAGTTAAAAACTAAATAAACATGACGGATCATGACATTGGTAGTTCTATACAGCATGCTCAAATATTTTCATGTACATAAGATGTGTGGTTGTAAATAATGTAAATTAAATTAATCCTCAATAAAATTCCCTTTAAGAAAAAAGTACCTTTCTAATAAAAAAAAAGAATTTTACCCAAAAATTCGTTACTCATTGTAAAAAAAACAAAAAATGGTTCATAGTTTTAAAAAAAAACAAGAAATTGAGATAAAATAATACCTTTGTAACTAAAAAATGGGTTGCTCTTCATAAAAATAACTACAAAATTTAACCCGACACTCGCAACTCATAAATCGTGTTATCAAACTCAGCATTTTCCAGTGTGTATACATGCACATGTATCCTCTGCTGTTGCCATTTCTAACAAAAAGTAGCGTGTAGTTCAAACTAGAGTTGTACGGTATACCAGTACTGATAAAGTACCGCGGTATTAATTAATTAAAAATGGTACTAAAATGCTTCTAAAAAATACCTGTAGTTGTCTTTTCCAGACATGATGCCGCGCCGTCATCACGACATACCATTGCTGGTAAAACGAGCAAGAGCCGCATGTAAGGCAACGGACCTGCACAAAGTACTTACAAACATAAACAGTGTGGAGACAAAAGAGGGAAAATGGACATATTTTGGCTTCAAAACTAACGAAAAAGGTGACACTATAAACACTGAAGCGCTACTTTGTAAGAGATGTGTCAAAGCATAGTTAGATAGCGGCTAAGTGTGTTAGCTAGTTCTAAATCCTCGCCCTCCATGGCGACAAATTTCTTGTAAGTTTCTTACAAGTATCATCCCGGCAAGACAAGGAGTAGCTAATCATGTTTTACGACACACCGTAGGAGGATACAATAGCTCACCACTAACAGCACGCTAGCTCTACCGAATGTAAACAAATGACAGACAGCGACTTTTTTACCATGTATTGGACCCCGACTTAAACAAGTTGAAAAACTTATTCGGGTGTTATCATTTAGTGGTCAATTGTACGAAATATGTACTGAACTGTGCAATCTACTAATAAAAGTATCAATCAATCAATCAATCAAAGACTGTGACGATACAAAGTACAGAAGCCTGTATTATAGTTGATACTACAATGATTACTACAATATTTCGCGTTGTCACAAAATCTTTTGTCATTTTTATTGTATATAAACCCAAGAAGTCACCATTGTATACCACTGTAACTATTTGGTATTGGATTGATACCAACATTTGTAGAATCCCCCAAAACGTATGTAAAGTATCAATAAAAAGGATAATAAGTACTTATTACATTTAAACAGAAGTGCAGCTAGAACATGTAAACCGATATTACAGTAAATGAACACATAGATTAATAATACATTTTCTCCCGATTGTCCCTCATGATTTTGACAAAATACAACACTATGTTACTGCATATGTCAGCAGCCAAATTAGAAGCCTTTGTTGCTTACTTACTAAAATAGAAGTTGTCTAGTATGCTCAATATCTAATTTAATGACTAAATTTGTCTTTGATTTCAATAAGAAACATATGTTTAATGTATTATAAGATTTTCTGTTAAAATAAAGCAAATAATGACGTTTTTTTAGTGGTGCCGTTTATTTTGAAAAGTCTTCCAAAAGCATGGAAATACATTTGGGTACCGGTACCAAAATATTGGTATCGGGACAACTGTAGTTCAAACTTATATCTGTCCGGAGACTCGATATGGAAACGCTAAAAATTACAACTTGGCTGACTGGGTGGAGACGCAGGACAAAGTGGAGGACTTTGGCATGTAAATAAGACCGCCCCACAGAACAGCGCATCCTGACAAGACGGTCAAAAAGCAGCTTGAAGACGGTGTGTAAAACAAAATGTATAGCTAATAATCACCATTACCTGTTATGTAGACCACAAGGAATTGTTTTAAATGTAGAAAAAATATATAAAACCTATGACCCCTTTTCTACATTCAAGTTGTTTATCTGTATATGTACATCGTTTGCATTTAAGGAGTTATACTACAAAGTACATATGAGGTTTTTTTTTTTTTCAGGTCAGTGTTGATGTCATCAATAGTTAAGTAGCTGAAAAGCTCTTAGCCCGTGTTTTGGCATGAGTGTCTCTTGAGCTGGTGACCTCCACTGTTGGATTTACTGCGGTGAGAGGAAAACAAACTCCTCCAATTTCCGCCGATCACCAGAGGGTCGACTCCTCTGGTGGGTGGGGTTCCAACCTATAAATTTAAAAAAGGTCTATGTACAAAAGGGCAATGGGGAAAACAGCTAATTCATCAAAGCAGAGGTTCTGGGCTTTTTGCACAAAGAGCAAAGGGCTCCGTAAATCATTACTAATCAGACACCCGTAAGCAAATTAAAGCGGTGAAAGAATCAATGGTCTCAGGTCGATCGGTGTAAAGGACAGATGATTTGACCCCAGAGAACTGTGGAATTCCAGAGGCCACGCAGAAAGCCACAGATCTGTTTCCACTTCATAGCCGCATCTGTCAGCTTTCATTCCCGTCAAGGCGGGCGGCCGACTCTGAAGGTAAGTCAGCCGGGCTTGACTAAAACAAAACCTTGGAGGGCAACGCGATATAGGGCAGAGAGAAGTCTGATGGCATCTCTGGATGGATGGAAAGTCAGATCGCACTTGGTATTTCCTCCTCTTCCCCCATCTCTGGAGGCGGACAGCTTCTCAGTCTGCAGCTGTGCAACAGATGGCCTCAAGTTCACCGATGGCTCATTTCCAGATCTTTAAGGTCACAGATAATGACTTTACCAACAGCAATTTCAACTTTGACTTCTTGGCCTCATAGGAGAAACGCGTTAAATCCTCCCCTCATTACGCCCTCTCTCTTTCCATGCATTTATCTGTCAATCCGGCTTTTTCTTTTGGCTGCTCAACGTCGCTTTGTCAACCTGTTCCTTCGTCCGTCAATGCAATCCGGACTCGTATAACCTCTGCAGTGTTTGGACGGCAATGAGATGTTCATGGTCTCCAGAGAACGAATATTACTGGCAAGGTTGACACTTGCTGTCTAAGTGTACCTATAGAGGATGGATTCTAAAGACCAGGGCCACCCTTTGACAACATGTGCAAATATTCACAAACATTCACCCTGACTTTACCTTTTCTCCTTCAAAACTATGCAACACTTTATTTATAATGAAAGACATTTACTGCCCCCACGCCACCCCGAGAAAGACAAGCCGTAGAAAATGGATGGATGGACAAGCAAACACATAATGAGGCTCAGCTGTGATTTATTGTTAACCTTCCAAACCACATTCAAAGTTTGCACAATGTACAATATGAGGGGTTTTTGCAGGCTTGTTTTCTAACGAGGTTTAGCAAATTTTGGATCGCCCATGTTTAGCCTGCTGACGTCATCTAAGGAAGACTGGAGTCAATTCCATATTGTGTGGTATGTGTTTTGGTAACATCCATCCATCCATTTTCAACCGCTTATTCCCTTTGGGGTTGCAGGGGGCGCTGGTGCCTATCTCAGCTACAATCGGGCGGAAGGCGGTGTACACCCTGGACAAGTCGCCATCTCATCGCAGGTTTTGGTAGCAATTTCATCCCAAATCATGATGTTTTTACATGGAGTTTGAAGGAATGATCAAATATGTCCATCAGATGAATTGTTACAGGTTGTATCAATACAACTAAAGAAGGTTTTACCCTGCATGCATTTCCAAATGACGGGAGCATGAGGAAAGTATACTGTAGACCAGGAGTGCCCATTACTGGTAGACCAGGAGTGCCCATTACGTCGATCGCGATCGACTGGTCGATCTCAGAGGGTGTGCCAGTCGATCTCAAGCCAGGCATTAAAAAATATACATAAAAATGAGCAATCATCAATCATACCAAGACTTCACTTTCGTCAGTTGTTTGACATTCTCGGCACCCGAGGATCTTGTGAGATGACGCTGGCTGCTGCGAGTTCATATTTAAGAAAAAAAATCACTAACAGGGCGGACGCAGAGAAACACATTTTATTTCTAGAGACTCCGTACCTACTGTCAAAACTCTAAAGACCGACTGCACAGTTCCTGTCTTCACCATAAAAGACCTGTTTCATCCTGCCTGTGCTAACAAAATAAGAGTCCCAGATAGCTAGCGTGCACAAGCTAGCAAACTATGGAGTTTGATGCCAATGTATTTCTCCCCCGCCCTCAGCGACCGCTTTCTCACTTGCTTGCCCACCCGCACAGTCACTGACGTCACTCACCTGCTGCCAGACATTAAAGGGCCACACACATATGCTACTCTCATAAGAAAGTGTTTGAAAACGAGTATGCAAGTTGGACAAATGAGATGCCAAATCCAACCACTTTCATGTGGTATTGGACAGAAAGGAGGACTTTTTTTTTTCTCCATTTGAAAATGCGGACGTTATCAGCACCACTGTCTAATTCCAATCAATGCAAGTCATCAGAATCAAATACACCAACTTATATTCTTGTCTTCATGAAAGAAAGGAATCTATGTGTGTTAAACATGCTTGTATTATCATTAAACACCATTAACTTGTTAACAAAAATGTATCTTTCATAAATAAATAAATATAAATTCTAAATAGGAATGAGGTAGATCTCCTCGACTTGGTCAATTGAAAAGTAGCTCGCCTGCAGAAAAAGTGTGAGCGCCCCTGCTGTAGACCAATGGTTCTCAAATGGGGGTACGTGTACCCCTGGGGGTACTTGAAGGTATGCCAAGGGCTATGTGAGATTTTTTTTAAATATTCTAAAAATAGCAACAATTCAAAAATTCTTTATGAATGTATTTATTGAATAATACTTCAACAAAATATGTAAGAATGTAAGTTTATAAACTGTGAAAAGAAATGCAACAATGCAATATTCAGTGTTGACAGCTAGATATTTTGTGGAAATGTTCCATAAATATTGATGTTAAAGATTTCTTTTTTGTGAAGAAATGTTTAGAATTAAGTTCATTAATCCAGATGGATCTCTATTACAATCCCCAAAGTGGGCGCTTTAAGTTGATGATTACTTCTATGTGTAGAAATCTTTATTTATAATTGAATCATTTGTTTATTTTTCAACAAGTTTTTAGTTGTTTTTATATCTTTTTTTCCAAATAGTTCAAGAAAGACCACTACAAATGAGCAATATTTTTCACTGTTATACAAATTAATAAATCAGAAACTGTGTTTTACTGTACTTCTTTATCTCTTTTTTTTCAACCAAAAATGCTTTGTTCTGATTAGGGGGTACTTGAATTAAAAAATTGTTCACAGGGGGTACATCACTGAAAAAAGATTGAGAACCACTGCTGTAGACCTCTCCCATCCAATTGACTCACGCAATATGGCTGATAAACGAGAGGGCCGTAATTTAAATGATTTGAACTCTGACTCTGAAGGGTTTGAGTTTGGATGGATAGAATTAAAAAAACTCAAGGCAAATGTGTTCCAGAGATCAGTTGGACCATAGAGGGGAGACAGACTGAGTCAGTATCTGCTGGGAAACAGAAAAAGAAGACCAGACCTTGCACTCAAAAACGAGTGAATAGGAAGGTAAGCCGCTAGTTTTCTTTTTGCGTCCTCTTCTACTGATGACTAATTCAAGATACTTGAGGAAATGCTGAAAGAGCATGAAGAAACACAGGCTATGGTATCTACGGGAGAGGAGGTGGAACAGCAAGGAAAGTCCAGAAATGGCAATTCTTTGATATTTATTTTTTGCTCATAATGTTAACCATATCAGTAGTGAAGTAATCATGTATTTGGGAGATAAAAACATGCAATTAGGTGATCAAAATAATTGTTGTTCATGCCTTTACCTACACTATATATGCGATCTGTAGATGATGCCCCACCAAAAGGGGACAGCATATTAAGCCTGGTGATGGAAAGGGGGGCGTTCCAAGTACAGTTAGTTATCTGCAAATTATTCAAAAATAAATTTATTTTCTTAGAAATGACAGCCAGATTCATTTTCATTAGCCAAGAATACATAAAGGTATAACAATTACTGAAATTTGCAATAGACCCTTGAAGGAAATTCAGGATTTAATACAATAAACCAAAACATACAACAATTTAACATCGTATTGATATACACGATAAAGAGGCTGTTTGCTAACAGCAGAACAGTCAAATGAGCATGTCGGTTACGGTGCTATGTACTTGCTATTATGAAACATGGCGGAAGACAAACCAATTGATGGGGATGGAGATATGCTTGCACCTACATAGAAGAATGATCAAATATTTTAAGAAAACGTGAACAATAAAACTGTGAAGATATTGATAATTGTAACTGCAATATATTAGCTCAACAGTTGCTAATGTTGTTAAGCACTGGCAACTATGATTAGGTACCTTTCACCTTTGAATCTAAATGATCCCAATTTCCGTACCTTTTGTGTGTGTTCATGTTAATTGTTTAATAATAGAATATATATTTTTTTAAATTTAGCAGTGGCAGCTTATGATAACTGTTGGCCAGTTTCAATACCTTGTTTTCCTACACGTCTGAGTCTCATTTGCAAGTAGTGTTGTCCCGATACCAATATTTTGGTACCGGTACTGGTACCAAAATGTATTTTGGTACTTTTCGGTAAGTTTTCTAAATAAAGGGGACCAGAAAAAAATGTCATTATTGGCTTTATTTGTACAAAAAAATGTTAGGGTACATTAAACATATGTTGCTTAGTGCAAGTTTGTCCTTAAATACAATAGTGAACATACAGGAAAACTTGTCTTTTAGTAGTAAATAAACAAACAAAAGCTCCTAATTTAGCTGCTGACATATGCAGTAACATATTATGTTTATCATTTTATTATTTTGTCAAAATTATTAAGGACAAGTGATAGAAAATTAATTATTAATCTACTGGTTCATTTACCATTAAAATCTGCTTATTTCAACATGTTCTATCTACACTTCTGTTAAAATGTAATAATCACTTATTCTTCTGTTGTTTGGATACTTTAGTTTTGGATGATACAACAAATTTGGGTATCAATCCGATACCAAGTAGTTACAGGATCCGACATTGGTCATATTCAAAGTCCCCATGTGTCCAGGGACATATTTCCTGAGTTTTTAAACATAATATACATTTTTTTTAAAACGAAAGAAGATTTTGTGATGCTAAAAAATATCTATGTAATCATAGTGGTATGGACTAGCTACCCTCCTGTACTGGTATCATTACAGTGGATGTTAGGTGTAGATCCATCAATGCTGTTTGTTTATGTTGTAGCACCCTGGAAGAGTTGGTGCTTCAGGGAATTCAGGGAATTTGTTCTGTAGCGTTTATGTTGTGTTGTGGTGTAAATATTCTCCCATAATGTGTTTTTCATTGTTGTTAAGTGTGGTTTCACTATATGGCACACGTTTATGACAGTGTTGGCATTGTTCATACGACCACCCTTAGTGTGACATGTGGACTAAGTATGACCTTCATTCACATGTGATTAGTGTGTGCAAAGTTAAGTTGATCGTCTTAATGGTCAGTGATCAAACATGATGAAATCTTGTCTTGTAATTGTCAACTATAGAGAAATGTTAATACATCCATCATCATGACTCCAATGTGCTGAGGTGTGTAGTGAAGCATGTATAGCAACCACTCGTCCTAAATGGTTGATACTTGACTTAAACGTACATGATTTGTCTCCATGAAGACAAGGAGTAGTAATTTTAAAGCAGTTAAAACACTGCTGACTGCGGACAGACATTAGCCGCTAGCTAGTTTGGCATGTCTTTAAGCCGACGTGACAACGACTGGTGGGGGACCGGTACTTTTTAGAGGCGGTACAGTACCGAATATGATTCATTAGTATCGCGGTACCATACTAATACCGGTATACCGTACAACCTTATTTGCAAGTATAGTACACTTTGCATTCAGCTGAAATAAGTTGAATGACAGTATTGTGTGTTGCTTCGTTCGGAAGTAGTCTTTGCAATCAATCAATTAATCAATCAATCTATGAATGTTTATTTATATAGCCCTAAATCCCAAGTGTCTCAAAGAGCTGCACAAGCCACAACAACAATCTCGGTTCAGAGCCCACATCAGGGCAAGGAAAAACTTAACCCAGTGGGATGAGAATGAGAAATCTTGAAGAGGACCGCATATGTGGGTGACCACCCCCCCAGTCCAGTCCATAGTGGATCTAATGTGAGACTTGTGTGGCATAACCATGCCGGATTTGTTCCTCCGTGGATCAGAAGGGCAACAACACAGCGTAAGGTAAGATGAAAAGTTTTTATTCAATAAATAAAAGGGCTAGGAACAAAAAATACTGGTGCTAAGCAGAAAAGCAAACAAATGGCGCTAGCATGGAAGCTAGGAATACAAACAGAAAAACTAAACTTGGCACGAAGTCACAAAAAAGGGAAAACAAACCATTAGCATGAGAGCTAGAATAAAACAAAGGCGTAGCATGTAAGCTAGCAAGAATATACATACAAAGCAGTCGTCACTTGTTGCGCAAAGGCAAATTAGGATCCGAGAATGAAGAACGAAAAGGGGCAGACTTAAATAAGGCAGTGATCAGTGGGAACAGGTGTGCGGGAACCAAGAGTAGCAGGTGGAAATAATATGTAGCCATGGAAACAGACTAAAACAGGAACTAAGGAGTCAAACGACGGAGAGTGATACAAAAATAGAACAAAGCAACAATATGGTATGATCCGACCATCGGATCACAACATCTAACATAAATGGGTTGTACTTGTATAGCGCTTTTCTACCCCTTTTTAAGGAGCCCAAAGCACTTTAACAGTATTTGCACATCCGCCCACTCACACACACATTCACTGAGAGTCCAGTCCATAGTGGGGCCAGCAGGAGACCATCCCGAGCGGAGACAGGTCAGCAGAGCAGATATGTCCCCAGCCGATGCACGGGTCCCGGGTCCCGACTTTGGATAGCCAGCACTTTATCCATGGCTACCAGACCTGTAACCCCCCAACCCCCCACCCCCTCCAAAAGGGAGAGGGTGGCAAAGGGCAAAGCAGAAAAGAAAAGAAACGGCAGATCAACTAGTCTAAAAGGGGGGTCTATTCAAAGGCTAGAGTATACAAATGAGTTTTAAGATGGGACTTAAAGGCCTACTGAAATGAGATTTTCTTATTTAAACGGGGCTAGCAGGTCCATATTTTTGCTGAAAGGATTTAGTAAAGAACATCCACGATAAAGTTTGCAACTTTAGGTGCTAAGAGAAAAGCCCTGCCTCTACCGGAAGTCGCAGATGATGACGTCACCCGTGTGATGGCTCCTCACATATTCACATTGTTTTTAATGGGAGCCTCCAACAAAAAGTGCTATTCGGACAGAGAAAACGATAATTTCCCCATTAATTTGAGCAAAGATGAAAGATCCGTGTTTGAGGATATTGATAGCGACGGACTAGAAAAAAAACAAAAAAAAAGTTAAAAAAAAAAAACACGATTGCATTGGGACGGATTCCGATGTTTTTAGACACATCTACTTGGTTAATTCTGGAAAATCCCTTATCCTTCTATTTGGTTGCTAGTGTTTTAGTGAGTTAAATAGTACCTGATAGTCGGAAGAGTGTCTCCACGGGTGTCTTGACGCGCTGTGTCTCAGGGGAGTCGACGGCAGCTATGGACGACACAAGCTCAGCTTTTCTTTGGTAAGAACTGACTTTTTAACCACAATTTTCTCACCGAAACCTGCTGGTTGACATTTGGCAGGATCCATGTTCACTTGACCGCAGTCTGATCCATAGTGAAGTTTCACCTCCAGGAATTTTAAACAAGGAATCACCATGTGTTTGTGTGGCTAAAGGCTAAAGCTTCCCAACTCCATCTTTCGACTGTGACTTCTCCAATATTAATTGAACAAATTGCAAAAGATTCAGCAACACAGATGTCCAAAATACTGTGTAATTATGCCGTTAAAGCAGACGACTTTTAACTGTGTGTGTGCGCAGCGGTAATACTTCCTAAAAACCCGTGACATCTTGCGTACACGTCATCATTACACGACGTTTCGAAGACGAAACTCCCGGGAAATTTAAAATTATAATTTAGAAAACTAAAAATGCCGTATTGGCATGTGTTGCAATATTAATATCTCATAATTGATATATAAACTATCAGACTGCGTGGTGGGTAGTACTGGGTTTCAGTAGGCCTTTAAATGCAATGAAGTTGAATTTTAGTCTTATTTTACGCCCTACAAATCGTCTATAGTCTAAATATTGTGTTTATTACACACTATCTGTTTGATTGTAACGTGCATCATTGTTGTAGTTTTGATCACCAAATTTGGAGGTGTTGGAATTGCCATGTGAAATCACTAATCAGTTGCACGTCTATGGCAAATCATGGTAGCACATTTTGGAAAAGTGGAGCCTTACTTTACGTTCCAGTGTTTTCTATCAGGCATAATGGGAAATTGCACCATTACCTACGGGCAATTTGGCTGAGTCCGCTGTGAGTGCTGCTTGAGTGCTTGTTTTCATGCCAAGTGCTTGAGCTGGTGCCCAGTCGGCAACCGGACGCAACGAAGCTATGAAAATATGACACGGTTAAGAGTTTACTTGTATTGACACCCAATAGCACAGACAGAATTTGGTCTGTCCATATAAAAGCACCGAATGTGTTTAATATTTCATCCCGCAATAACCGGATGTCATCACTTAATAATCACACTCGCTTCTATATTAAGCCCGGGTCACATACTTTCACATCTCACACAGCGTCTTTGCACGCGTGATGGAAACTATAGTTGTGAACCTTCCGAATGTTTCACCTTGTTAGCAGTGCACAATTATAGCAAAACGCCCCGAGGCAAAGCTAATCTCAAAGTGAAGGGAAATCTTCCATCATATCAAGTGAAATTACTGTGAGCTTTTCTCGGCCTATTCCGATAAGATACCGATCAGCCAAATAGATTGGCTTTTCCATTATCCGCCGAGAGATCTGGGAAGGCATCGGGTAGATAATTTGCTAATGTTTCCTGTGACCTCCCCAGATTTAAATGATGTCTTTGGCTACATGTCAATTCAATGCTTGTGTTTACCAGGGAGCAAACACTCCCACCCATTAATATTCCCTGCAACACAACTGTCTTTTCACATTTTTCTCCGCAGCAGTAGCTTACTCAAAGTAGAGTGGTCTTGAGGCTACTTGAAGGGTTGGCATTGAGGGTTTTCTAAGTGCTTCACAGACCTTGTGGGTGTTCACAAAAAGCAACAATAAAGCAAGAGAACCGGGCAAAATGCAAAGTGGGGAAAAATAATACATTGCAGGAAGTGGAAAGCCTCAAACTAGGCTACCGAGGTCCAATCTATATTTCAATGAACACAAAATCTGCTCTCATTTCCCCGCATTTTGAAGTGCGGTTTAATTATTCGCCGTCTAATTAACGAAATGTAATGAGCTGCTTTGATGTGGGGAATTTAAAGAAATAAACGTGCATGGTGAAATCCTTTCAATAATTGAGTTACTTTGTCTTTCCTCATTAAAGCAGGTGCCTAATTTCATGTGTGTGTTTTCATATGAAGACGTGGCAGCGATCCATAAACATGAGAGCTTAGCCGCTTAAATGTTGCTCATATACGATTCAATTTCATTAAAATATGCAGACATGTACACATAAAAAGGTCGGGGGCTTGATTTGTTGTTTCATGTCCAGCTCGCACTGAACTCCCACTCCTTTTTAACTAAATCGTGTTTAAAGTAGAACATTTGCTTTCCATCAATAAAAAGCCTCGTCGGTCTGAACTATCCAACAAAATATACTCCAATTTCTAAATATCTTAACTGATTAATGCACGGACTCAGCAACAGTGGGTTTTTGAAAACACAAGTGGGTCATTATAATGCACAATGCGAGGCATAATACACTGTTGGTCATTTAAGATCAGTGGTTATCTTTTCTCATTATGTTTGCTAAAGGGTCCTGCTGGCATTTGAAAATCATATGGAATTCCAACAACTCTTTTGGCAAAGTCCCATATTTTTGTAACTAACTCTTTTAAAATCTATCTGGATTTATGGTTGTAAAATGACATACTTTAGCTATTGTTAGTATTTTGAAAAGGTACAAAAGCTCTATTAAAAAAAATGTGCCACTTGTTTGACATCTGATCATTTTGGCATGGGTCATCATAACAAAAATTGTTTTTTATCACTTTTGGAATACAGCCAAAGGTCGCCCAATTCTCTCGCAGGGCAACACGGAGACGATAATCCTTTTATTACAAATATTTTAGATTATTGAAACACCCTGCTTTCTGGTCTTCCTAAAAAGGTTATTGCACCTTTACAATTACTCCAAAATTCAACGTCACATGTGCTGACGAAGACCAGACGGCGGGCTCACATTACACCAGTTTTAAAATCTCTGCATTGTCTCCCTGTGTGTTTCAGGGTCAATTTTAAGGTTCTTCTTATGGTTTAAAAATGTTTTTTATGGTATTGGGCCTTCTTATTTTTCAGATGTTCTTTTTCCCGAAGAACCTGAGATCATCCGGCACTCATCTCCTAATTATTCCCAAAGTCAGGACACAAAGTCACGAGGTGGCATCTTTCCACCATTAAGGCCCCTGTCTATGGAACAGCTTGCCGGAGGACCTCAGGGCTGCAGAGAAAATTCATGTTTTTAAGAGCAGGCATAAGACCCACCTTTTTGATTCGGCTTTTACCATATATTAATTATTTTATTGAAATAGTTTGTATTTTACTTCTTATCCTAAGAGTTATGCAAGATTCTGTATCTATACTGTGTATATATATATATATATATATATATATATATATATATATATATATATATATATATATATATATATATATATATATCTGAACGGACAAGCGGTAGAAAATAGATAGATGGACATAATATATATATATAGATATATATATATATATATCTATATATATATATATTTTATTATTATATATATATTTTTTTCAAATTAATTTTCATATGTCTTACTTGTATTTTATTCTTTATCTCAACACATGGTTCTTACTATTTTACAAGTGTTATTATTTTTATTTTCCAACAGTCGTGCTTGTGGGGGCGCTTTTGTGTCAGCGTCCTGGTAGCCATGGTCTGATGACCTCCTGGTGCAGATGGCTCCTGTGATAGTGTTTACTCACATCCCTCCTCTGTACTCAGCCATGCAATCATTGGTCCATATAGTTGCATATGAATGTATGTTGTGTGAGTGTGTTTGTGTTTGGTACCTGTGTTTCTGCATACGTATGTGATAATGGGGGATACAGGTCACCAGGTATTGTTTCTAACTTTGTAAAGCACTTTGCGTCGCATTTATTTTTTGTATGAAAAGCGCTTTATAAATAAAGCTTGATTTGATTTAATTTGATTTGATCATCAATGTATCAAAACCAGGGACCCTCCGATCAATGATTTATGCGGCTGATTTCGATAATGATTATCAACGTGCATTACCTGGAAAATTTTCAATTTATTTTGGGTAAGTTCAATTGACAGTTTAACATTAACATAATATTCAAACTGGTTTCTAGTTCTCTTTTATTACACACAATTGTTTGAGCAAAACAAATCAATACAGTAGTTCACGATGAGGAAACAACAGCAAAAACTACTCTCTACTACCCTTTATAATCCTTGGGATTTCCCTCAGAGTCCTCCTGTTTCAAGGGAACTATTCATTGAGTTTATAAACATGAACAAAAACAACAAAAAATATTTTGAGAAAATAAAAATATCAACCTAATCACTCTAGTATCAGTCATATACCGATACTACCCTTAGTATTGACACCACTAATTTATGAATCGATCCCCCCTCCTCTTACTGTGACAATGCTGACATCGACACTTCTTAAACAGAACTAACCACTCAATTCTTGGTGATGTTTGAAGCTAGCTCAGTGGTTAGATTAGCTATTATCATGCCTTCTCCTGGCTTAATCGCGACGTGAAACAACATTTTTAGCCTCGTCCTCTAGCAGGTTTAGAAAATTACTTTTAAAAAGACATTAATTGCTGGGGAAAGTAATAATTACTTTACAAAAATCTAAACTTACAATATCTGGCAAATGCAGTTGAAAGATGTTTCATGAAAGCAGAGTGTGTGCCTTTAGAACACAGTTCCGTTGTACTTGTGCAATGAAAATAAAGACCTACCTACCTACCTACCTACCCCGTGACTTGTGACATCAGCAAGAGAGCCAGACAGAGCAGCATTAGCTCAGCTGTGTCTGTTAGCTCTTGCTGAACGGCATGTTTTTACTGGATTGTATTACCCCCGGTTAATAAAGAGATTGAATGTACTTCCATGGCTGTCTTCTATCCTTTTCCACAAACGAGGTATTGTAAGATTGCAAATTTCTCACTTCAATTATTGATTTATTGTTCATTATTCCCACACAGCAGTGGTAATGTGTGTATGAATGTGTGTTGTTTGGTGCGTGATGTTGCCTCCTTCTATTCAATATCAAGTTAATTTTAGTGTGGTGCTGCTTGTTGCTTTCACTTGTAAGAAGATATATCCTGCATTGAACTCGCTGTGCTTCTGACATTGTAAGTCAGAGGTGTCGAAGTTGTTTTCACTGAGGGCCACATTGCTGTTATGTTTGGCCCCAGAAGGCCACTTCTAGCAGTAAATACAATTATTACACAATTGTTAAATGCATTTTATTAGTAGATTTATTCAAAACTAAAATTAAAAAAAATTTAAAAAATCTCCTCAAAATGTAGTGTATATTACTGTAAGTGGAAATGGTTTTTATGGTAAAAAAAAAAAAAGACATCTCAGTTGCGAGAATTTTACTGTATAATTTACATTTGTTTTTTACTGTTAATGAAAAAAATGCAATTTTACAGTAACATTTTGAGATAGGCTCCAGCACACCAAGCCACCCCAAAAGGAACATGCGTTAGAAAATGGATGGATGGCAAATTGTCACTTGGGGTGACAGTTATTTTTATTTATTTTTTTACCGCAAATCAACATCTGTAGATTTTTCGCTGTATTACTGTAAATGCCAAAACGGAACCACAGTTTATTACAGTAAAAAAAAAAAAGTACTCTTTTTTATCTTTTTTTGTAAAGAAAAATGCTGTAAAAACCACAGTAAATTTCATAATTTGACCATGAAATATTTTGCTACTTTTACATTGCACAATTTGATGTATAACTTGCTTTGAAATTATTATTATTAGTATTTTTTTTTTTTAATGGTTTGAATTTTTGATCATATATATATTTGCATAATAAA
The DNA here is from genome assembly GCF_033978795.1 of Nerophis ophidion. Classification (NCBI taxonomy): domain Eukaryota; kingdom Metazoa; phylum Chordata; class Actinopteri; order Syngnathiformes; family Syngnathidae; genus Nerophis; species Nerophis ophidion. Next base: position 54,177,056 of record NC_084617.1, on the reverse strand, counting down.
GCAATATTTAAGTTAACACGGGGTGTCAAACTAATTTTAGATCAGGGGCCACATGGAAAAAAAATTACTCCCAAGTGGGCCGGACTGGTAAAATCACGGCAGGATAACTTAAAAATAAAGACAACTTCAGATTGTTTTCTTTGTTTAAAAATAGAACGAGCACATTCTGAAAATGGACAATTCATAAAGTTTTTTGTTTTTTTTACACTTACGTGTTGCGGTTAATAGTGTTTTACCTTTATTTGTCGTTATTATACTTTCTGAATAAATTATGTGATAATGTTCATCAGTTAACTCATTGGTGTTCATATTCAATCTATCATGATAAAAAATATCAAAATCAAATTAAAGTATGTTATTTATGTAGTTCGCTCATTTACCTCGACTGATGTACTAACATCATGTGTTTTATTTTTTTTACATGTAAAATACATAGATACCAAAGAATTGCTATTGCGACATCTAGTGGACACATTTACAACAGCAGTGTCTTTCATTCCAAAATTTCAGCTCATTTTTATACTTCGCAAACTCATCCCGCGGGCCGGATAAAACCTGCTCGCGGGCCAGATCCGGCTCGTGCACTGCAGAAACTGAAATCTAAGTAACATTAAATATCTCAAATAAGGGTGATATTTTCTTATTTTCTGTCTGATAAGATAATTCTTCTCACAATGCAGATTTTATGTTAGAGTGTTTTACTTATTTTAAGGGTTTTGGTCCTAAATTATCTCAGTAATATATTACAGCTTGTTGCTGATACTTTATTTACCTATATTGAGTAAAACATGCTTGAAACTAGAATATCAACTGTTGCAAGGCTGTGTCATCAACACTCACAAGTATACAACTACTTTTTTAAAGTAATAATTTCTTATTTCAAGAATTTAAAAAAAAACATGACTTTGACACAATTATGTCTCATATTAAAACAGGTGACAGCCAACTGGACTTTGCGGGTTTATTTTCAATAAAACCATAGAAAATTCGTACTCATATAGTAGTACAGTTATTAGTGAGAATATACTTATTTTAGGGTATTTTTGGGTTCATTGATGTGAGCTAATTTTACTTGTTTTGGAAAGTCTTGCCAAGCCAAATTTCCTTGTTCTATTGGCAGATAATTTTGCTTAGTTCAAATAAAATACCTCTAGTTTTTGTAATTTTTCTTCTTGTTTTTGAACACTGACATTTTGCAGTGCTGGCCTTAGGTTTGACACCCCTGTAGTAAGACCACATCAAAAGTAGTGTGCCACATTTTACTAGTAACAGTGTGATAATGTACACAAAAGTAATTAGATTACTCATTGCTAATAAAAGTAACTTGACAATAATACTTATTAACATTGCTTCCTTCTGGAGAAGTTTGCTTAACATTTTTCTTTACAAACCAGGTTCAAGAAGCAACTAAGTTTGTAAATGCATGTTCCGCTGTAATCCATTGAAGCAACAATTTTAAACAAAGTTATGATGTAACCGATTTTACCCATTACATTATTTTTAACAGGAAAAATCGAGTTGAAATCTGAACAAATAAGAAACAAGCAAAACCTGAAGGAAACAGAACGAGCAGAAGACAAATAGTGTCTGCTGCTATTTCATCCTGCACTAATATATATTTGAGAGCCTTGTGGAGTTATTAAATCAGTCGTCAGCAGCACGGCTCTGTCACAGCTAGTATTAGAACGCCATCCCCCTCCTATTACCAGGTGCAGCCCTGTGATTTAAGGCTTTGATTCTGTTCAAATGACAACAAAGGTGAGCCCGGAGTCGCCGCTCCTAATTCATCATTCCCTGCTTGATAAGAGTCGGATTAATGCTTTTAATGCCATGGTTGGCGGCAATCATCCATTTTCAAGCTGGGGGGATGCAGCTTGAAAACACCTGAAACTCAACGCAGCAGGACGCCACATGGCAGGAATATGCTGAGCGCTGGAAGGTCTTGTTTTAGCGTCAAAGACGGCCTCCTTGCTAACAAAACCTTGCCCTGTGGCCTTGGCCTGCCTCTCAGGAGCAGATGGTTGCAAGACCCTGTGTGAATTTTGACCCAAATAATCACATTCAAAATTCAGACTTGTCCCCAAAAAACATTCGTTCCAAGACTGAGGGGGCCTGATCCACTAAGATCCAAATACCACATGCTAATTAGCGCAGGGGTGTTGAACTCATTTTAGATCGGGGGCCACATGGAGAAAAATCTACTCCCAAGTGGGCCGGACTGGTAAAATCACTGCACGATAACTTAGAAATAAAGACAACTTCACATTGTTTTCTTTGTGTAAAAATAGAATAAGCACATTCTGAAATTGTAAAAATCATAATGTTGGGTTCTTTTTTTTTACAATTACCTGTTGAAATTAATAGTAGCTATACTTGGTTGGGGACATCTCTGCGCTGCTGATGTTACGGCTCGGACTCCTGCCAACGCCGCTCATCCGTCTGTGCGCTCCTCGGGACACGCCCACGGCCGCGTATATCCAAGGACGTGCTGTGTGCGTCGCCGCCCTGCAGCAGCCACCAGGTGCAATTATTTCCCAGCAATCAACACGCCTGTCCCTGATGAGCGATCTGCCTTCTTAAGCCTGGACGACCTGCCATCGCTCGCCGGAGTATAGTGTTCTGTACATGTGTAAGCATCCGTATCTGGCTTCCATCCCGTGTACTCGCTCTTCCCCTGTGACTTCCGTGTTTCCGTTGTGTCTGATGTTCCTGTTGTCTTCCCGCAGCGCTCCCGTGTTCTCCTGTGATCCCCTGTTGATCCCCTTGCCTTACGGACTGCCCTTTTGGATTCTCGACCTCCCGCTTGGACACATTTCTCTCGACGCCTCTCGTCCGCCCTGGATCCTCTGCTTGCCTCACGGACACAGTCTGTCACCCATTCCCTTTTGGATCTAGTTCACACTCCATTTCCTTAGTTTGTTTTCTATTGTTTGATTATATATATATATATATATATATATATATATATATATATATATATATATATATATATATATATATATATATATATATATATATATATATACTGTAAGGTTAATATATATATATATATAATAAATCTTTGGACATTATTGCCACCTGGTGTCAGTCTGCCGTCAGCTCCCCCTGTTTAAACCATAACAGCTGACCTGTCTCCGCTCGGGATGGTCCCCTGTGGGCCCCACTTTGGACTGCACTCTCACTATTATGTTAGATCCACTATGGACTGGACTTTCACAATATTATGCTAGATCGGGGGTCAGTTGGAGCTTTTTCAAAAATGTATGAAAAATGTTTTAATGTTGTTTCTGCAAATAGGACAACCATGACACAAACCTCCCTAATTATTATAAAGCACACTGTTTATATTGAACATGCTTCACTGATTCGAGTATTTGGTGGGCACCATTTTGTCCTACTAATTTTGACGGTCCTTGAACTCACCGTAGATTGTTTACATGTTTAGATTATCTTTGACTACCGTAGCTTTTTTGCATGATGTCCTTAAAAACAGCAGAGCACTCCTTTAACTCTGACAAAATAAACAGACCAAAATCAAATGTCTACTGCAGAAGACGCTGGTTCTCCGGAATATACAAATAGCGAAGGGAGAAGTGTGGCCACCTGGTCCTTAGCGTTTTAGAAATGTGGCCCCCAAAACAGTTTAGTTACATATCCTGGCCTCAAATCATCCAGCTGCTTTAAAATTATAAAATTATATTGTTGAATAGATATTTTTATTTTTCACACACACAGACAAAACTTACTCAGTGGCCTCGTGGTTAGAGTTTCCGGTCTGAGATGGGTAGGTTGTGAGTTCAAACCCCGGCCGAGTCATACCAAAGACTATAAAAATGGAACCCATTACCTCCCTGCTTGACACTCACCATCAAGGGTTGGAATTGGGGGTTAAATCACCAAAAATAATTCCCGGGCGCGGCCGCCGCTGCTGCTCACTGCTCCCCTTACTTCCCAGGAACTTTAACTTTAAAACATTCTCTCTCTCAATCCTCTGTCTTTGCAGCTTCCCTCGCAGCCATTTGTGCGTAGCTGTGCCACAAACACTAGTTAACGTTAAATATACAAACTGTAGATGCAAAACAGTTTTTTTCGATAAATCACAGCGTGATTGTATTTGCATTGTCTACCAAAATCGTTGGTGGTCTAATAATCAGCATACATTCTGCATATACATGAAGACAGGCGCCAAATGGATTGCGCTCTTTATTTTGCTCACTTCAAGAGACGCAATCCTCTGCAAATGAGCTATGTTACCCTCAAGTTTGCCTGTGTTTAAATACATGCAAACCTTAAGTAGACCATGCCCTGGGTCTTTTCACCATTTGTGTGCAAAACACTCACATATTCCGTCCATGTTTCCCTGCCCTAATGCTTCATTACGTAGTCATTCCATGTTTTACTTAGCATCTGCTGCTGACTTCTTCACCCTTGCTCTATACCCCCTAACCTGTAAAAAAAGCATGGGAGCTGGAAGGGAAACGATCTATTATCCAGATGCGTCTGGGCAGAATGAGCGCCGTCCCAGCTGTTGATCTCCGTGGCTCTGATCTCGACTTGATATTTGCTCTGAACTGTCGCCAAGCCAAACCCGCACGATGAGAAGACAACTGTTGATCCTGACAGAAATAGACGCATGTGAAACCTGCCATTGTAACCCCCCGTCCACATCTGCAGACCCTCTTATAACCTTAAACCACATGAAACCCGGACTGCACTGTTGGGGAGATGTATGGAAAACAACGTTCACACACTATACACATAATAATATGCCCTTAGGGGGTGTCTAAAGTGTATAAAGCAGGGGTCCTACGTAGTCAAAGGCTTTCATTTGGCCACCCAAACATCACCCGCATGATAAACCATGCAATTTTAACCACGCTCAAAATATAATAATGCTCTCTAAAAAAGAAGACAAATGCCAGTCAGGGTATCATGTGTCGTTATGTCATGTATGTAATTGTTACCGTTGTTTTGTCAGTCAGTCAGTTAGGTAGACAAATAACTCAAAAAGTTATGGGCGGATTATCATGAAAGTTGAGGAACTTGTCATTTGATCTTGGGCCTGATCTGAATAATTTCTACTGTGTTACCTTACAAGTATGTTACTAGCTCCAACTTCTGTATGCGTATACGCCAGGGGTGTCTGTCGAACTCATTTTAGATCGGGGGCCACATGGAGAAATCGTTCTGTCTTAATAGTGTGGACTGTGACGCAACTGTTTACATGTAAAATCGTCCACTCCTTCTTTGTCTCATTTTGTACACCAAACATTTTATACTGTGCGTGAATGCACAAAGGTGTGCTTTGTTGATGTTGTTGATTTGTTGGAGTGCTATTTAGACATATTTGGTTAATGCATGACTGTAAGCTAATCAATGCTAACATGCTATTTAGGCTGGCTGTATGTACATTATGCATTATTATGCCTCATTTGTAGGTATATTTGAGCTCATTTAATAATCTTTACTTTTATCCTTTTTGTATACAATTTAGTTTTGCATGTCTCATGACACATTATCTGTATTATATTGTTATATTGGCTACATTTCTGATAGTTGTTTGTGTGCCATGTTGTTCCAGGTCACAGCAAACATTACCTAGCTTGACAAAGTTGGTAATATGGCTCTCAAAAGAAGACAGTCTGCCATTTCCTTTAACTTGGACACACACATCTACACTTTTATAATAATAAATAATAATGGATTAGATTTATATAGCCCTTTGGCCATTAAAAAACAGTAAATTCCAGGAGTTATCTCACCTTCTGAGTAGCCTCTGATTTACTAATGGTTTCTAATGTTGTAAAAGGTGTAGAATAAATATTAAATTTCAACATTTCTGTCAACGAAGATTTGCTTCAGCCTGCGACACTTAAGTCATTTTGATAGTAGGCTATTATAGCTAATATAGACATTTAGGTCGTGTGTTGCCTTCATTATATGACTTATATACGGCTTTTCCTTTTTGCGGCCCCAGACGGATTAGTTGTTGGTGTTTTTGTTCCAATATGGCTCTTTCAACATTTTGGGTTGCTGACCCCTGAACTAGGAAGCAGCCGTAAAACTGTCAGATAGACAAACTAACACAAATGCACTCCACAATTGTTTTTATTTTAGATAACACCTCGATGGAGGTCTAAAAATAATAGTAACATATAGCAGTTTTGTGACAAGATAGTGTAGAGTGGTTATAATGCACTGTCAAAGAGTACTTTAGAAATGTGTATATTGTGTGTTTAAAATAAATATTTTGTAAAGGAATATTTTTTAATAGAGCTAATGTGCAGGATCATTTAATTGCATATGTGCACAGATTGTTGTGGGCGGTGAAGGCAGCTCTATGTGTGTTTGAAGAATTGATTGTGAAAATGTACAAAAACATGTATCCTCTAATTGCTGAGAAACAATTGAGGGTTAGTGGAGAACTTTTGTTTTGTTTATTTCACACAAAAAAATCTATATTACTGCCTGCCTGGGGGCGTTGTTGATGTTTGTGGAGTTAAAAAACACCCAAACAGTACACACTGTACCCCATTCAGTGTTTTACCCTTATTAAACTAATATTTATCCAACTAAAACTTTGAGATCATTTTCGTTTTAAAATATGTCAGCAGCCAAAATAAAAAAATTTTATTGATTAACAAGTTAGAAACCCGGGACAAGGAAAGGCTGAGACTAATGCAAATTAATTACACACCATAAAAAGTGGTGTCATGGAATAAATAGAGAACAATGTCCATAATTAGACATGCTAATTAAGGACAACCCTCAGTAGCCCCTTTTATCTTGGAAAAAAATGCATCCATCCATCCATTTTCTACCGCTTATTCCCTTTTGGGGTCGCGGGGGGCGCTGGCGCCTATCTCAGCTACAATCGGGCGGAAGGCGGGGTACACCCTGGACAAGTCGCCACCTCATATATATGATAATTTCTTTACTTCATGCAGATTTTGCTTTTTGGTTAATTTTTGCTTATTTGCAGGAATATTTATATATTTGTTACTTACCTGTTCCTAAAAACCAAAGACAGATTCGTACGAAAATTGAAATTTTTTTTCCAATAAGAAACAATGTAAAGCCAAGGACTTTATAACAGGCAAAAACAAGAAACACATTTTATAGAGAATAGTAGTAGTTAGTAGTAGTACTTAGCACCTGAGTTTGGCGCTTCATCTTCCTCCGTAATATATATATATATATATATATATATATATATATATATATATATATATATTTATATAATATGTGCATATTACATATATGTTATATTTTATATTGCTACTATGGTACATTTTCAGTCTCCGTTATACCTGCATTATCCTTTTCATCCTTACCCTTGCCATCCTTTGTAACTGAGCTACTGTTTGGAACAATTTCCCTTGTGAATCTACAAAGTTTGTCTAAGTCTAAGTAAGTACAAATAAAAGAGTCCGTCCACATCTCTTGGCTTTGCGTAATGAAATCAAATGTGTAAAAATGATGAACAACAATAAACTGCGTAAAGTCTAAAGGCTACGGTACGGCTGAGTAGAAACACTCCAAAATAGTTCCACTGATCAGCTCTCTTCGGCACGCTGATGCCCTTCGTTGTCAAATTTGTTACAATCGAAATACGCAAACATACTTGCCAACCTTGAATTCGGGAGATGGGGGGTGAAGTGAAGTGAATTATATTTATATAGCACTTTTCTCTAGTAACTCAAAGCGCTTTACATAGTGAAACCCAATATCTAAGTTACATTTAAACCAGTGTGGGTAGCACTAGGAGCAGGTGGGTAAAGTGTCTTGCCCAAGGACACAACGGCAGTGAGTAGGATGGCGGACGCGGGAATCGAACCTGCAACCCTCAAGTTGCTGGCACGGCCACTCTACCAACCGAGCTATACCGCCCGGGGTAGCGGGGGGGTGTATATATTTTCAAGTGTTTCTTATATATATATATATATATATATATATATATATATATATATATATATATATATATATATATATACATATATATATATCAATCAATCAATGTTTACTTATATAGCCCTAAATCACTGGTGTCTCAAAGGGCTGCACAAACCACTACGACATCCTCGGTAGGCCCACATAAGGGCAAGGAAAACTCACACCCAGTGGGACGCCGGTGACAATGATGACCCAGTGGGACGTCGGTGACAATGATGACTATGAGAACCTTGGAGAGGAGGAAAGCAATGGATGTCGAGCGGGTCTAACATGATACTGTGAAAGTTCAATCCATAATGGATCCAACACAGTCGCGAGAGTCCAGTCTAAGGCGGATCCAACACAGCAGCGAGAGTCCGTTTCACAGCGGAGCCAGCAGGAAACCATCCCAAGCGGAGGCGGATCAGCAGCGCAGAGATGTCCCCAGCCGATACACAGGCAAGCAGTACATGGCCACCGGATCGGACCGGACCCCCTACACAAGGGAGAGTGTGACATAGGAGAAAAAGAAAAGAAACGGCAGATCAACTGGTCTAAAAAGGGAGTCTATTTAAAGGCTAGAGTATACAAATGAGTTTTAAGGTGAGACTTAAATGCTTCTACTGTGGTGGTATCTCGAACTTTTACCGGGAGGGCATTCCAGAGTACTGGAGCCCGAAATGAAAACACTCTATAGCCCGCAGACTTTGTATATATATATATATATATATATTTACCGTATTTCCTCTACTTGATAATTAATTTAAAACCTCTTCTCACTCCTGCGCTTACCAAAGGCATGCGGTAAAAGTAAGCATGCGCTAATTATTTTAAAACCTCTTCTCACTCCGGCACTTACCAAAGGTATGCAGTAAAAATTTGAGCGTGATGTAAGCTTGGACCTTAAATCTGTCATGATCCGTAGTCTGGATCATGTTTAGTTTAGTTATTTTCTGTTAGTTTGGACTCCCTCTGTTGTTTGTGTACCTTTTTGTGAGTCAGTTTGGTCACCATGGCAACATATTAATTTCACCTGCTGAGGGTTCCAGACGCACACCTGTTTTTGTTAATTACTTCCTTATTTAAGCCTGCCTTGTCCCGTCAGTCGGTCTTGGTCCCTTGTTTGCGGTATGCAACTGTTTCGTTGGTAATTCTAGATTTCTTGTTACCTGATCCTGTGCTAGTGTTAGCATTAGCTTCTGTGCTTTCGCCACGCGTTTCTTTTCGTCTGTTTTTGTACCAGTGTTTTGTTATTAAATCATTCTTACCTTTTAGTTGTTGTCCAGAGTGTCTATGTTTGCGTTGGAGGAACGATCCCGCATTAAAATGCGACCCCCACGTGACAGAAGGGACCAAGCTTACAGTTCCTTCGCCATAGACTCTGAAGATGTGGAGCAAGGTACGTGGAGAGCAATGGAAGCGGAGACTCTACGCCACTCGCCCTTGGAGCGCCAGGACCTGATGTGGGGTCCTAATGGCAAGTTGATTCCGATCACCTCAGTATGGCCCGAGGACATCGATCCACCACAGTACCGGACGCGTCAGCGAAGACGGAAGCCGTCCAAAAGGGCTCCACTTCGCTACCGGGACGCGCCGCTCCCTCAGACTCCTCCGGACAGCAAGACGCCACAAACAGCAAAGTTTTCCTCGCCGCCGATGTTTGGTAATCCAGTCACTCATTTTGCCAAACAATTTTCTGATTGGGCTGCTAACAAAATGAACTCCGGCTACGACTTCACTCCATCCACTCTTCATGACGTCACTCCGCCCACTTCTGATGACGTCACTGAATCGGCGCGCGGCGATGACATCATTCCGCCGGCGTCATCTAAGGAAGTCACGGACCATAATGTTCTTGTTGTGCCTTCTGTCTCCAGGTGTAAGTCACCTACAAAAGACTATAATTCAAAGATAAAACACTACCAGGACATTTTTTTGAAATTTAGATTTCCTCAGTCTTCTTTTGATTGCCAAGCTCCGCCCCCCATGGCTCTAGTCCCGCCCACGACACGGACGTTTTCTTCTTGTCCTCCCACACAATCTCAGGTGGGAGAGGGAGATGCACTTGCTGAACATTTTTTAGGGGAGGAAAATTAACTGGCTGAACATTTTTTAGGGGAGGAAAATGAACTGCTTGAACATTTTTTAGGGGAGGAAAATGAACTGGCTAAACATTTTTTAGGGGAGGATTCTACCCACCTCCTAACCTCCCTCCACCCACCCCGAAAGACGGTTCCAGACCGCAAGAAGTGCGTCTGGTATCCGCCCCTGGGGGGGGGCTGGGGCAGGGGGGCGGTGCGGGGAAGTGGCACAACTGCGCCCAGCCAAGCCGCAACCTCCTCCTAGGCCGCCTCCACCAGCTCCACGACCAGTACCAGCACCAGCTCCACGCCAAGTACCAGCACCAGATCCACGCCAAGTACCAGCACCAGCTCCACGCCAAGTACCAGCACCAGCGTCCACGCCTGACACGTCTTCTGCTGCGTCCACGCCTGACACGTCTTCTGCTGCGTCCACGCCTGACACGTCTTCTGCTGCGTCCACGCCTGACACGTCTTCTGCTGCGTCCACGCCTGACACGTCTTCTGCTGCGTCCACGCCTGACACGTCTTCTGCTGCGTCCACGCCTGACACGTCTTCTGCTGCGTCCACGCCTGACTCGTCTTCTGCTGCGTCCACGCCTGACTCCTCGTCTTCTGCTGCGTCCACGCCTGACTCCTCGTCTTCTGCTGCGTCCACGCCTGACTCCTCGTCTTCTGCTGCGTCCACGCCTGACTCCTCGTCTTCTGCTGCGTCCACGCCTGACTCCTCGTCTTCTGCTGCGTCCACGCCTGACTCCTCGAATTCTGCTGCGTCCACGCCTGACTTGTCTTCTGCTGCGTCCACGCCTGTTACGACGGCGCCGACGTGCCAACTTCCATGTCGACCATGGATGTGGCCGCCCCCTGGTCGCCCGCCTCGCCGGCTGCAGCGGCGTTCCACTCGCCGCCGCCACTTGACTTTGCCTCGGTGGATTCGGGGACACTTGGCCTGGCGACCCACCGCCAATTCCTCCCTCCGCCCTCCCGTGACTCTTGACCCTGCTTTTTTTTGTTTATGGACATCTGGTATCTGTCCTTGAGGAGGGGGTACTGTCATGATCCGTAGTCTGGATCATGTTTAGTTTAGTTATTTTCTGTTAGTTTGGACTCCCTCTGTTGTTTGTGTACCTTTTTGTGAGTCAGTTTGGTCACCATGGCAACATATTAATTTCACCTGCTGAGGGTTCCAGACGCACACCTGTTTTTGTTAATTACTTCCTTATTCAAGCCTGCCTTGTCCCGTCAGTCGGTCTTGGTCCCTTGTTTGCGGTATGCAACTGTTTCGTTGGTAATTCTAGATTTCTTGTTACCTGATCCTGTGCTAGTGTTAGCATTAGCTTCTGTGCTTTCGCCACGCGTTTCTTTTCGTCTGTTTTTGTACCAGTGTTTTGTTATTAAATCATTCTTACCTTTTAGTTGTTGTCCAGAGTGTCTCTGTTTGCGTTGGAGGAACGATCCCGCATTAAAATGCGACCCCCACGTGACAAAATCCTACTGAATAGCTCTTAATCTTCTTCCCTTTATGCGATTTCAAATTACCGGTATTGAAATCAGCCTCTTCCATTTTGAAAATGATGACAGGGGAAGTGTCACTGGTGACGTCACGAGTTCGACCAGGGGATAATACTAAGCATGCGCTAATTATTTTGGGAAGCGAGTTTGACCCGGCAGTAATTCAAGGCAGGTGCATACTATATGCCCTGCGGCAATTCAAGGAAGTACGGTGTATATATATATATATATATATATATATGTATATATATATATATATATATATATATATGGAGAAGTCTGATCTACAAAATTTGCAGGCAGCATACCCCTTCCGTTTCGAGCTGTCCTGGATGAACTGAAATTATATTTTCCAATCATTTTGGAACTTGCAAGCGTGTTTCTTCTTCTTACTCGTCAGCGCCATGTCTCTTCTTCGTTCTTCTGCTTCGTCTCTGTTATGTTTTTGGACATTACTACTTGCCGTAGTTTTGAAGCAATGCATGATGGGAATCCGGATGTTGTATGTCAGTGTATTAACGTGCCGGCTGGAATAAACACACGCTAAGAAATAGATCCGTGCCTGCCTACATTATGGGTTATAGATAAACCTATGGATAACGGAGACATATATAATAGTCTCCTTTTGAGGTGAGAGAGGACGCTAAAGGCAGTGCCTTTAAGGCACGCCCCCAATATTGTTGTCCGGGTGGAAATCGGGAGAAAATCGGGAGAATGGTTGCCCCAGTAGATTTTCGGGAGGGGAACTGAAATTCGTGAGTCTCCCGGGAAAATCGGGAGCGTTCGACAGCACAGCCCACCCCCAAAAAGGTTCCTGGTTGCTTGGAAAAGTCCCACCTAGCTCGAAGGAACTCTGAAAAAACTAATTCTAGTTTTGGTGGAAACACAGGGGGAACTTTATTTAAGTGGGGAAATTCCTGAAAAAGTTCCTGCGGTGCAAAAGGGCCTAATGTAACATAATTTGTAAGTCAGAAAAGTCAAAAATGATCATAGGTCCCCTGTAAACCCTCACTTATCATTTGAATTAGCAGAGCATCATATTAATGTTTGTCATTCCTGTACTGGCAGTATGTTTAGTAATAGACGTATGGACAAAGGTTTTGGTACAACTGGCCAGTATAGGAAATGAAAAAAGGAGGAAGGTTTGGTTCAGCATCTTTCTTTTCGTTCATCCGAAAGGGTGTTTGATAGGCTTCTAATTGCTTTCAATGGAAGTTGCAGATCAAGTTTAGTGGAATGTTCCCAGAGCAAGCCTGCAGCTGTTTTGGGTGACACACGTTTTTATTTTATTTTCCAAAACACGCACTTTGTAGAGCCAGCTGACATGAATGATGGCATTTAGGTTGTGCCAGACAAGAAGCAGTAGTGATGAAACAAAGACTTTCAAAATGTGTGTCTAATCAGCCGGTGCAGGAAGTGACCTCAAAGGGGAACTGCACTTTTTTTGGATTTCTGTCCATCATTCACAATCCTTATGTGAGAGAAGAAATACAAACTACGAACATTATCAAATAACTTACTGTACAATGTCTGCTCTCACTGGGATATAGACCGATGGGATGTTTATATCTTACAGTTTTGAGGAACAATTAATCATAACCCTCACGCAGGTAATACGATTTAAATTAGAAATACTTGACTTTCAGTGAATTCTAGATATATATATATATATATATATATATATATATAAATTCAAGAAATACTTGAATTTCAGTGTTCATTTATTTACACATTTACACAAACATAACACTCATATATACTCATTGTTGAGTTAAGGGTTGAATTGTCCATCCTTGTTTTTCTAACCATGTGCATGTACAATAGATGGCCGTATTGTCCTGTTTAAGAGTGTCACAACATTGGTGTTTACGGCAGACAAACTGGTATACGGTAGACAAAAACGGACTGCTGTTGTTGTGTGTTGTTTTACCGCGCTGGGAGGACGTTAATGACACTGCCTAACAATAAACCCACATAAGAAACCAATAACTCGCCCTCGATCATTCTACAGTTATAATGTTATTGGGCAGACACGCTCTTTATATTGTGGGAAAGCGGACGTGAAAACAGGCTGTGAACACGTCACTCAGGTCCGCAGGGAGCTGGAGGGGGAATGGCCTCCAGCTCCGCCTGAATTTCGGGAGAAAATTTGTCCCGGGAGGTTTTCGGGAGAGGCGCTGAATTTCGGGAGTCTTTTCCGGGAGGGTTGGCAAGTACGCAAACAAGAGTCTTTTTCTGTCTTTCTCGCCATCTCCGGGTCTTAAGTTAAATCTCAAAGTTGACCAACTTCTCAGTTTATCCATTTTCACCAACTCAGAGCCAATGCAGCAGCTCAATGTGTTAATAACGGCATAAGCTACTTTATTTAGTGCTCTGTGATCGCGGCGCCTCCAAAAGTAGTTCCTTGCCGTTAGCACTTCTAATAACAATATCGTCAGTACTTGGTTAATATTCAGGTTACGACATGTAAATGGAGCATTTAGGGCTGATTTTGGACGTTTTTATTAGAGGGCAATAGAGTACTCCCATTAATTGCATTAGGTCTTTTTCCACCAAAAGTTCTGAACTTTTGGTTCCTGGAACCTCAGGTTCCTATAAAAGCGTGTGGTTTGTGTTTCCATCATATTTCAGTGTAGTTTATACAAATCAGATGTTTGAAAGAGTGGTTTAGTATATTTCTGTACTGATACCATTTAAATAAACAGACAATATTAGGTTAGAGTTATTTTACTAAAAAGTAAGTAATTAAAATACAAAATAATCATACATAAAAATAAAATTATTTATAAAATAAAGTGTATGGAATTGTTCATAAAAAGTTAGGCTTTTGTCCGCATTGTCCACAAATCACAAAGTCGGTGTGAACGACTCACGCTGTTGTCGTGTGGGTTCCATGGACCACTCAGGAGGGACATGATTGAGCAGGTTTGACTCTCGTTTATTTTTCAATAACAAGCTGTCTTCCAGTCTGGTCGCTTTTCAGCTCCTTCTCCGCTGCTCGCCCCTCGGTCGCATTTCAGCCGGCCGCGTCTCCGTCTCTCGCTCTCTGTTGCTCTCGCTCTTCAGGTTCCACTGCGGGCTCTCCTCCTCCTTCTGCCTCACCCTCCTCCGCTGCAGCCCTTTTATACAGCCAGAAGAGATAAGTTGATTGTGTGCAAGTGCGTGATCCACATACCTGAATTCGATTGCGACGTTGCTCCCGGCACGCCCCGCCTCTCCGCTCGGCCGCATTCTCTGCCTCCTTGCCGCCATCTTGGGTCGGGCTCTAGCGTGCCCCACCCCGCTGCTCTTTCGCCGGCTGCACCTCTCCACAGTCGGCCTCTGAGTAAATGATGAATTCACCAAGGTCAGGCAATTTTTTGGGGGGGTCCATTTCAGCTGTAAATACCAAATTATAAATACTAAATGTCAGTGTTTATCTCACGTCGACAACACAAACACATCGGTTTAACAAGGTGTTACCTTGTTAGCAATAGCATTCTGTTCACTCAGGTTGAGGCCAATTACTACACAACTGGAGTTTCACTGACTACTTTTACAACATGTCATGAGCTAAATTGTTAATATTTGATGTTGGTGACCTTCATTCTACTAGTGAGTAAAGTTAAGTTAAAGTACCACTGATAGTCTCACACATACACTAAGTGTGGTGAAATTAGCCTCTGCATTTGACCCGTCCCCTTGTTACGCCCCCTGGGAGGTGAGGGGAGCAGTGAGCAGCAGCAGTGGCCACGCTCGGGAATCATTTTAGTGATTTAACCCCTAATTCCAACCCTTGAGGGACCCATTTTTATTGTTCAGACTTGGGGTTTGAATTCACGCCCTATCAATCTCAGGGCAGACACTCTAACCCCAAAGCCCACTGAGCAGGTTAAAACACTGCAAGGTAGTTCCTCTGGTCAGCGTTCATCAGCACAAAGATACCCCACAAAAGTTCCTGCAAGTCAAAAGCTCCTTTTGTTTTTCTCTCTCTCCGTTGTCATGTTTGTTGGAATAGAATTACACAAAAAAAAAAATTAAACAAAGACAAGATTTAGGAACTCCCCAAGTGTGTTCAACCAATCAGCGTTCGACAGCACTGCACGCCCCCGAAAAGGTTCCCTGGTCGCTTGGAAAAGCCCCACCTAGCTAATTGTGGGTGGGGCTTTTCGACCCGGGTAGATTTAGTTCTACCCGGGTAGATTTTGGTGGAAACTCAGGGGAACTTTATTTATCCGGGTAAGTGGAGAACGTGTTATGTTTTAACAGAGGGAAATGACGGCTCAGACACCAGGGAGCAGTAATGTTCAATTATTTATTATATATATCGTCTATATATATACATACATATATATATATTGATTGGATTATCCAGAGAATAGTGCTCGATACCGTGGTAGAGCGCAATATGTAGGTGTGGGAAAAATCACAAGACTACTTCATCTCTTCAGAACTGTTTCATGAGGGGTTCCCTCAATCATCTCCTGATGAGTAGTCTTGTGATTTTTCCCACACCTACATATACTGTATATATATATATATATATATATATATATATATATATATATATATATATATATATATATATATATATATATATATATATATATATATATATATATATATATATATATATATATATATATATATATATATATAATAAACAATACTAACCATATTTAAACTCAGGAATGGAGTGTGTGACCAAAATCAAAGAGTGTGTGTGTGGTTTTAAACTGTGTTTAATTAACTTATGTGTTACCGTGATGTTGGATGAGGAAGCAGACAAATCTAAATGGGGTTAGGCGAAAGGGGTCCGTGATCCAAGTGAGCTCTGGGGGCAGAGAGAGAGGCGACAAAGTCCGTGTCCAGGCGGGGGTCGAGGGAGGCAGTCGAGATCCAGGGCAACGGAAGGAAAACAGGTTTACCATCGAGTAACTAAGTTTCCGCATGGATCCTTGGATCCAATAGTCCTTTATACAGCTCCATCTCATCATGGCCAGGTGCGCTGATTGCTGACCACTCACAGCCTTGCAGGTATGTGGGCGTGACGCGGCCGTGGGCGTGTCCCGAGGAGTGTATAGCATATCGCAAGGATGAGGGCGCATCCTGAAAAAGTTCCTGCGGTAGAAAAGGGCCTAATGATCAGTATTGTGGTTAGAGTGTCCGTCCTGAGATCGGAAGTTCGAGACATACCGAAGACTATAAAAATGGCACCCATTACCTCCCTGCTTGGTACTCAGCATCGAGGGTTGAAATTGGGGGTTAAATCACCAAAATGATTCCCAAGCGTGGCCACTGCTGCTGCTCAATGCTCCCCTCACCTTCCAGGGGGTGGAACAAGGGGATGGGTCAAACGCAGAGGGTAATTTCACCACACCTAGTGTGTGTGTGTGTGTGACTATCAGTGGTCCTTTAACTTTTTAATGCCAGCCACCTCATACTTGCAGTATATTACCAATTAGAATGCATTAAAACAAAGAAAAACATTTTCTTGTCTCACATGTGGATTGTGAACGACAAGCACAATTCCAAAATAAAGTGCACTTCCCCTATAAAAAGGTTCATTTTTATTTACTCGAGTCATCTTATCAAAGGTGTTTAATGGTAACACAAAACGAGTCTGAACATGAAACCCAAACTCAATAAGTTGTCTCTTAAACCCTTGAGTTGCGATCAACCTACAAAGTGTCTGCACTACAGGATTGCTTTTAGGCCAGAGCATGGTTGCTGCAGGGCCAAGCTCAGAGCTGTGACGTTTCATTATCACCTCGCTTTAGCTACATCCACAATACAGTAGGCTGCTTTAATTACTCTCCATCAGTGGGGGAGTCAGCACCACTTCAGAGACACTCTCTAATCACCCCTCTCCTCTTTTTCTCTGCAGGGCACTCATTGTCTCCTAGTATCATTTCCCGACACTTTATGCCCACTATCGAATTAAAATGTGTATGATTTGCTCAAGGGGGTCGAGGGGGAGGGGATTGGCATTTGGGTGTTAGAGTTTTGCCGGAGGACGGAGCTGTCTCTCATAACATTGGACTTGCATCTGCTTAGTAAACCCACACCACACCACGATTATTGCTCACTTATTCTTAGTATGCTCACATTGATACATGTCCGGCAAAAATCACAGCACACAAAGTTGACCAGAGAAAAAAACAAGGTGGCTGTGCTGAGGCAGTCAAGCATCTTAAAAGATGTCAAGCTGACGTCACAAAAAAAAAATGTGGCAACTGTTGAATTTAAATCAAATTAAATGGAGGACCGTAACCACAGGGCGCAAGGGACTTGTTATAGTCAACATTGTGGTTAAAGACAAAAAAGACTTCATGCCTAGCACAGACGGGCCGTACGTTTCCAACCTAGGCCTTCAGTGATGTCTGACTTAAATGATTACCTCTCAAAACACCATCATTGATGTCACCACATGACCATTGCTGAAGAAATACTATACACGACCACATTTAGTGGGCATTGAATCATACCAAAGTGTACAAAACAGGTTATTTTTTGGTGCATTTAAAAACCAATAAACCCGCATCAGCAATCAAAATATCTTATATGGTACTGTCAAAATTAAAATTGAAAAAAACATAAACGTAAAAAAATTAAGAAATAAAATATTCAAACTCACAATTTGACGCCGTAGAAGACAGTGGTACCACTCAGAGTTGGCTGATTTGAGTGGAAATGGCAGTCATTTCCCCATTTCATCGCCAACATCGTCTCACTAGATGTAGTTTCTCTTTAAATTTCCTTCTTAAAAACGGCCTTGCAAATATATATCTGCCCCCTTCAACGTTTTGTTCTCCTTTTCTGTGGGTCAACACATCCTGCTAAGTTCCAACTTGTGATTGGATACTGACATTGGAATGACAAATGAGTATCCAATCACAGTCCCGTTAACATCAGGCTACTGTCAAAAACTTGTGATCTGATTGGCTATCGCAACGGTTCTCAAATTAACTCGCTAACGGTCCCGATGAGTATCCAAACACAGTACCAATCACAATATATATATATATATATATATATATATATATGTGTGTATATGTATGTATATACATATATATATACACATACATAAATATATATATATAAATACACATGTATGTATGTGTATATATATATATATATATATATATATATATATACATACACAAACATATATCAATATACATGTATGTATATACACATATATATATATATATATACATACATAAATATATATATACATGTATGTGTATATATATATTTATATATATATACACATACACACATATATCAATATACATGTATGTATAATATATATATATATATATATATATGTATAATATATATATATATTCAAACCCCGTTTCCGTATGAGTTGGGAAATTGTGTTAGATGTAAATATAAACAAAATACAATGATTTGCAAATCCTTTTCAACCCATATTCAATTGAATGCACTACAAAGACAAGATATGTGACGTTCAAACTCATAAACTTTATTTTTGCAAATAATAATTAACTTAAAATTTCATGGCTGCAACACGTGCCAAAGTAACTGGGAAAGGACATATTCACCACTGTGTTACATGACCTTTTCTTTTAACAACACTCAATAAACGTTTGGGAACTGAGGAAACTAATTGTTGAAGCTTTGAAAGTGGAATTATTTCCCATTCTTGTTTTATGTAGAGCTTCAGTCGTTCAACAGTCCGGGGTCTCCGCTGTTGTATTTTACGCTTCATAATGCGCCACATTTTTCGATGGGAGACAGGTTTGGACTGCAGGCGGGCCAGGAAAGTACCCACACTCTTTTTTTATGAAGCCACGCTGTTGGAACACTTGTCTTGCTGAAATAAGCAGATAACGTTGCTTGGATGACAACATATGTTGCTCCAAAACCTGTATGGACCTTTCAGCATTAATGGTGCCTTCCCAGATGTGTAAGTTACCCATGCCTTGGGCACTAATACACCCCCATACCATCACAGATGCTGGCTTTTCAACTTTATGCCTATAACAATCTGAATGGTTATTTTCCTCTTTGTTCTGGAGGACACCACGTCCTCTGTTTCCAAATATAATTTGAAATGTGGACTCGTCAGACCACAGAATGACAGGATGGGGGGTCGCAGCTTGCTGCGGGGTCGTTCTCCCAGAAAGACAGACAGACTACTCAAAACATGGCGTTCAGGTAAAAACATGATTTAATTTTAACTAAAAAAAAGGTACAAACCAAAAGCACACGCAGCGGTGGCACAACTTGGGAAAAGAGACAAAACTAACACTTTAACAAACCATGAACATAATGCAAATAACACTTACTTTGGCTGGACAAGAGTAGCAAGGACTTTGGCGTGAAAAAACTGGCATGGACAAAGAATGAAAAGAAACACAATGACGCCAGGACGACTAACATAAAATGACAGGCTTAAATAGAGATGTGGTGATTGAAAGCAGGTGTGAGACATGACAGGTGACAAAACAGACTGAGAAAAAAAAAGGAACTTAAAGAGTCCAAAGGGCAAACAGCACCTGGTATTCCGAAGCAGTCTCTCATCCGAGTACTAACCAGGCCAGACACTGCTTAGCTTCAAGAACCAACGAGATCTGGGATGCTCAAGGCAGCACGGTCACAGAAAATCATGATCAGACATGACACAGAACACCTTTCGACTTTGCATTAGTCCATCTTAGGTGAGCTCGGGCACAGCCAAGCCAGCGGCGTTTCAGGATATTGTTGATAAATGGGTTTGACTTTGCATAGTAGAGTTTTATTTTGCACTTACAGATGTAGCGACCAACTTTGTAGTTACTGACAGTGGTTTTCTGAAGTGTTCCTGAGCCCATGTGGTGATATCCTTTACACACTGATGTTGGTTTTTGATGCAGTACCGCCTGAGGGATCAAATGTCCGTAATATCATCGCTTACGTGCAGTGATTTCTCCAGATTCTCTGAACCTTTTGATGATTTTACAGACTGTACATGGTAAAATCCCTAAATTCCTTGCAATAGCTCGTTGAGAAATGTTGTTTTAAAACTGTTCGCCAATTTGCTTACAAATTGGTGACCCTCACCCCATCCTTGTTTGTGAGTTACTTAGCATTTCATGGAAGCTGCTTTTATACCCAATCATGGCACCCACCTGTTCCCAATTAGCCTGCACACCTGTGGGATGTTCCAAATAAGTGTTTGATGAGAATTTCTCAACTTTATCAGTATTTGTTGCCACCTTTCCCAACTTGTTCGTCTCGTGTTGCTGCCATCAATTCTAAAGTTAATAATGTTTATTTGCAAAAAAAATATGTTTATCAGTTTGAATATCAAATTTGTTGTCTTTGTAGCATATTTAACTGAATATGGGTTGAGAAGGTTTTGGAAATCATTGTATTCCGTTTATATTTACACTGTAAAAAATTACTGTAAAAATACAAAAAAAAATCACAGTTATATACGGTTTCTTAAATGCAGTTAAGTACTGTTTTTTTGTTGCATTTTACAAAAAATATCGACCAACAGTAAGCTACTGCACAACCTACAGTATAATACAGTATTTTTCAGACTTGTTTCTTGGGTCCGCCCACAATTGTCAGACCGAGCTTCTTTTCGCACTGTCTGCTGCTTTTACGCATAACACGTACCCAGGCGGAAGAAAAAGTAGTTCCAACTAAACCGTGTCATTTATACAAGATTTCAATAGTACTTCCCATTGTGTTGCTGTTGATATTTTTACCTCAAAACATGTACTATCAAAGCATCAACATTTTGATTTGAAAATCAATTTTAGAGCATTAAGATCTGGCACTCCTTTTATTGATATTCAAGTATCATTCCGCACATCTTAACTAGTCTGAAGTTGCCAAGTACTCATGGATGGACGATCCACCTCCAGCTACACGATCACCTGGCCGCTGGCGCTACATCCATCCTACTGGTCTCTTTTTGATAACAAGGTAATTCCCGTGCAATCAAAGTCACTTGTACCTTGATGTGTCATTTTCTGTTAGAATTGCTTTATATACATATGTTTATAAAGTACGAAATTACATAGCGTCACAGTCAGCATCACATGTACCGCCACATGCTAGCTAGCTAAGTTTTCGTCAATTTTGTCAGCGTGATTATAAAAAAAGAGATATTAACTTGCAACATATGTGCTACTACTTGCAGCATTGTGCTTGCGTATGTTAGACATGCAAAGTCATAGTTTTATGCCCAATGCATCGTTTAAGTGTGCTTTCCCTGAATGAGTATAGCTGTATTTGAAAAAAAAGCTATGAACCATAATGCTCAGTCTACCCTTCCTGTGGATGAAGATGTGGAGTTGACTCTTCATATCATCCAGCTGTTGATGGCCTATTTTGATGAAATAAGAGGTGCAGTGATACTCCTTGCAGATGTAAGTTTAGCACTATGCATTCTTGAATTTTAATTAAATGATGCTCCAAACTGCCATTTATATTTTGTCACAAGTCATCATGGTGACCCATTTTTTCTACAGCTGTCTGCCACTGCAGGCGATGTGGAGCGGACACCGACCCTCCCGACCAGTCCACGACTGATACTGCTAGGTAAGTGTCTCATGGAGCGCAGAACATAAGTCTGTTTGTCCCAAATATATGTATACTTAGCTCTCCTGCAGATTTATTTGTATCATTGTTGTTTTTGTCATTTCGAACATTGGAAAGTAATGATTTGCAGCAGTACACCTAGGACAGTGGTTCTTAACCTTTTTTCAGTGATGTACCCCCTGTGAATTTTTTTTTAATGTGACATTTTTTTTCATTCAAGTACCCCCTAATCAGAGCTAAGCATTTTTGGTTGAAAAAAAGAGATAAAGAAGTAAAATACAGCACTATGTCATCAGTTTTCAATTCATTAAATTGTATAACAGTGCAAAATATTGCTCATTTGTAGTGGTCTTTCTTGAACTATTTGGAAAAAAAAAGATATAGAAAAAACTAAAAACGTGATGAAAAATAAACAAGTGATTCAATTATAAATAAAGATTTCTACACATAGAAGTAATCATCAACTTAAAGTGCCCTCTTTGGGGATTGTAATAGAGATTCATCTGGATTCATCAACTTCATTCTAAACATTTCTTCACAAAAAAATAATATTTTAAACATACACAATATTTATGGAACATGTCCACACAAAAAAATCTATCTGTCAACACTGAATATTGCATTGTTGCATTTATTTTCACAGTTTATGAACTTACATTCATATTTTGTTGAATTATTATTCAATAAATATATTTATAAAGGACTTTTGAATTGTTGCTATTTCTAGAATGTTTTTAAAGAAAATCTCACATACCTCTTGGCATACCTTCAAGTACCCCCAGGGGTACACGTACCCCCATTTGAGAACCGCTGCCTTAGGACAGTGGTTCTCAAATGGGGGTATGCTTACCCCTGGGGATACTTGAAGGTATGCCAAAGGGTATGTGAGATTTTTCTTTAAATATTTTAAAAATAGCAACAATTCAAAAATCCTTTATAAATATATTTATTGAATAATCCATCCATCCATTTCCTACCGCTTATTCCCTTTGGGGTCTCGGGGGGTGCTGGTGCCTAGCTGAGCTACAATCAGGCGGAAGGCGGGTACACCCCGGACAACTCGCCACCTCATCGCAGTATCCATCCATCCATCCATCTTCTTCCGCTTATCCGAGGTCGGGTCGCGGGGGCAGCAGCCTAAGCAGGGAAGCCCAGACTTCCCTCTCCCCAGCCACTTTGTCTAGCTCTTCCCAGGGGATCCCGAGGCGTTCCCAGGCCAGCCGGGAGACATAGTCTTCCCAACGTGTCCTGGGTCTTCCCCGTGGCCTCCTACCGGTTGGACGTGCTCTAAACACCTCCCTCGGGAGGCGTTCGGGTGGCATCCTGACCAGATGCGCGAACCACCTCATCTGGCTCCTCTCGATGTGGAGGAGCAGTGGCTTTACTTTGAGTTCCTCCCGGATGACAGAGCTTCTCACCCTATCTCTAAGGGAGAGCCCCGCCACACGGCGGAGGAAACTCATTTCGGCCACTTGTACCCATGATCTTATCCTTTCGGTCATGACCCAAAGCTCATGACCATAGGTGAGGATGGGAACGTAGATCGACCGGTAAATTGAGAGCTTTGCCTTCCGGCTCAGCTCCTTCTTCACCACAACAGATCGGTACAATGTCCGCATTACTGAAGACGCCGCACCGATCCGCCTGTCGATCTCACGATCCACTCTTCCCCCACTCGTGAACAAGACTCCTAAGTACTTGAACTCCTCCACTTGGGGCAGGGTCTCCTCCCCAACCCGGATATAGCACTCCACCCTTTTCCGGGAGAAAACCATGGACTCGGATTTGGAGGTGCTGATTCTCATTCCGGCCGCTTCACACTCAGCTGCGAACCGATCCAGTGAGAGCTGAAGATCCCGGCCAGATGAAGCCAACAGGACCACATCGTCTGCAAAAAGCAGAGACCTAAGCCCGCGGCCACCAAACCAGAACAACTCAATGCCTTGACTGCGCCTAGAAATTCTGTCCATAAAAGTTATGAACAGAATCGGTGACAAAGGGCAACCTTGGCGGAGTCCAACCCTCACTGGAAACGTGTCCGACTTACTGCCAGCAATGCGGACCAAGTTCTGACAATGATAGTACAGGGATCGGACTGCCATAATAAGACAGTTGGATACCCCATACTCTCTGAGCACTCCCCACAGGACTTCCCGAGGGACACGGTCGAATGCCTTCTCCAAGTCCACAATGCACATGTAGACTGGTTGGGCAAACTCCCATGCACCCTCAAGAACCCGGCCGAGAGTACCTGTCCACTGCCTCTGGAGTCCTATGAGCCAAAAGAACCCGATAGGACTCCTTCTTCAGCTTGACGGCATCCCTCACCGCTGGTGTCCACCAGCGGGTTCTAGGATTGCCGACCCGACAGGCACCAACTACCTTGCGGCCACAGCTCCGATCTGCCGCCTCGACAATAGAGGTGCGGAACATGGTCCACTCGGACTCAATGTCCAGCACCTCCCTCGTGACATGTTCAAAGTTCCTCCGGAGGTGGGAATTGAAACTTTCTCTGACAGGAGACTGCCAGACGTTCCCAGCAGACCCTCACAATGCGTTTGGGCCTGCCAGGTCTGTCCGGCATCCTCCCCCACCATCGCAGCCAACTCACCACCAGGTGGTGATCGGTAGAAAGCTCCGCCCCTCTCTTCACCCGAGTGTCCAAAACATGAGGCCGCAAATCCGATGACACAACTACAAAGTCGATCATGGAACTGCGGCCTAGGGTGTCCTGGTGACAAGTGCACATATGGAAACCCTTATGTTTGAACATGGTGTTTGTTATGGACAAACTATGATGAGCACAGAAGTCCAATAACAAAACACCACTCGGGTTCAGATCCGGGCGGTCATTCTTCCCAATCACGCCTCTCCAGGTTTCACTGTCGTTACCAACATGAGCGTTGAAGTCCCCCAGCAGAACAAGGGAATCACCCGGGGGAGCACTCTCCAGTACTCCCTCGAGTGTACCCAAAAAGGGTGGATACTCTGAACTGCTGTTTGGTGCGTAAGCGCAAACAACAGTCAGGACCCGTCCCCCCACCTGAAGGCGGAGGGAGGCTACCCTTTCGTCCACTGGGTTGAACTCCAACGTACAGGCTTTAAGCCGGGAAGCAACCAGAATTACCACCCCAGCCCGTTGCCTCTCACTGCCGGCCACGCCAGAGTGGAAGAGGGTCCAGCCCCTTTCAAGAGAAGTGGTTCAAGAGCCCTTGCTGTGCGTCGAAGTGAGTCCGACTACATCCAGCCGGAATTTCTCTACTTCGCGCACTAGCTCAGGCTCCTTTCCCCCCAGTGAGGTGACGTTCCACGTCCCAAGAGCGAGCTTATGTAGCCGAGGATCGAACCGCCAAGTGCCCTGCCTTCGGCTTCCGCCCAGCTCACATTGCACCCGACCTCTATGGCCCCTGCTATGGGTGGTGAGCCCATTGGAGGGGGGACCCACGTTGCCTCTTCGGGCTGTGCCCGGCCGGGCCCCATGGGTACAGGCCCGGCCACCAGGCGCTTGCCATCGTGCCCCACCTCCGGGCCTGGCTCCAGAGGGGGGCCCCGGTGACCCGCGTCCGGGCGAGGGAAATCTGGGTCCTTTGTTTTTACTTTTCATAGAGGTTTTCGAGCTGCTCTTTGTCTGGTCCCTCACCTAGGACCAGTTTGCCTTGGGAGACCCTACCAGGGGGCTTAAAGCCCCCGTACAACATAGCTCCTAGGATCATTGGGACACGCAAACTCCTCTACCACGGTAAGGTAGCAGCTCAGAGAGGAGCTCATCGCAGTATTTATTGAATGATACTTCAACAAAATATGAATGTAAGTTCATAAACTGAGAAAAGAAATGCAACAATGCAATATTCAGTGTTGACAGCTGGATTTTTTGTGGACATGTTCCATAAATATTGATGTTAAAGATTACTTTTTTTGTGAAGAAATGTTTAGAATTAAGTTCATGAATCCAGATGGATCTCTATTACAATCCCCAAAGGGGGCACTTTAAGTTGATGATTACTTCTATGTGTAGAAATGTTTATTTATACTTGAACCACTTGTTTATTTTTAAACACATTTTTTTTTTTTTTTTTGTATTTTTGTTTTCCAAACAGTTCAAGAAAGACCACTACAAATGAGCAATATTTTGCACTGTTATACAATTTAATAAATCAGAAACTGATGACAAAGTGCTATATTTTACTTCTTTATCTCTGTTTTTCAACCAAAAATGCTTTGCTCTGATTAGGGGGTACTTGAATTAAAAAATTGTCCACAGGGGGTACATCACTGAAAAAAGGTTGAGAAACACTTTGGAGACTAGATGTAAACAGAGTAAAGAGAAAGCGATATATTTTTGGGTGTAAGGTGGCCATTCAAAATACCTTTAAAATGCTACCCATATTGGATACTGTTTAGGAACATAAACTGCATTTCTTGACTGTTCCAGTTGCTGGTGACAAAGTCAGAATAAAACGTTAGATGATCAGCATGGAAGGTGATGTCATCTGCGAAGGCGTCCAACCTAGCTTCATCTAAGGGCTTGCTGCCCTTCTTGCCACCTACTATGTGTTCAACTTGGAATACCAAGAGGAAGGTGCTCGGACATTGGAATTTGTTCAAAGGTAAATCCTCTTGATACTGTTAAATACTGTTAGGATATTTTGCCCCTTTTCTCACCTCTGTTCAGGAATTTCACTTGTCATTTCCCCAATTTTGTGCCTTAAGTCAATGACTCTTCTGTTCCTTTGTGGACCTTCTTATTACAAATGTTTCTTTTGATAGCAAGTTGAAGATGGCATGTTCATCCAAAGTGTGATGCTGGATTCAGAGTGAATGAATTATTACCGCATTAAATGTTTTTTGATCTAGAGTAATTCTTTTTGGCCACCAGACCTAAGTCTGTCCAACATATCAGCATCTCAAACCACAGCTACCTCATCTTTGTGCAACTTGTTCCAACCGGTCTGAAAAATCCAGTCGACCAACATGGTTACCAAAATGAGGCGGGTTGTGCTTTGAAATGGACATAAAGCCAGGTGAAGAGAATGAATCCGTCTCTGCCCTCCCTCTTTTGATACCCTGCCTTTTGTTTTTTGTTTTGGCATGCATTACAACAGATTAAGTTGTATTACTGTAGGTAAGTTTCCAAAACACTACATAACAAACTACAAAAGCATGTGAAGAGTGCAGACCACCACAATAGGGTCACTGGCAGCGATATTTTGGTGTGTCCAGATATGACCTTAGGTAGGAAATTATTTCCAGTGCGCTGGGGACTACTCCTGGCTCTTAGCCTCTATCACAGCTTAAAACCGTGGGGTCTCTGACAGAATCCTTAAAAAGAAAATACTGGATCCAGACAGTGATCCGGGTCTCCACCAAAATCTAACAATCTGTTCTTTAACTGGATACCCACCTTGTGCGAATATATGAACAAAATCCGTTTGAGCTGTTTCCAAATTTTGCAAATCCACTAACATCAACAAAAACATAACCTCCTAGGCAGAGGTAAATATGTAAACGTGTCAAAGAAGTATCCATGTTGCATTCTCCTGTGCAGTAATATGCCAGATACACAATGTCACTACATGGTTGTTTTGTCTGCCAATGAAGGAATTATAAATGTGCTATCAAAAGATGGCAAAAGATAGACAGAGAGAAATACATAAATAGAGAGAGGGATTTGGGAGGTTTAAGCATTGCCTTCCTCTCTGAATTTGTCTTAATGGGTTTTAGAGCATTCACTCATCTATAGCTGTGGTTATGGTATAGGCTCACATATATCCTAAAATTGATATGAATATTTGTGCAGTGCATATTCATAAATTAACAATGTGAGGGGAGTTCTGTATCGAGTGCAAGTAATCTTCAATCATGACAGAATATCTTATATGTTTTCTCTGTTTTTTTAAGCGATTCATTGGCATTAACCCTGAGAGAGGAACACAGGCTAGCCAGGGAAAGGTGATGTCCAAGAAGACCAGGAAGCTGGTCCAGAAAAAGGCAGCAACTGTAAAACCTCACGTAGCCACCCTTATAAAAATTCTCACAGACTTTGGGGGGGCTTTATGTTGCCCGACCACTGAACACTGGGTATGTCATGTTCAGTTAGTTTAGTAAATTGTGCAGTTCAGTTTTGTTTTAAAAAAATTTCCATTGCACATGATCCCAACTTGTTTTGTTCTAAATGTTAAAAATGTTCTTTGAAAATGTGTGTGCCCTCTCTGATGGTGAAGCAGAAGCACTATGTATGGAGGTGTGTGTGGGGGGGATGTTAACATCATATCCAAAAGGACATTTTCATTTTGATCGTTTTGATCGTTATCTGGATGTAGGAACCACGTTCTCTGATGCCATCGTTTGTTCCGATTGCAGGAGTTGCTTAACTTTGTTTTAAATGTTAAAATGTTAATTTAAAATGTGTGTGCTCTCTCGGATGGTGCAACAGAGGCACTATGTTTGGGGGTGTGGGTGTGGCCTGGTGGGAGGATATCTAAATGGACATTTTCATTTTGATTATCTAGTTCTATGGACTGCTCCGATGCTAAAGTTGCTTAACATTGTTCTAAATATTAAAATGCTTCACTGAAAAAAAGAAGAATGCACTAAATGTACATTGAATGTGTTTTATGCGCCTAAAAATAATTGGTTAATAAAAGCATAAACTTGCAAGGCCATTTTCTCCAGTCATTTTTATCCCAGCAGATTGCAGGGGTTTTGATTTTGAAAAATTAAAAGTTCAACTTATTAACTTCTAGTGGCATTATACTGTAAAGCTCAGTCTATAGTGCTAACAATTATTTTACTGTAATTAACTGTCATGTATATTACAGTAGATACACTAAAATAACAGTGTAATGCCGCTAAACAGATGACAGTATTATGCTGTGAAGCGTATATTTGATACAGCACAGTACTGTGATACCTTTTACAGTAGTATACCGTAGTGATAAATCACAGTATGTGTGCTGTAGAAAAACAGTTTTATACTGGAACCATTAGCTGTCAGTAGGTTATTGTAATTAAACGGTGAAATTTCTTACAGTGTACATCTAACAAAATTTCCCAACTCATATATAAACATCCATATACATTTTTACATAAATACATTCATTCAGTCTATCATAATGTTGATGTAAATGCCCATATCTTAATGCCAAATCCAGGTTGACCAGTTTGGTTTACTTTAGAAAAGAGAAGAGCGGGGTATTTCTCTTGTTACTTTATTTGTTTTTGACTTAAATAAATGTTTGGTTAGAATTTTATTAAACAAAACCAGTTTTCTTTTAAGTAACATAGTAATTTATCAGAGCTGCTATCCATCTCTTTTATCAAGGAACTGGCACTAAATGTTATTAAAAAACTATTGATTTTGAATAGAGAATCGTTTTGAATCAATTCGTACCAAATTATGTGAGGCCCAAAGATTCACAGCCCTATTACAGAGGTGTTGTATGATACATATTCTGACTGGAACTAAAGGTCTCTCCTCATTTAAGCTAGTAAAGATAATGAAGATTTGAGCGTTGACAAAAGCAGTTCAGAGGGGACAGCTGACATTGTCTTCTGTTACTGCCCATCAAGCAGTATACAAAGTCCCCCCCCACACACCCCCAGCCTTCCACTGTGCGCATGCCAAAGCTCTTTGTTAGCCTGAATGGAGAGTCTATTCATCTGCGGGTGCACAACACAACACAGTAATAACACAGTCATGAGTTTTGACTGATGTCATTGAGGCGAGGGTGCATGTCTCTGTAAGCTTGGAACCAGTTGACCATCGAGGTCCGAGTAACCTCCACGTGACCCCGGTCCGGATCTAACACTGCTGGCTCTTTACAGATATCAGACCAACCATCAACAACAGCCCGGCCGCTTAATGCCAAATCCAGGTTGACCTCCTGGCCTGGGTCGAACCCTGCCTTCTGGACAAACACAGACGTGGGGCTGATGTTTTTCCCGCAGCCATTTTTCACGGCTAATGACGTGGAATAATATTGGGAGGGACTAACCGCGTGACGCATCGCCGCTATTCATTTCTCCTCTGCACTTTTGATCGCCACACGCTAACAAAGAAATTACAGCTGCCCCAGTTCCTCCTACTATACTCTGCATTGTGTTTTGTTGCATGGATATGAACGTATGGAATACAGCAGCAGATGTTGGGTGCATCCAACAATACAGCATGCTTTAGGAGCCGTCATTATATGGGAACTGGGTCACTAATCAAGACCACTCGCTCGCATTGACTGTTTGGAGTGAGTATTGATTTTCTGACTAAAGCAATGACTTCATTAATATCACTATTAGTCTACCACCTGACACAAATGGATAGTTGGCTGACGGGCTGAACCATAATTTGGGTGGATCACAAACTGGCCGAATTAAACGTACAGTGCATTTGACAGCAAAGGCAAAAGGAAGAGCACAATGTGGACATATTTAACCCTTTCCCAACGGATATCAACAGATAGATCTGAAGTTGATCTAGCGATTTAAGCATTTAAAGTAGAACAAATATTAATGTATGACTTACTTTTAGGACATATTGCTGAAACTATTTTGGATCCCTCGGGCGTAAACATTCACAACATCCGGGGGAACATCATGATTTAAACAGAAACTGCAGTTTTTTTCATTTATTTTGCATATCATGTACAATATGATGGGCAGCATGGTGGAAGAGGGGTTGGTGCATGTGCCTCACAATACGAAGGTCCTGAGTAGTCCTGACTTCAATCCCGGGCTCGGGATCTTTCTTTGTGGAGTTTGCATGTTCTCCCCGTGACTGCGTGGGTTCCCTCCGGGTACTACGGCTTCCTCCCACCTCCAAAGACATGCACCTGGGGATAGGTTGATTAGTAACACTAAATTGGCCCTAGTGTGTGAATGTGAGTGTGAATGTTGTCTGTCTATCTGTGTTGGCCCTGCGATGAGGTGACGACTTGTCCAGGGTGTACACCGCCTTCCGCCCGAATGCAGCTGAGATAGGCTCCAGCACCCCCCGCGACCCCAAAAGGGACAAGCGGTAGGAAATAGATGGATGGATGGATCATATACAATCTTTATGTCAGCCAAGAACACGTATGTTTTTCTTTTTATTATGGTAAATGGTAAATGGGTTATACTTGTATAGCGCTTTTCTACCTTCAAGGTACTCAAAGCGCTTTGACACCATTTCTACATTCACCCATTCACACACACATTCACACACTGATAGCGGGAGCTGCCATGCAAAGCCCCAACCACGACCCATCAGGAGCAAGGGTGAAGTGTCTTGCTGATGGACACAACGGACGTGACGAGGTTGGTAGAAGGTGGGGATTGAACCGGGAATCCTCAGGTTGCTGGCACGGCCACTCTCCTAACTGGGCCGCGCTGTCCCCAAAATGCATTTTAAATATTAAGTAAATGCGATCTAAAGTCCGCTTACAATGGAACATATAGGAGTCGCTCTATTCTGGCTATAAAGCCCTTCAAAAACATACAAACACCTCTATTCAGATTTTATATACATGATGTAAATATATTTAATGTAGTAACAGGCGCATTACAATATTTAATATTTACATGTTTTGATCATTTTTAAGAATAGGTTGATTAGTAACACTAAATTATTTCAAAAACGTATCAAGTTTGCTTTTCTAAAAAATTATTACTCACTGCAGACTTTGTGAGAGCCAACAAACATAATAAAACATCACATACTGTACAATGTCTGCTGTAGCCAGCAGACATAATAAAGCATCACATACTGTACAATGTCTGCTGTAGACAACCAACATAATAAAGCATCACATACTGTACAATGTCTGCTGTAGCCAACATACATAATAAATCATCACATACTGTAAAATGTCTGCTGTAGCAAACAGACATAATAAAGCATCACATACTGTACAATGTCTGCTGTAGCCAACAGGCATAATAAAACATGACATACTGTACAATAACTGGTGTAGCCAACTAACATAATAATTCATCAGCTACTGTATAATGTCTGCTGTAGCCAACAAACATAATAAATCATCACATACTGTACAATGTCTGCTGTAGCCAAAAGGCATAATGAAGCATCACATACTGTACAATGTCTGCTGTAGCCAACAGGCATAATAAATCATCACATACTGTACAATGTCTGCTGTAGCCAACAGTCATAATAAAGCATCACACACTGTACAATGTCCGCTGTAGTCAACAGACATAATAAATCATCACATACTGTACAATGTCTGCTGTAGCCAACAGACATAATAAATCATCACATACTGTACAATGTCTGCTGTAGCCAACATACATAATAAAGCATCACATGCTGTACAATGTGTGCTGTAGCCAACAGACATAATAAAGCATGACATACTGTACAATGTCTGGTGTAGTCAACAAACATAATAAATCTTCACATACTGTACAATGTCTGCTGTAGCCAACAGACATAATAAAGCATCACATACTGTACTATGTCCGCTGTAGCCAACAGACATAATAAAGCATCACATACTGTACAATGTCTGCTGTAGCCAACAGACATAATAAAACATGACATACTATACCATGTCTGCTGCAGCCAACAGACATACTAAAGGATCACATACTGTACAATGTCTGCTGTAGCCAACAGACATAATAAAGCATCACATACTGTACAATGTCTGCTGTAGACAACAGACATGATAAAGCATCACATACTGTACAATGTCTGCTGTAGCCAACAGACATAATAAATTATCACATACTGTACAATGTCTGCTGTAGCCAACAGACATAATACATCATCACATACTGTACAATGTCTGCTGTAGCCAACAGTCATAATAAAGCATCACACACTGTACAATGTCCGCTGTAGTCAACAGACATAATAAATCATCACATACTGTACAATGTCTGCTGTAGCCAACAGACATAATAAATCATCACATACTGTACAATGTCTGCTGTAGCCAACATACATAATAAAGCATCACATACTGTACAATGTGTGCTGTAGCCAACAGACATAATAAAGCATGACATACTGTACAATGTCTGGTGTAGTCAACAAACATAATAAATCATCACATACTGTACAATGTCTGCTGTAGCCAACAGACATAATAAAGCATGACATACTGTACAATGTCTGGTGTAGTCAACAAACATAATAAATCATCACATACTGTACAATGTCTGCTGTAGCCAACATACATAATAAAGCATCACATACTGTACAATGTGTGCTGTAGCCAACAGACATAATAAAGCATTACATAGTGTACAATGTCTGCTGTAGCCAACAAACATAATATATCACCACATACTGTACAATGTCTGCTGTTACTAGAATGCCGACTGGTAGGATGTTGACATTATCCCGTTTAGATGAAGAATGACTCATAGTCCTCGCAAAGACAAAAGAGGGTGGAACCAAGCATTTTTTGTCGTTTTCGCCTTTACCGTGTCTAAATTGGCTGTCGAAATGTACCAACTTGTCGGATCACATCCTCATCCTTTTACTATAGAGGTGAGAGGCATTATTTATATTCAGTGGTGGGCCGTGCATTTCCCACCTAGGCCATCAGTAATGTCCGACTGACCTTGTCCGACATTGACATCCAATCCCCTGCGTCGTCGTCCGCTGTACACTTAATCTGTGAAAGACGAGAGACAAATCAACAGATCACTTTTCAGCGGGTTGGCAAAACAAAAACAATGAGAGAAAGGATTATTTTCCTTTTAATCTTAAGGGCGCCGGCTTAGCTAAAACAAAAGCGCGACCATGGGAACGCATGCATGGCGGCAAAATGAGGAGACTTGCCAAACCACAAAAGAAGAACAATGAGTGTGTGCGCACGAGGAAGACAGAAAGGGAAATGGGATTTGAGATCTATATTAAAACTGTAAATAGCTTTTAAAGATTAGTGACGGGCAGAGGGAGGTGACGATGAGGGCCCATGTGAAAAGTGGCTGCCCCCGCCCACCCTCGCCCCCCGCCGTGTCTATTTCGATTGCAGGAGCCTTGACATGCTTCGACTTGATTCCAAGAAGACGACGCTGCACCGAGGAGCTTTGACGACTTTTTTTTGAGGCATGTCAACATCTTTCGGTGACTGAAAGGAACACAAATCAGGATTATGTATTACACAGTCATATTCAAACAACCGGCATTAGAGGCTGTGAAGTGTCTGGCAAGACATTGTTGGCGCCTCCCTCGCTCCCGCTCCGTGTGCAGTAATTACCGAGATCTGCCTTTCGTTTGAAGCCACGCAACCAGAGAAGGAACGTCGGCATTCCACACGAAATAAATCATTTGTGGGAATCTTAATGAGAAAAGAGATGCCCCATATTTGTCAAACAGGTGCATCTTGTCCTTTTGCTTTGCCTACAGAACAATCATTTTATGCTGCGAAAAGCATGCTTTCATCTGTTTGGGCTTATCAATCAATCATATTGATCATCAGACACTCTCAGACATAAGCGACAATTTACATTTCTGGCAGTGGGTGCTCGGACAGGCGGTAAATCTGATGCTACTTTTCTGAGGCCATGTCTACACTAAGCCAGATAACCCCTTAAACTTACAATTATTTAGCCTAAGCCCTGTTTCAACCACATACTAAACTATCGTTTAAGGTTCCCCTCCTCATACAATTTTTTACACGGGATATGTGCCGTGTATTTCTTGAATCTCCGGCTCTTAGCTTTGTATGGACCCCTTGATCATTTACAAACTCAGTTCACAGTGGAAGTGATGCCACAAAGACCGCGCTCCACACAGGCCAGCTTCACAATAAAACGGTTTCACAACTCAGAGCGAACCACTGGAAATATGCACATGCCCGTGTTTGATATTCTTCTACATCAGGGGTCGCCAACCTTTTTGAAACCAAGAGCTACTTCTTGCGTACTGATTAATGCGAAGGGCTACCAGTTTGATACACACTTAAAGGCCTACTGAAATGAGATTTTCTTATTTAAACGGGAATAGCAGGTCCATTCTATATGTCATACTTGATCATTTCGCGATGTTGCCGTAATTTTGCTGAAAGGATTTAGTAGAGAAAATCGACGATCAGAGGTGGGTAGAGTTGCCAGAAATTGTACTCAAGTAAGAGTACTGTTACTTTAGAGATTTATTACTCAAGTAAAAGTAAGGAGTAGTCACCCAAATATTTACTTGAGTAAAAGTAAAAAGTATGTTGTGAAAAAACTACTCAAGTACTGAGTAACTGATGAGTAACCTGATTACGGCAACAAATAATGCACAAAAACATAAAAATAGCAATGAGCAAATTCAGGGCCAGGAATATCTCTTAAGCTACTAAAACAATAATATATATCAAATAATAGTACATTAAAATAAAATAAAAAGATGGCACATTGAGCCACAATAACTTAACAGCACCATAGCCTCAGTAGGCATTCATTGATTTGATTGATTGATTGATTGATTGACTGATTGACTGATTGATTGATTAAAACTTGTATTAGTAGATTGTACAGTACAGGACCTATTCCGTACAATTGACCACTAAATGGTAACACCCCAATAAGTTTTTCAATGTTCATCAATTACTTAGTAAATGACCAAGTCGAGGTGATCTACCTCATATATACATATATACACATATCATTTATACACACACATATAATACATACACACACAAATCATATATATATATATCTATCTATATATATATATATATCTATCTATATATATATATATATATATATATATATATATATATATATATATATATATATATATATATATATATATATATATATATATATATATCTTTATATATATATCTAGATATATATATATATATATTTATATATATATCTAGATATATATATATATATATATAGATATATATAGATATATATATATATATAGATATATATATACATACATTTATATATACAGTATAGGTATATATACATTACTATATATATATTTATATATATAGTAAGGTGTTTTAATGAATATACATGCATGTTTAACATATAGATTCCTATCTTTCATGAAGACAAGAATATAAGTTGGTGTATTACCTGATTCTGATGACTTGCATTGATTGGAATCAGACGTCCATGTTTTCAAATGGAGGAGAAAAAAAGTTCCTCTTTTCTGTCTAATACCTCATGAAAGTCGTTGGTTTTTGGCATCTTATCTGTCCAGCTTCCATATTCGTTTTTATACACTTTACAAGAAATATATTGGCGGCAAACTCCGTAATCTGCTAGCTTGTTTGCGCTGGCTTTCGGAGATTCTTATTTTGTTAGCGCAGGCGCGATGGAGCGGCACTTTTATTGTGAAGACAGGAACTGTGCGATCAGTCTTTAAGCTTTTGACGGGAAGTACGGTTGAAATAAAACGTGTCCTTTTTCCTTTACGCTTTTGATTGATTGATTGAAACTTTTATTAGTAGATTGCACAGTATAGTACATATTCCGCACAATTGACCACTAAATGGTAACACCCCAATACGTTTTTCAACTTGTTTAAGTCGGGTCATGTGACCGCCTGGCTCTGTTTGATTGGTCCAACATCACCAGTGACTGCATGTGATTGGTGAAACGCAGGCATGCGTAGATTCTACTTCGAAGCTCTGTCATAAACCAAAACAAACATTAATAGATCGATAAAAAAAAGTAGCGAGTAGCGAGCTGAATGTTGATAAATGGAACGGAGTAAAAGTAGCGTTTCTTCTCTATAAATATACTCAAGTAAAAGTAAAAGTATGTTGCAGAAAAACTACTTGTAGAAGTACAATTTATCCCAAAAGTTACTCAAGTAAATGTAACGGAGTAAATGTAGCGCGTTACTACCCACCTCTGTCGACGATAAAGTTTGCCACTTTTGGTACTTCCTGAAAAAGCCTCGCCTTTACCGGAAGTCGCAGACAATGACGTCGCAAGTGTGGGGGCTCCTCACATATTCACATTGATTTTAATGGGAGCCTCTTACAAAAACAGTTATTCGGACCGAGAAAACAACAATTTCCCCATTAATTTGAGCGAGGATGAAAGATTCGTAATTGAGGATATTGATAGCGACGGACTAGAAAAAAACAAATTCCGATGTTTTTAAACACATTTACTAGGATAATTCTGGGAAATCCCTTATCTTTCTATTGTGTTGCTAGTGTTTTAGTGATTTTGCTATTACCTGATAGTCGGAGGGGTTTGTCCACGAGTTTCTTGACGCTATGTCTCACGGGTGTCGACGGCAGCTGTATGGACGACACAAGCTCAACTGATATCCGGTAAGTTGCGACTTTTTAACCACAATTTTCTCACCGAAACCTGCTGGTTGACATTCGGTTGGGATCTATGTTGGATTGATCGCGCTCTGATCCATAGGAAAGTTTCAGCTCCGGGAATTTTAAACAAGGAATCATCGTGTGTTTGTGTGGCT
The DNA here is from genome assembly GCF_033978795.1 of Nerophis ophidion. Taxonomy (NCBI): domain Eukaryota; kingdom Metazoa; phylum Chordata; class Actinopteri; order Syngnathiformes; family Syngnathidae; genus Nerophis; species Nerophis ophidion. Next base: position 54,139,595 of record NC_084617.1, on the reverse strand, counting down.
AAAGGCTAAAGCTTCCCAACTCCATCTTTCTACTTTGACTCCTCCAATATTAATTGAACAAAATGCAAAAGATTCAGCAACACAGATCTCCAAAATACTGTGTAATTATGTCGTTAAAGCAGACGACTTTTAGCTGTGTGTGTGCGCAGGGCTCATACTTCCTAAAAACGCGTGACGTCCTGCGTACACGTCCCCATTACACGATGTTTCCAAGACGAAACTCCCGGGAAATTTAAAATTGTAATTTAGTAAACTAAAAAAGCCGTATTGGCATGTGTTGCAATGTCAACATTTCATCATTGATGTATAAACTATCAGACTGCGTGGTGGGTAGTAGTAGGTTTCAGTAGGCCTTTAAATAAATTGCCAGAAATAGCCAATTTGCTCAATTTACCTTTAACTCTATGTTATTATTAATAATTAATGATATTTATCTTTGTGGAAAGATTGATCATCTTAATGATTTCTCACAATAAATATATATAGAAACAGATAAATATCAATATGCAACACTTAATTCTGATATTTTCTCTAAGTGCACAGTTTTCAAATTGAACATTTTCCTATGATCACTTCTAAGACAGTCTTGTGAAATCACAATATCACATTTTAACTAGCTATCCACTAACATTTTTTAACAAATCATGAACTACTTTGCACCATGTTTGTACAAATAATAACTCATGTAAAATACAAAAGTCAACTCTCAAATGTTTAAATAAATCATGTCATACTTTGAACTGGACACCAAATCTGTTACTAGTTTCTTTGTCAGGGAAGCCTGGTATTGCTGGTGTGTAACTTGACACTGCAACTCTGAGTGAGTCTTGCAGATGTGCATCAGTGAGGCGTGTTCTGTGTTTGTTCTTGATGAAGTTCGTGTCAGAAAAGGCTGATTTACAAAGATAAGTTGAACCAAACAGGCTTGCAACCTTCATAGCTGCTGCGCATACACCACTGTACTTTTCTGTGTCAACAAGGCACTAAAAGTTTGGTGCAGCCTGGTGGGCTTTACATTTTAAATTGTCAGGAAAGAAGAGGAAGGAATTTAAAAGGTAAAAAGGTAAATGTGTTTAAAAATCCAAAAATCATTTTTAAGGTTGTATTTTTTCTCTAAAATTGTCTTTCTGAAAGTTATAAGAAGCAAAGTAAAAAAATAAATATATGTATTTTGCGTGGCGCAGTGGGAGAGTGGCCGTGCGCAACCCGAGGGTCCCTGGTTCAAATCCCACCTAGTACCATCCTCGTCACGTCCGTTGTGTCCTGAGCAAGACACTTCACCCTTGCTCCTGATGGGTGCTAGTTGGCGCCTTGCATGGCAGCTCCCTCCATCAGTGTGTGAATGTGTGTGTGAATGGGTAAATGTGGAAGTAATGTCAAAGCGCTTTGAGTACCTTGAAGGTAGAAAAGCGCTATACAAGTACAACCCATTTATCATATTTATCATTTATTTAAACAAGTGAAGACCAAGTCTTTAAAATATTTTTGGGGATTTTCAAAGTCTATTTGAGTTTTGTCTCTCTTAGAATTGAAAATGTCAAGCAAAGCGAGACCAGCTTGCTAGTAAATAAAGACAATTTAAAAAATAGAGGCAGCTCACTGCTAAGTGCTGCTATTTGAGCTATTTTTAGAACAGGCCAGCGGGTGACTCATCTGGTCCTTACGGGCTACCTGGTGCCCGCGGGCACTGCGTTGGTGACCCCTGTTCTACATGTGCAGACGCTTGTGGACACACATAAATACCTTAAGAGAAAGCAATTGCAGCCATTTGGGATACAACCCTTCTCAGACGGCAAGAGAACTTTCCAATGTCCAGGTCAGCTGTGATTCTACTTACCCAAAATCTTCCTCCACTTGTCGAAGAGGAGACAACGAGAATACAGGTTCCCGTACGGGGATGTGATAAAAAAGGTAGCGTGTGCTTGGTATTACCTGGCCGTTGAGGGAAGACTACAGAAACGGAGAATGCTTTTGGACTGGCAAAGCAGACTATATCAGTTATTGTCCGCCATGTATGTCGCAGACGCAACGTCTAGGTCCACAGTATATAAAGTCACCAAAAAGGAATGGACAATGAAGGCGAAGGTAAAAAAGTGAGGAGTGTCCTGACCAGATACAGTATCTATTTCTTTAGATGGATTTTTGTAAAACAGGGGTCTCAAACACGCGGAGACGTTATTTTGCGGCCCGCACCTTAATGTGAAAACTTAATGTTGGTGCTGCCCGCAAGTTTTAAATGAATGTGCTTTACAGCGTCATACTTGTATAACCTCGATTTTTCCAGGAGACTCCCAATTTTCAGTGCCCCTCCAGGGGTATTCATTCTCCCAAATTCCACCCAAACATCAATTTTAACGGGGTACCGTGGAGGCACTGCCTTAAATGCCTACTGAAACCCACTACTACCCACCACGCAGTCTGATAGTTTATACATCAATGATGAAATATTAACATTGCAACACATGCCAATACGGCTTTTTTAGTTTACTAAATTACAATTTTAAATTTCCCGGGAGTTTCGTCTTGAAAACATCGCGTAATGATAACGTGTACGCGTGACGACACAGGGTTTTAGGAAGTGTGAGCGCTACGCACACACAGAGCTAAAAGTCGTCTGCTTTAACGGCATAATTACACAGTATTTTGGACATCTGTGTTGCTGAATCTTTTGCAATTTGTTCAATTAATATTGGAGGAGTCAAAGTAGAAAGATGGAGTTGGGAAGCTTTAGCCTTTAGCCACACAAACACACAGTGTTTCCTTCTTTAACATTCCCGGAGCTGAAACTTTACTATGGCTCACAGTGCGGTCAAGCAGACATGGATCCAGACCAAATGTCAACCAGCAGGTTTCGGTGAGAATATTGTGGTTAAAAAGTCAGTTCTTACCGGATAAAAGCTGAGCTTGTGCCGTCCATAGCTGCCGTCGACTCCCCCGAGACACTGTGCGTCAACACCCGGCCGTGGACACACCCTTCCGACTATTAGGTAATATTAAACTCGCTAAAACACTAGCAACACAACAGAAAGAAAAGGGATTTCCCAGCGACCCCGAAAGGGAATAAGCGGTAGAAAATGGATGGATGGATGGATCCTAGTAAATGTGTTTAAAAACATCGGAATATGTCCCAATGGAATCGCGTTTTCTTTTTTTTTCTAGTCTGTCGCTATCAATATCCTCAAACACGAATCTATCATCCTCGCTCAAATTAATGGGGAAATTGTCGTTTTCTCGGTCCGAAAAACTTTCTGTTGGAGACTCCCATTAAAATCAATGTGAATATATGAGGAGCCGTCAACATGTGACGTCATCGTCTGCGACTTCCGGTAAAGGCGAGGGTTTTTCAGGAAGTACCAAGAGTGGCGAACTTTATCGTCGATTTTCTCTACTAAATCCTCTCAGCAAAAATATGGCAATATCGCGAAATGATCAAGTATGACACATAGAATGGACCTGCTATCCCCGTTTAAATAAGAAAATCTCATTTCAGTAGGCCTTTAAGCGTCCTCTACATCCTGTACTAACAGCATGCCAGCCTGGCCATTTGATGTATTTGGCTTCTGTTGACGCAGTAAGCGACTGCAAGGCATATTTGGTCAACAGTCACACAGGTCACACTGAAGGTGGCCGTATAAACAACTTTAACACTGTTACAAATATGCGCCACACTGTGAACCCACACCAAACAAGAATGACAAACCCATTTTGGGACAACATCCGCACCGTAACACAACATAAACCCAACAGAACAAATACCCAGAATCCCATGCAGCCCTAACTCTTCCGGGCTACAATATACACCCCCCCAACCCCCAACCCGCCCCCTATTGTAGCCTGGAATAGTTAGGACTGCATTGGATTCTGGGTATTTGTTCTGTTGTGTTTATGTTATGTTACGGTGCGGATGTTCTCCCAAAATGTGTTTGTCATTCTTGTTTGGTGTGGGTTCACAGTGTGGCGCAAATTTGTAACAGTGATAAATTTGTTTATACGGCCACCCTCAGTGTAACCTGTGTGGCTGTTGACCAAGTATGCATGGCATTCACTTCCGTGGGTCTGCAGAAGCCTCATACAATATGTGACTAGGCCGGCACCCTTTGTATGGTGGAAAAGCGGACGAGACGGCAGGTAGTAGAGGACGCTAAAGGCAGTGCCATCATGGCACGCCCTTAATATTGTTGTCCGGGTGAAAACCGGGAGAATGACTGCCCCGGGAGATTGTCGGGAGGGCCACTGATATTCGGGTGTTTCCCGGAAAGATCAAGAAAATTGGCAAGTATGTTGCTCGGGTGGCTAAGCCATTCAAAGAAGGTGAATACATTAAAAAGTGCATGTTTGATTTTTTTAAGAAATCTTTTCTCGCGGCCCAGCCTCACCCAGTTTCTGCATCCGGTGGCCCCCAGGTACATTGAGTTTGAGACCCCTGTTTGTCACATTGTTAACTTTCACATGTCCAATAAAGATTTGATTAATTTATGATGGCTCAGGTAGGATTCACTACAATATGGCCCCACATCACACTGGATTCCAGTTAATTGAAATACCACAACACAGGATATTGTTCAGATAAGTTACATTTAGGAACTTGCACACAAAGCAACACTGGAGGTGACTATGACGTGCACATTTTTCGCGCATCAATCAATGTTTATTTATATAGCCCTAAATCACAAGTGTCTCAGAGGGCTATACAAGCCACAAAGACATCCTCGGTTCAGAGCCCACTTAAGGGCAAGGAAAAACTCACAACCCAGTGGGATGTTAATGTGAAAGACTATGAGAAACTTTGGTTGTCCTGTCTCGGTGGTCCTTCTTAGTCAACATACATGTCGTCCGAAAGAACTTGGGATTGACCAGTGTTTTTTCCCTGAGAGGAAGACTGGTCTGACACAAAAATTGCCGTTAAAGGGGAACATTATCACAATTTCTGAAGGGTTGAAACCAATAAAAATCAGTTCCCAGTGGCTTATTTTAGTTTTCAAAGTTTTTCTCAAAATTTTACCCATCACGCAATATCCCGAAAAACGGCTTCGAAGTGCCTGATTTACACCATCGCTATATCCACCCGTCTATTGTCCTGTGACGTCACTGTGTGAAGCCACCAGAAACAAACATGGCGGTTAGTACAGAAAGGTATAGCATAGTAGCTCGGATTCAGACTCAGATTTCAGCGGCGCAAGCGATTCAACAGATTACGCATGTATTGAAACGAATGGTTGGAATGTGGAGGCAGGTACCGAAAACGAAATTAAATAAGAAACAGAAGCTTTTGAGCCATATCACGACAGAATAAAGGGACAGTGCGATGGATGGATGAAGAGGATCTTAGGGAACGTGAGGGCGTGGCGACATGGATCAGGTCAGAGAGATATGATGGAGAGAGGTTATGGATGGCTTTGAAAGTGAGGAGAATTATTTTAAAGTGGATACGACGTTTGATGGGTAGCCAGTGGAGTTGCTGCAGAACGGGGGTGATGTGCTGGATTCAAGGGGTTCTGGTGATTATCCGGGCTGCAGAGTTCTGGAGAAGCTGAAGTTTGTTAGGTGACTTGTGCGGGAGACCGGACAGGAGAGAGTTGCAGTAGTCCAGGCGAAAGGTGAATGTAACATATTGTAACATATCAACTGTTGTGGGATGTTTTTAGATGGCTTTATAGGTCAATCCTTATCATCTGCATTGTTATACGCCTCTTGCTAACAGTTTTTGACTATGTGGAAGGCACAGAAAAGAAAAAGATGTGTGTTCTTGTCTCACGTAAGAATTGTGATTGATGGGCGAAATTCCGAAAAAGTGCATTTCCCCTTTTAAAACAGGACTATCCAAACTTCTGAGGACGTGTGATAGAAGTCAGACTCCTACAAATAAAAAGTTTTTGACGTTTTCTTGCTCGAGCCTCGTATTTATTATGAAAGGAAGCCAATGTGCCAAGTGCCCTTCAACTGACTTCCTCACCGCTCCTCCCCCAGGCCGGCAGGCGCTTATACAGCCAGGGCCCCATCGCTGATATCTTCCCTAATACCAAACTTGGCTGTCGCATCATGCCCCCCCCCCCATTAAGTCATGGCTTGTGTTTGACACTGGGGCGATATGTGTGCTCTGGCCCACTCACAGCCTTGTGCCTTTATCGCCATACAACCTTTCTGTGACAGACAGGACTGATCCCCCCTGCAGCCACCCTCTATCCTGCCAGTAAAAGGACAACCATGGAAAAGGGCCCCCCGGGGCCCACTGAGGTTGGACTCATGAATCAAACATGCGCCTGGAGCTTGCTTCTTATCACCCAGGTCAGCCCGAGCATTAATACGCCATGGCTCCAGGGAGATACCTACTGTGACCTCCCCCAGTTTCCCCGGACAGAAAGGCAGGGGCCTCGGGAGCCGAGAGTGCCTCTTTTCCAACAGGGTCACCGCACATTACCTTCACTCATACACACACAGCCAGCAATGAGTGAAACATAAACATTTTACAAATTAGTCATCCAACCCATAGTGACCGTATAGTTCTCTTTATGTCATTTTTGCTCCTGGAACTGAATCTGGCTGTCATTTCCTGTAATATCAATTAGTTTGGAGTAATGGTAGATGACTAACTGTTGTATTGCCAGACTCGATATGCCGCCCCCTACCGGTGTGACATCATCTACAGAACTGGAGTCCATTTCCCCGCATGCGCAGAACCCAAACCAAGTGAAGTTGGCACGATGTGTAATTCTTAAATAAAAACAGAATACTATAATTTGCAAATGCATTTCAAATTATATTCAATTAAATAGACTGAAAAGACAAGATATTTAATGTTCCAACTGTGAATTTTTTTTTTTTTCAAATAATCATTAACTTAGAATTTAATGGCAGCAACACATTGCAAAAAAGGTGGCACAGGAGCGTTTTTACCACTGTGTTACATGGCCTTTCCTTTTAACAACACCTACAACGTTTAGGAACTGAGCAGACCCATTTTTGAAACTTTTCAGGTGGAATTATTTCCTGTTCTTGCTTGATGTTCAGCTCATGTTACAGAACGGGGTATTTTAGGCTTCATATTGCGCCACACATTTTCAATGGGATACAGGTCTGGACTACAGGCAGGCCAGTCTAGTACCCGCACTCTTTTACTATGAAGCCACGCTGTTGTAACACATCGCTTGGCGTTGTCTTGCTGAAATAAGCAAGGGCGTCCATGAAAAAGACGGCGCTTGGATGGCAGCATATGTTGTTCCAAAACCTGTATGGGGCCTTCACAGATGTGTAAGTTACCCATGCCTTGGGCACTAATACAACCCCATACCATCACAGATGTTGGCTTTTGAAATTTGCGCCTATAACAATACGGATGGTTCTTTTCCTCTTTGTTTCGGAGAACACAACGTCCACAGTTTCCAAAAACAATTTGAAATGTGGACTTGTCAGACCACAGAACACCTTCCCACTTTGCATCAGTCGATCTTAGATGTGCTTGGGCCCAGCAAAGCCGGCGGCGTTTCTGTGTGCTGTTGATGAATGCCTTTTGCTTTGCATATTACAGTTTACAGTACGGCAATGCTTGGTCCGCATTGCCGGCAGCAAGTCGGACACGTTTCCAGTGAGGGTTGGACTCCGCCAAGGCTGTTTTTTGTCACCGATTCTGTTCATAACTTTCATGGACAGAATTTGTAGGCGCAGTCAAGGAGTTGAGGGGTTCCGGTTTGGTGGCCGCAGGATTAGGCTTTGCTTTTCGTAGACGATGTAGTCGTGATGGCTTCATCTGGCCGGGATCTTCAGCTCTCACTGGATCGGTTCGCAGCCGAGTGTGAAGCGACCGGAATGAGAATCAGCACCTCCAAGTCCGAGTCCATGGTTCTCTCCCGGAAAAGGGTGGAGTGCCATCTCCGGGTTGGGGAGGAGACCCTGCCCCAAGTGAAGGAGTTCAAGTACCTAGGAGTCTTGTTCACGAGTGAGGGAAGAGTGGATCGTGAGATCGACAGGCGGATCGGTGCGGCGTCTTCAGTAATGCGGACGTTGTACCGATCCGTTGTGGTAAAGAAGGAGCTGAACCGGAAAGCAAAGCTCTCAATTTACCGGTCGATCTACGTTCCCATCCTCACCTATGGTCATGAGCTTTGGGTCATGACCTAAAGGATAAGATCACGAGTACAAGCGGCCGAAATGAGTTTTCTCTGCCGGGTGGCGGGGCTCTCCCTTAGAGATAGGGTGAGAAGCTCTGTCATCCGAGAGGAGCTCAAAGTAAAGCCGCTGCTCCTCCACATCGAGAGGAGCCAGATGAGGGGGCTTGGGCATCTGGACACCCGAACGCCTCCAAAGGGAGGTGTTTAGGGCACGTCCAACCAGTAGGAGGCCACGGGGAAGACCCAGGACACGTTGGGAAGACTATGTCTCCCGGCTGGTCTGGGAACGCCTTGGGATCCCCCGGGAAGAGCTAGACGAAGTGGCTGGGGAGAGGGAAGTCTGGGCTTCCCTGCTTAGGCTGCTGCCCCCACGACCCGACCTCGAATAAGTGGAAGAAGATTGATGGATGGATGGATTAGTTTTAACTTGCACTTACAGATGTAGCAACAAACTGTAGTTACTGGCATTGGTTTTATGAAGTGTTCCAGAGCCCATGTGGTGATATCCTTTACACACTGATGTCATTTTTTGATGCAGTGGGATCAAAAATCAGGGGCATTAAATATTTTTTCAGCTTTGCTGCTTACGTGCAGTGATTTTTCCAGATTTTCTGAATCTTTTGACGATATTACGGACTGTAGATGGTGAAATCCCTAAATTCCTTGCAATAGCTTGTTGAGAAAAGTTGTTCTTAAACAATTTGCTCACGCATTTGTTCACCAAGTGGTGACCCTCGCCTTGTCCTTGTTTGTGAATGACGGAGCATTTCATGAAAGCTGTATAGGCAATCATGGCACCCACCTGTTCCCAAATAGCCTGTTCACCCGTGGGATATTCCATATAAGTGTTTGATGAGCATTCCTCCTTTTCAGACTTTTTTTGCCCCTTGTGCCAGTTTTTTTGATACATGTAGCAGGCATCAAATTCCAAATGAGCTAATATTTGCAAAAAATAACAAAGTTTTCCAGTTGGAACATTAAGTATCTTGTCTTTGTAAGGTATTTGATTGAATATAGGTTGAAAATGATTTGAAAATCATTTTATTCTGTGCTTATTTACGTTTTACATAACATGCCAACTTCACCGATTTTGGATTTTGTAGACAGTATGGATAAAAACATGCAAAAATTATTTTGCACGTTTGCTACACCTTTTCCTTGGCTCTTTGGTGGCTTATTTTGAAGCCATATTCAATAACAAGGTGCTGTAACTCGTTAGGGCCTATAGGGCTTACTGCAGCCTGGTGAGTATTGTAATACAGTCGTCCCTTGCAATGTCGCGCTTTGAAGTTTGCTGCTTGTAAAGGTGACTATGTGGCTGTTATTTCATGTCTAGAGGACTTTCTTGATGTTAAAAACCAGAAAGTCATAAACAGGTTTGTTATGCTCTAGCTATGAAAATATTCAAATTACGTTGTGGAAATGAATTTACCACGACCAGGCCCGGAACCAATTAACAGCGATGGTTTAATGCAGGGGTGTCAAGCATACGGCCCAAGAGACGATGGTGTGGAACACCACATAGGCCATCACAGTGTATATATATATATATATATATATATATATATATATATATATATATATATAAATAATTTATTTTGTTTGTTTGTTAGTTTTTTTGTTTTTGTCTTACTTTTGTGGCTGTATGACAAAATGGCTGGTTGCATAAGCTCTGCTCTTTTAATGTCCTTAATGTCCTTTGCGTTCTTTGTTGTTTGAAGTTTCCCTTACATGCTTATGTGTGCTATGGCCATGAGATTTTTTTCTACCTTGGCCTCAGTCTGGACCCTCTCTCCAGGGGCCCAGACTTAGACTGATTTTTTTTTTTCCTCACCTCGCCCCACATCATTTACCTATTTCTCATCTTTTTTGTAAGAATCGCCGGAAGTTGGTATACCCGTCAGCGATCCTGTTCTGTCTCCCTGTAATGTTTGTCTGCTCTTGAATAGGATTGTGATGAAAATCTGAATTTCCCCTCGGGGATTAATAAAGTATTTCTGAATTTGATTCTGATTCTACTGCTCCTGTCTCTGGCCATGCTCCCCCCACCCCAGAAGAGGATGGCGTGGAACACCGCATGGGCCACCACAGTGTATATGTTTTTTGTTTGTTTGTTTGTTGTTGTTTTACTTTTGTAGCTGTATGTAGAAATGGCTGATTGAATCAGCTCTTCTCTTTTAATGTCTTTAATGTCCTTTGTGTTCTCTGATGTTTAAGGTTTCCCTCTTACACACATGCGTATGTGTGCTATGGCTATGAGGTTTTTTCTCTCTCACTTGGGCCCAGGCTTAGACTGAATTTTTTTTTTCCTTACCCCGCCCCACATCATTTACCTATTTCTCATCTTTTTTGTAAGAATCCCCGGAATTTGGTAGACCCATCAGCGATCCTGTTCTGTCTCCCTGTAATGTTTGTCTGCTCTTGAATAGGATTGTGATGAAAATCTGAATTTCCCCTCGGGGATTAATAAAGTATATCTGAATTTAATTCTGATTCTACTGCTCCTGTCTCTGGCCATGCTCCCCCCACCCCAGAAGAGGATGGCGTGGAACACCGCATGGGCCACCACAGTGTATATGTTTTTTGTTTGTTTGTTTGTTGTTATTTTACTTTTGTAGCTGTATGTAGAAATGGCTGATATAATCAGCTCTGCTCTTTTAACGTCTTTAATGTCCTTTGTGTTCTCTGATGTTTAAGGTTTCCCTCTTACACACATGCTTATGTGTGCTATGGCTATGAGGTTTTTTCTCTCACTTGGGCCCAGCCTTAGACTGAATTTTTTTTTCCTCACCCCGCCCCACAGGGTTTACCTGTTTCTCATGTTTTTGTAAGAATCACCAGAAGTTGGTAGACCCGTCAGCGATCATGTTTTGTCTCCCTGTAATGTTTGTCTGATCTTGAATGGGATTGTGCATTAAAATCCTAATTTCCCTTCGGGGATTAATAAAGTATTTCTGATTCTGATTGTACTGCTCCTGTCTCTGGCCATGCTCCGCCCACCCCAGAAGAGGATGGCGTGGAACACCGCATAGGCCACCACAGTGTATATGTTTTTTGTTTCTTTGTTATTGTTTTACTTTTGTAGCTGTATGTAGAAATGGCTGGTTGAATCAGCTTTGCTCTTTTAATGTCTTTAATGTCCTTTGTGTTTTCTGATGTATAATGTTTCCCTCTTACACGCATGCGTATGTGTGTTATGGCTATGAGTTTTTTTTCTTTCACTTGGGCCCAGGCTTAGACTGAATTTTTTTTTCCTCACCCTGCCCCACAGCGTTTACCTGTTTCTCATGTTTTTTGTAAGAATCGCCGGAAGTTGGTAGACCCGTCAGCGATCATGTTCTGTCTCCCTGTAATGTTTGTCTGCTCTTAAATGGGATTATGTTTCCCCTCTGGGATTAATAAAGTATTTCTGATTCTAATTCTACTGAAGTCACCGATTGATATGGCCCGCACCAGTGGTTGTGGCCTTGAACAATGGCACATAAAAATGTCTTTCCATAAAACCAAGGTACACCAGAGTTTCTCGTTCTCATCAAAATTCAATGCTAAGACTTGAAAGAAATGCAGGATGCTGCTTCAAACCGCTGAAGACAGGAGGTTGCACACAAACAGCAGCACACGGAAGAAAACACAAGTTGCAGCAATGGAGCATGAAGGATCAAATAGACTAGAAAGGGGAGGAAAAAGAAAAACAAGATTCGTTGATGCAATGCTGGTCCACATGAGTAAAATGGACTGTGTACAGGCCCTTCCAAAAACACCACCAATCTTCATCGGCCAGACGGGGTGTGATGTATGTGACTGTCTTCCAGCGTAAATTAGGCAGTCCGCAGCGCGGCGTGCTAAAGCATGACGGGGGCCGGACAGTGCACTAACTCAGTCGGCCTGGTGCCACCGCACACCAGCTCCCCCGTGCCATAAATCACCAGCTGGGGGGAAATGAATCGCTGTCCGTCTGAACTGGACGCACCAGCTGGCACCGCCATCACCTGGCCAGCAGGAGCCCACGCCGACACCGGGGCGAGCGGAATCAAGAAAAATGAGGCGTGGAGGCAGACGGAGCCGTAGCCCCGCACTCTCTCATTAGTCTCCTCTGGGCTTCTTCCTCACTGAGCCCGTCTGAAGTGAAAGGGCACACAAAATATATTTCAGTGTCACCCAGGGGGAGGAAAAAATGATCACCTTGGGTCCCCTCACAAATCTATGTAGGAGCAAACTGGCAGACAGCGTTAGTGCTTCTTTAGCCAGACCTCCGGCTGGCAACAGGATGGACTGCAGCTGGGGGAAAGGCCAAAGCATCGCTTTGGGTTACTTAATGGAGTTCAACGACCGGTACAAAAGCATAGAGACACATGAAGCATCAGCCCTTGTGGATTGTGCGGGCTTTTTTTGTAAATGAATGAATGTTTATGCTTTCTTTTTTCCAATGACATTCAATCAACTCGTGATTTTGTGAGTTTGTTATTATTAATGTACCCTTAGCCTAAGAAAAAGCACAGGATTTCAATGAAAATTGCAGAACAACTACTGTATTGATGTTTACCTCATTTTATACCGCACAGACTTAAAAGCCTACTGAAACCCACTACGCCGTCTGATAGTTTATATATCAATGATGAAATGTTAACATCGCAACACATGCCAATACGGCCTTTTTAGTTTACTAAATTGCTAATTTTAAATTTCCCGGGAGTTTCTTGTTTAAAACGTCGCGTAATGATGACGTGTACGCGTGACGTCACGGACTGTTAGGAAATATTAGCGCTGCGCACACACACAGCTAAAAGTCATCTGCTTTAACCGCATAATTAGACAGTATTTCGGGCAGCTGTGTTGCTCAAGACACCCGTGGACACATCCCTTCAACGATCAGGTACTATTTAATCTCACTAAAACACTAGCAACACAATAGAAAGATAAGTGATTTCCCAGAATTATCCTAGTAAATGCTTCTAAAAACATTTGAATCCATCCCAATGCAATCACGTTTTTTTTTGTTTTTTTTACTTGATTTTTATTTAATTATTTTTTTTCCTAGTGTGTCGCTATCAATATCCTCAAACACAAATCTTTCATCCTCGCTCAAATTAATGGGGAAATTGTCGTTTTCTCGGTCCAAATAGCTCTTTTTGTTGGAGGCTCCCATTGAAAACAATGTGAAGATGTGAGGAGTCCTCAACGGCTGACGTCATCGTCCCCGACTTCCGGTAAAGGCAGGGCTTTTCTGTTAGCGACCAAAAGTTGCGAACTTTATCGTTGATGTTGTCTACTAAATCCTTCAGCAAAAATATGGCAATATCACGAAATGATCAAGTAAGACACATAGAGTGGACCTGCTGTCCCCGTTTAAATAAAAAAAATCATTTCAGTAGGCCTTTAATGGTGCCTTCACAGATGTGTAAGTTACCCATGCCTTGGGCACTAATGCACCCCCATACCATTACAGATGCTGGCTTTTGAACTTTGCGTCGATAACAGTCTGGATGGTTCGCTTCTCCTTTGGTCCGGATTACACGATGTCTAATATTTCCACTGTTCCACTTTTCATCAGTCCATCTTAGATGATCTCGGGCCCAGAGAAGCCAACGGCCTTTGTGGATGTTGTTGATAAATGGCTTTCGCTTTGCATAGTGTCGCCTTAACTTGCACTTACAGACATAGCGACAAACTGTGTTTAGATTTTCGTAAGTGTTCCTGAGCCCATTGGGTGATATCCTTTAGAGATTGATGTCGGTTTTTGATACATTGCCGTCTGAGGGATCGAAGGTCACGGTCATTCAATGTTGGTTTACAGCCATGTCGCTTACGTGGAGGGATTTCTCCAGATTCTCTGAACCTTTTGATGATATTATGGACCGTAGATGTTGAAATCCCTAAATTTCTTGCAATTGCACTTTGAGAAACGTTGTCTTTAAACTGTTTGACTATTTGCTAACTTAGTCGTGGACAAAGGGGTGTACCTCGCACCATCCTTTCTTGTGAAAGACTGAGCATTTTTTGGGAAGCTGTTTTTATACCCAATCATGGCATCCACCTGTTCCCAATTAGCATGCACACCTGTGGGATGTTCCAAAAAAGTGTTTGATGAGCATTCCTCAACTTTATCAGTATTTATTGCCACCTTTCCCAACTTCTTTGACACCTGTTGCTGGCATCAAATTCTAAAGTTAATGATTATTTGCAAAAATATAAATGTTTATGAGTTTGAACATCAAATATGTTGTCTTTGTAGCATATTCAACTGAATATGGGTTGAAAATGATTTGCAAATCATTGTATTCCGTTTATGTTTACATCTAATACAATTTTCCAACTCATATGGAAACGGGGTTTGTACTATCCAGGCGAGAGGCATTATTTATAATCTAGAATTAACTTTCACCAGGTCAGTGGCGATGTATCAACTTGTCGGCTCAATATGTCAAAAAAGCAACTGAAGTTAGTTAGCGCTCTGTGATCGCGGCACAGCTAAAAATAGTTGGTTTGAGTAAATGCTTATAATTGTCATGCGCTGACAATCCGTGTGTCATGGGAGACGCAGCAGGTTGTCGGGATTTTAAGGATGAACGAGGTAGCAGCGTAAAATAAAAGGGGGATTTATTAATAAATGAACAAAAAGTGAGAACAATGGGGAAGTGCTCTGACCGCACAAAACAAAACAAAATTCAAAAACTCTTACGGGAGATGTGGCGCAGACGGCATCCACACATACGCGTGTAATTGCAATAAGCATCAAAAGGATCGTCTCCATAGGGAATCGAAAACATTCACAAACAATGTCCCGACAAAAAATGGTGGCTCGCAATCAACTTATATAGAACTAATTGCTAACAGAAAGTAGGTGAGGGGAAATGCTCTGTGACAAAAATGAAGTCGCCACGGGAAAACACTAACAAAACAATAAAAGCCACCATAATATAAGCACAGGAATGAAACGAACTCAAAACACCGGAGAACACCAACAAAAAAAAGTATAACCAGCCAAGACAATGATAACAGTATTGCTAATACTTTGCTAATATTCAGGTCACAAGATGTATGTGGAGTATTGTTGGGAGTGTTTGGATATTTCCTTAGATGGCTCTATGGGCAGAATAGTGCAATCGCCTTAACTGGATTTTGAGTCACTTTATACTAGCCATATTTTACAAATTAGAATGCTTAAAGAAAATAAAAAAAGTTATTTGTTCTTGACCTTCATAGAATTGTGAATGATAGGCAAAATTTCTAAAAATCTGCAGTTCCCCTTTAAAAGTAATCACTAGATGGCAGCACATTTTTTTAATTAATCAAAACTGATAACGGCTGCGATTAGGTGGCGACATAAACACAACAGAACAAATACCCAGAATCCCGTGCAGCACTAACTCTTCCGGGACGCTACAATAACATCTACGGCCTTTGGAGCTCAGGGCACAACTGCACACACAACAAGAAGGAGACGAAGCAGAGGAACGAAGAAGAGACATGGTGATGACGAGAAAGAAGAAGAAATACGCTTGCAAGTTCCAAAATGACTGGGAAAAAAATAATTTCATTTCATCCATAACAGCTCGAAGGGGAAAGGGTATGCGGCCTGCACCTCATGATGATGTTTTACAGAACATCTTCAAGCCTCGGTCTGGCTGTCTCTTCAGGAAGCGTGGTTTTGTGGGCGGTCTTATTTACGTGCCAAAGTCCTCCTCCAGGCCAAGCCCCCTTCAACTGCGTCTTCACCCTGTCAGCCTTGTTGTAGGTTTTAGTGACTTCATAGCGAGTCTACTGACAAATATAAGTTAGAACTATATGCGACTTTTTATTAGAAATGGCAACAGGATGCATGTGCATGTATGAGCCAGTCCACCCCACAACAAGAAAATAGAGAAAATAAGGAACTCATTGACTACAACTTTAGACTATGACTGGATAAAGATGGCAGACTCGCACAACGGTCTCCAGGTAATTCTTCGCATTTCACTTTTTCCACGTTTTGTTATGTTACAACCTTATTCCAAAATGGAATAAATTAATGGTTTTCCTCAAAATTTTACACACGATATCCCATTATGACAATGTGAAAAAAATGTTTGTTTTATTAATTTTTTGCAAAATTCTTAAAAATAAAAAACTAAGAAATCACATGTACATAAGTATCCGAAGCCTTTGCAATGAAGCTTAAAAATAAGTAGGGGCATCCTGTTTCCAATTATCATTCTTGAAATGTTCCAACATCTTAAATTGAGTCCACCTGTGGTAAATTCAGTTGGTTGGACATGATTTGGAAAGGCGCACACTTGTTTATGTTAGGGTTGTAAGGCATCCGGTACTAATAAAGTACCACAGTACTAATGAATTAAAAGTGATAGTATGCTGCCTTTGAAAAATACTGGTACTTTCTTTTTCATCCACAGGCTACCGTGCGGTGGTAACGTATCAACCAATCAATCAAAGTTTATTCATATAGCCTTTAATCACAAATTCCTCAAAGGGCTGCACAAACCACAACGACATTCTCCGCTCTGACCCCACATCTGGTCAGGTAAAACTCAACCCAAAGGGACTACAAGAAACCTTGGAAGGGACTGGAGATGTGTGGACCGCCCTTTCAGAGCAGAGCAGAAAAGAGAGAGAGGGCAGATCAATTGGTCTAAAAAAGGGGTATATTTAAAGGCTAGAGCATAAAAATTAGTTTTAAGATGTGACCTAAATGCTTCTACTGAGGTAGCCTCTCTAACTGTTAGCGGGAAGGCTTTCCAGAGTACTGGAAAACACTCTAAATGTTATGGTATAACTAAGGGGGTGACGGCAAATGGACACCAGAGAGCAGTAGTGTTCTATGATTTATTATATACATATATACAATAATCAAACAAGAGAGTATAAACTCTAGAATGGTGTGTGTAACAAATCCAAGAGTGTGGATGGTGTAAGACTATGTGAGGTATTTAAGTGGAGCATTTTACCATAAGTGTTGGAGACGCGGTGCTGTCAGACAAGGACAAGGCAGGCAGGGTTGTTCAGGGGCGGAAGCTGGATCGATAGGCAGGAGCGAGTTGTCGTAGTCCGGGGGCGAGCGAGAAGTCGAGGAACGAAGGAGGCAATCACAGAAAGACGGAGATCCGGGGAATAGTGAGACGCACAGCTCAATTTACAGGCGACGGAGGGTACTGCAGGGACACGGGAGAAGACAAGGGACAAGTCAAGCCACGGAGAGGAAATAAGAATAGCGTATCAAGCAGTCGCTTACGGTACATCATGAAAAACTGAGTTCCCACGCCGATCCTTGGGTCCACTGGTCCCTTTATTCAGCTCGCCCTCATCAGTCACAGGTGTGCAGATTGACTGATGGTGTGCAGGCTTCTAGCTGCATGGCCGTGCTGCGCTCAGCGTGAGCGGGGGCATGTCCGAGCCCACTGTCAGCGGATCCTCCGGGTGGTCCAGCAGAGGAGGGAGACGCAGACTGAGCGTGCACCATGACACTAAAGCCTGCATACTTTTTTGGAGCTTTAGGAATCACTAATTAGCCAAAGTTCTTAGAACACATATTTCTGGCCGGGAAATATGGCACAATACAATCAGCAAGATAGGAGGGAGCTAGACTGTATAGAATTTTTTCGTAAGTAGTAAAACCTCAAAGTTACATCTTAAGTGCACAGGAAGCCTGTGCAGGTGAGCCAATGTATGCGTAATACGATCAAACGTTCTTGTTCTTGTCAAAAGTCCAGTAGCCGCATTTTGTACCAACTGTAATCTTTTAATGCTAGACATGGGGAGCCTCAAAAATCATACGTTACAATAATCGAGACGAGACGTACCGAACGCATAAATAATGATCTCAGCGTCGATCGGTTGTGGACAAAATGGGATGAATTTTAGCGATATTACGGAGAGGAAAGAAGGCTGCACAGAGCCGAGGCGCATGTTGAGTGTGTCAGCATGCAGACGCAGAACTGAGAGGGCATACAAGAAGAAACAGCGTGGAGAGGAAAAATAGCAATGTAGCGCAATTCGACCGGTTTACAAAGAGGATGCGTGGAGCGCAATATGGAGGTATTTGGGCTTCAAAACTATCGATTAAGATGCCGCTTTCAACACGGAAACGCAGCTCTGCAAGCGCGGCTTTAAAACATGCCTCGCTAAAGGTGGCGTTATTAAAGTGTTACAATCTTTGCTTCAAACTTACATAAACAATTAAATAATATGCAGTCTGATTGACAGGTATTATGGTTAACTAGATCCTCTGTTGTGCACATACGGATACGTAGACGCGCGCACAGCTGGTTGGCTGATTGCCAATTATTAACCCAGTCTCAACCACCCACGGAGAGCAAATGAATGCAAGTGAAATTAGTGACTTTTGTAACAAATTCCTACAATTTGTGTTTTATCTTTAACAATGTTTGTTTTACCTGCCACATGTCTCGTGTACTTTTAGCCTTAGTTCTATTTTTTACAATTTACTAATTATTTTGCCTTAAAGCACAGAACAAGAGTGGCAAACATACATCCTGAATCATTTAATAAAATGTCAATAAAGCTTTCTATTATATTCTAACCTAATCCTATATTATGGCAGACTATATGTAATATACAAACTTGTAAAGTGTTTCTTGAGTGCAATAACAAAAGCCAAATGTGTTTAATGCCTTTTAATTTTGACTTTCTAAAATTGTTCTTTAAGTTTGATTGAGAAGTTTATTGGCATCTTAAAGAATTGAATCCATGTAATGCTTTAAAAAGGCAGATGGATGTCACAAAAAGCCAAAAGGCTCGTTTCCATTGTGGTCCATTAAATATTCATCACATTTGATACATTCAATAATAAAAGATATACAACCTGTAACATGTATATAAAAAAAAATTACGTTAATATTTTTTTTATAAATTATGTACATATACACAGTATACATGTCAGGTGATTTGAAAAATAACATATACAAAAAATGGGGGTGTCATATACACCAGTGGTTCTCAACCTTTTTTCAGTGATGTACCCCCTGTGAACATTATTTTAATTCAAGTACCCCCTAATCAGAGCAAAGCATTTCTGGTTGAAAAAAAAAGAGATTAAGCAGTAAAATATAGCACTATGTCATCAGGTCCTGATTTATTAAATTGTATAACAGTGCAAAATATTGCTCATTTGTGGTGGTCTTTCTTGAACTATTTGGAAAAATATATATATAAAAATAGCTAAAAACTTGTTGAAAAGTAAAAAAGTGATTCAATTATAAAGATTTCTACACATAGAAGTAATCATCAACTTAAAGTGCCCTCTTTGGGGATTGTAATAGAGAACAATTTGTATTCATGAACTTAATTCTAAATATTTCTTCACAGAAAAAGAAATCTTGGACATCAATATTTATGGAACATGTCCACAAAAAATCTAGCTGCCAACACTGAATATTGCATTGTTGCATTTCTTTTCACAGTTTATGGACTTACATTCAGAAGTATTATTCAATAAATATATTTATAAACGATATTTGAACTGTTTCTATTTTAAGAATACTTTTGAAATATCTCACGTACCCCTTGGCATACCTTCAAGTACCCCCAGGGGTATGCGTACCCCCATTTGAGAACCACTGATATACAGTATGTACATGAAGTGTAATAAGTGCAATAGGAAGCATATGTTTAATGTATCGTGAATGTTTAATGAAGCCAATTTGACATTTTTCGTGGTCCCCTTTATTTTGAAAAGTATCAAAAAATATCAAAATACATTTTAGTACTATAGACTAAAATATTGGCATCGGGACAACCATAGTCCCATATTTGACAGAACACAAACCAAGAGTGAAGTCAAAGGAATTGCCTGTCAATCTCCAAGACAAGATTGTCTCGAGGCATATATCTGAGAAATGGTACAGAAAAATATCTGCTGCCTTGAAGGTCCCAATGATCACAGTGGCCTCCATCATCCGTAAATGGAAGAAGTTTGCAACCAGCAGGACTCTTCTTAGAGCTGACTGGCCGTCACAACTGACCGATCGGAGGAAAAGGGCCAAAGTCTGGGAGGTGACCAAGAACCTGATGGTCACTCTTTCAGTGCTACAACATTCCTGGGATAACCAAGAACAACAATCTCTGCAGCAATCCACCAATCAAGCCTGTATGGTATAGTGGCCAGACTGAAGCCATTTCTTAGTAAAACTTTGCCAAAAAGCACCTGGAAGACTCTCAGATCATGAAATACAAAATTCGCTGGTCTGAGAGAAAAAGATTGAACTCTTTGGCGTTTATACCAGGCGTCATGTTTGGATGAAACCAGCCACCGTTCATCACCAGGCCAATACCATCCCTACAGTGAAGCATGGTGGTGGCAGCATCATGCTGTGGGGGTGTTTTTCAGCAGTAGGAACTGGGAGACAAGTCAGAATAGAGGTAAAGAAGCGTGCAGCAATGTACAGAAACATCCGGAATTAATATCTGCTCCAGAGCGATCTTGACCTCAGACTGGGGCAACGGTTCATCTTTCAGCAGGACAACAACTCTATGCACACATCCAAGATATCAAAGGAATGGCTGCAGAACAACTTAGTAAATGTCCCTTGAGTGGCCCAGCCAGAGCCAAGACTTAAATCCAACTGAATACCTCAGGAGAGATCTAAAAACCTATTCCAACCTGATGGAGCTTGAGCGGTGCTGCAAAGAGGAATGGGTGAAACTGCCCAAAGATAGGTGTGCCAAGCTTGTAGCATCGTAATCAAAAAGACAAAGTAATTGCTGCCAAAGAAGCATCAACAATATATTGTGCATAGCTGTGAATATTTATCTAATAGTTTGTTTTTTTGTATTTTTATTTTATTTCCTAAAACAGTGGTTCTTAAATGGGAGTACACGTACCCCTGGGGGTACTTGATGGTATGCCAAGGGGTACATGAGATTTTTTTAAATATTCTAAAAATAGCAACAATTCAAAAATCCTTTATTAATATATTTATTGAATAATACTTCAACAAAATATGAATGTAAGTTCATAAACTGTGAAAAAAAAATGCAACAATGCAATATTCAGTGTTGACATCTAGATTTTTTGTGGATATGTTCCATAAATATTGATGTTTAAAGATGTTTTTTTTGTGAAGAAATGTTTAGAATTAACTTCATGAATCCAGATGGATCTCTATTACAATCCCCAAAGAGGGCACTTTAAGTTGATGATTACTTCTATGTGTAGAAATCTTTATGTATAATTTAATCACTTGTTTATTTTTCAACAAGTTTTTAGTTATTTTATATCTTTTCTTCCAAATAGTTCAAGAAAGACCACTACAAATGAGCAATATTTTGCACTGTTATACAATTTAATAAATCAGAAACTGATGACATGGTGCTGTATTTTAATTCTTTATCTCTTTTTTTCAACCAAAAATGCTTCGCTCTGATTAGGGGGTACTTGAATTGAAAAAAATGTTCACAGGGGGTACATCACTGAAAAAAGGTTGAGAACCACTGTCCTAAAAAATACAATAACTTTTTCAAATGGTCATTATGGGGTATTGTTTGTATAATTTTGAGGACAAAACAAAAATGATCCATTTTGGAACAAGGCTGTAACAACAAACTGTGGAAAACGTGAAGCGCTGTGAATACTTTCCGGGTGCACTGTTTGGAGATATCTTCTGTCCTAACTGAAGCAAAATACTTAACTAAAATTTCTCATTCCAAATGGCTTCTTTAGAACAAGTTTGTTTGTTTTAAAAATATCTCCATCATGCCTCCATAGTTGGATTTCAAAATGTGAGGATTTATGGCGATCCCAAATGCACACAAGCAAGTACCAAAAAGTAAGAAAAGTGGGGTTTTTTTGCATAATATGACTCATCTAAGGACGCTACATTTCCTACAATAATCCCTACTGCCTAATTCATCTTGTTTTATTCTTATTTTTTACTGTTATATTTGTATTCTTATTGTTGCTTTTTCATTTTATTCTTATTGTAATATGTTCTATTTTATTTCTATGTATACCCTCATTGTTTACTTTTTACTTTTCAAATTTAATTTCAATTCTGTACACTGCTGCTGGAATTTAAATTTTCCTCAGGGAACTTTCCTTAAGGAATCAATAGAGTACTATCCATCTATCTATCTATTCATCTATCTATCTATCTATCCATCTATCCATCTATCCATCCATCTATCTATCTATCTATCTATCTATCTATCTATCTATCTATCTATCTATCTATCTATCTATCTATACGTTACTTGCGTAAGATCACCTTGGAGCACTTGCAGCAAGTGGCTGAATATACATTTATTTAGCAACAAAATAGCATTTTTTTCTTCCGGCCTGGTTATTACTGTTTACGCCTGCACCAGTGCTGTTATGTAACCAAATTTTGGTATCCATCCCTACTTTGTACTCACAAAAAAAATACCCCAACTTTTTGCAGAAAGCCCTTGTAGAAGAGTGGGAGCTGTTTTGGCTGCCAAGAGGAGACGAAATCAATATGTCCCCCCCATTTTAGCTTGACCTCTTGTTGGTGGCTTGGCTCTTATTACTTTTAGTCCATGCAGTTTATTTTACTGAGCACAATGACTCCAACCACTTGGGGGCTGTACTCTACATCCACAAGTAGTTACCAGAAAAAGGTGTTGATGAATAGATTTACACTATTCAGTGCTGCTGAATTGCTGGTGGAGAGGCCACTTAAATGCTGACCGCTGCGATTATGAGGAGCCGTGTGGGTGTCAGAACCGAGGCACTCGTCGAGAAAATGGCTTGAAATTGCATCAATACCGGCGCATAAAAAGTTGGAGGATCCAACATAATAGTGTATATGCTCCGTCTTCTACTGCAGACAAAGGACCGATGTTTACCACCGGCGTCCGGAACTATGCATTCTAAACATGTTTCGGCGTAATTCTCCACACCCCATGAGAGCAATACTTGGCAGAGAGGCAGTGAGAGTCAGAGATGGATACCTGTACTTGATGAAAATGGAGGCAGCTTAAGCGAAAAGATGTAGGCTAGATTGACAGCACATTTGAGGCTGTGTTGCTGCATGATTGGCAAGGCCAATTTCCTGCCAACCCCCATGTAGCCTAATTTTATTGGTCCTGCACCAGAGCCGTGCAGGTCCATCACTGTCTCTGATGTGAACGATTAGATCGTCTTTCCTGTTCTCATGACGCGGCGATGATGAATGGCAGAGGATGTGGATGTTCGGAGGGGGAGGCGTCAAGGTGGCATGGCAGTCGCCCCGCCCTCTCCCCTTCCCGGACAGATGTCCAGGTATGCATTGGCATATCAGCAACGCGCTCATCAGTCGAGCCGGTCATCCGGTAATAGACTAAAGCGTCACTTTGACACCTGCTTTGACAGGAAATCCACTTCGATCAGTGTGTCTCAAGGTCTCTGGATGAAGCAGATAGTGTCCACTGACTCCCTGCCATTCCTATGAAAAGGCCATGTTTAAAGGTCAGGTGGCTTAAAAAAGATGCATTTGATCCAGAAGTGGAAACAGGGTGGGTAAATGCCTGATATGAATTACCCGTATCTATATATTGTATCCAAATATTCCTCATCAAAACATTCCAATCATTGCCTCAGTACATGTGTTAAAAAGGAACATTATCACCAGACCTATGTAAGCGTCAATATATACCTTGATGTTGCAGAAAAAAGACCATATTGTTTTTTAACCGATTTCTGAACTCTAAATGGGTGAATTTTGCCAGCTTAAATGCCTTTCTATTATTTGCTCTCGGAGCGATGACGTCAAAACGTGGCGTCACCTAGGTAGTCAACGCCCTTTTCTCAAACACTTTACATGCATCAAGTCAAATCAACTCTGTTATTTTTCGTTTTTTTCGACTATTTTCCGGTACCTTGGAGACATCATGCCTCGTCGGTGTGTTGTCGGAGGGTGTAACAACACGATCAGGGACGGATTCAAGTTGATTTACGTAGAATGTGCATCGATTAGCACGGCATGCTAATCGATGCTAACATGCTCTTTAGACTAGCTGTATGTACATATTGCATCGTTATGCCTCATTTGTAGCTATATTTGCAACCAGCCTTTCCCTCCATCCACATTTAATGCCAAACAAACACTTACCAATCGACAGATTTAAGTTGCTCCAGTGTCAAGAGATGTTAAAGTCCCTCGTTTCGTCCACACATTTTACCGGCGATGCTAGAACAGACATGGTCTAGAGCTGAATGGATACCCTGCAACACTCAAAGCAGATGCATTTCCAACGATAAAGTCAATGAAATCACAAAGGTGAGTTTTGTTGATTTTATTGACTTATGTGCTAATAAGACATATTTGGTCGCGGCATGACTGCCAGCTCATCGATGCTAACATGCTATTTAGGTGAGCTGTATGTATATTTGTAGCTGTATTTGCATCCAGTGTTTCCCTCCACCCACATTTAATGCCAAACAAACACTTACCAATCGACTGATTTAAGTTGCTCCAGTGTCAAGAGATGCGAAAGTCCCTGGTTTGGTCCGCACATTTTACTGGCGATGCTACGACAGACATGGCACAGAGATGAATGGATACCCTGCGACACTCAAAGCAGATGCATTTCCAACGATAAAGTCAATGAAATCACAAAGGTGAGTTTTGTTGATGTTACTGACTTATGTGCTAATCAGACATATTTGGTCGCGGCATGACTGCCAGCTAATCGATACTAACATGCTATTTAGGCTAGCTGTATGTACATTTGTAGCTGTATTTGCATGCAGTGTTTCCCTCCACCCACATTTAATGCCAAACAAACACTTACCAATCGACAGATTTAAGTTGATCCACTGTCAATGCGAAAGTCCCGATCGTTTGGTCTGCACATTTTACCGGCGATGCTAAGGCAGACATGGCCGAATAGCGTCAATAGCTATTCGATCAATAGCTTCAGTTTCTTCTTCAATTTCGTTTTCGCTATCTGCCTCCATACTCTAACCATCCGTTTCAATACATGCGTAATCTGTTGAATCGCTTAAGCCGTTGAAATCCGAGTCTGAATCCGACCTAATGTCGCTATATCTTGCTGTGGTATCCGCCATGTTGTTTGTATTGGCATCACTGGATGACGTCACAGGAAAATGGACAGTGGCTTCGCAGATAGTGAAAATCAGGCACTTTGAAGCCTTTTTTCGGGATATTCCGGGACGGGTAAAATTTTGAAAAAAACTTCAAAAAATAAAATAAACCACTGGGAACTGATTTTTATTGGTTTTAACCCTTCTGAAATTGTGATAATGTTCCCCTCTAAAAACATATATTTGTTTGTATTTTGGCTGTTCGTCTATAAACATTTAAATCCTGCAGCAAAGATAAGCCAGGTTTACGCATCTGCATGTACAAGAGTCATGTTTCAATGACTCTTTTCACCAGTTTGTAATCATATTGACAAGTGCAAATGTAAATAGTGAAAAAAGAAAATACAGACGTTTGCAAGGACCAGGGACATGCCATACAGGTGGGATTCTTTGGCCACTTACTGATTTGATTGAAATTACAATTCAGGGGCTACAATTCTATTATTTATGTATCTTTAATTATTATACTGTATATTAGTCTATCCATCTATCCATTTTCTACCGCTTATTCCCTTTTGGGTCGCGGGGGGCGCCGGCGCCTATCTCAGCTACAATCGGGCGGAAGGCGGGGTACACCCTGGACAAGTCACGACCTCATCGCAGGGCCAACACAGATATACAGACAACATTCACACTCACATTCACACACTAGGGCCAATTTAGTGTTGCCAATCAACCTATCCCCAGGTGCATGTCTTTGGAAGTGGGAAAAAGCCGGAGTACCCGGAGGGAACCCACGCAGTCACGTGGAGAACATGCAAACTCCACACAGAAAGATCAAGAGCCCAGAATTGAACCCAGGACTACTCAGGACCTTTGTATTGTGAAGCAGACGCAATAACCCCTCTTCCACTGTGAAGCCCCTGTATATTAGTATTATATTATATATAATATACATTATGGCCCTGCGATGAAGTGGCGAATTGTCCAGTGTGTAACCCACCTTCTGCCCGATTTTAGCTGAGATAGGCACCAGCGCCCCCAGCCACCCCAAAGGGAATAAGCGGTAGAAAATGGATGGATGGATATTTTATTCATATTTATATATATAATTTATATTATAAAACCTACTCAGTGGCCTAGTGCAGTGGTTCTCAAATGGGGGTACGCGTACCCCTGGGGGTACTTGAAGGTATGCCAAGGGGTACGTGAGATTTTTTTTTTTTAATATTCTAAAAATAGCAACAATTCAAAAATCCTTTATAAATGTATTTATTGAATAATACTTCAACAAAATATGAATGAAAGTTCATAAACTGTGAAAAGAAATGCAACAATGCAATATTCAGTGTTGACAGCTAGATTTTTTGTGGACATGTTCCATAAATATTGAAGTTAAAGGATTCTTTTTTTATGAAGAAATGTTTAGAATTAAGTTCATGAATCCAGATGGATCTCTATTACAATCCCCAAAGAGGGCACTTTAAGTTGATGATTACTTTTATGTGTAGAAATATTTATTTATAATGTAATCACTTGTTTATTTTTCAACAAGTTTTTAATTATTTTCATATCTTTTTTTCCAAATAGTTCAAGAAAAAAACACTACAAATGAGCAATATTTTACTCTGTTATACAATTTAAGTAATCAGAAACTGATGACATAATGCTGTTTTTTATGTCTTTATCTCTTTTTTTCAACCAAAAATGCTTTGCTCTGTGTGGGGGGTACTTGAATAAAAAAAAGGTTCACAGGGGGTACATCACTGAAAAAAGTTTGAGAACTGCTGGCCTAGTGGTTAGATTGTCCGCCTTGAGTTCAAACCCCGGCCGAGTCATACCAAAGACTATAAAAATGGGGCCCATTTTGGCACTCAGACTCAAGGGTTGGAATTGGTGGTTAAATCACCAAAATGATTCCCGGGCGCGGCCACTGCTGCTGCTCACTGCTCCCCTCACCTCCCGGGGGTTGGAAAAGGGGATGGGTCAAATGCAGAGGACACATTACACCACATCAACTCTATTTGTGACAATCATTGGTACTTTACTTTACTTTAACTTTATATTGTAGTAATATTGCATATTACTACATACTGACATATGCAGTATTGCGTCATTTCCGGGTTTTTTTTATGTTAGTGCATAAACAAATATGGAAGACTAGACTTCCGAGAAAATAAATGAATGTCCCTACTTGGCGAGCATGCAGACCTGATTCAATTTGTTTTGCCTTCTAAAACCAGTGTTCATACACTCTGGCCCCAGTTGTCATAAACCTGCGACTCAAAGGCGCATTTCGTAAACTCATTCACATCTATGGTAGAATTTGTTGGCGGCCATCGGCCATACTGTATGAATATTATTGTCTCTTTTGACTTATTATTCTACTTGCTTATTTTCCTTTTCTTAGCTGGTTACTCTGTGCTGTAACACAGTCCTATTAGTGTTTAGGGTCATTGTGTGACAATCTGTCACTTAATTTATGTTAGTTTTTCGTGTTTTGTATTTTATTTCCTGTTCAGTGCTCTTATTTTGTTGTACTTCCTGTTTACTCCGCTTAGCACTGTTTTTCTCTCACTTGCCGTTGATTGGCAGCGGTCCACAGCTGCTGTCAATCAACATAGGTCTATTTATGTTTCACTCGAGCACTCCTCAGTGCTCGAAGTTAAAACTATGTTGGGAACATCTCCATGCAAGACTGCTTTATGTTTATATCTGTTACTTTGATTAAATTAAAATCATCTTACCTGCTTTCTGCTCTCCTGGATTCTTGCATACTTGAGGTCACACAACTGCAGCCATGCGAAGTCCTAACAGTAACTTCGAGACAGAAAATTGTGACCTCGCGAGAATCCCTGTCGGCGATCCTCAGCCGACGTTCTGGACCGCACATTTCCTGGAGGACTTGAAGGCCAGGTTTGTGCGGTCCCAGCCTACAGCAGACGCGGAGCTTCTCCTCGCAGCTTCCCCGCCGGCTACGGCTGTCCGACCGGCGCGTCCCCCGCCGCCATCCTTCCTCTCGGCTCGACGGCAGGCCATGGCTCTCCGACCGGCACGTCTGCCACCTCCTACACGCCTCGTGGCTCCCGCGGCTCCGTTGCCGATTACGGCTCTCTGACCCGCACGGCCGCCACCGCCATCCTTCCTGTCGTCTGCTGTGCTGCTTCTCCCTGCTCCTATGTAGCTTCCAGCGGCTGTTCCCCGGCTGCTCTTCCTGCCGGCTCCCGCTCTCTTTGCTGGTTCGCCGAGGGCTCTGGTGGAGCCCACTGTGAGGTCTCTTTTGTCCTCCTGCTGGGACTCGGTGCGGATTGTGTCTTCGTCCCTCCTCCTGGCCCCCTCCCGCCCGTCCCTGGTTTTCGCACAGGGGGACTCCGACGAGTAGGCACATCTTCCCGCAAGTGTGGACGGCGTCTGGCAGCCGCCTAGTGGAAGGGGGCCTACTATACACAGCGGTGCAGCCAGGCACACACCGCTGTCATCCCCGCCAGCGTCTCCTTCCACGGAGACATCTACGTCCCTGGCGGGCTTTCGCACAGCTCCAACGCCGGCTCCACGCCAAGTTCCAATGCCGGCTCCACGCCGAGCTCCAATGCCGGCTCCACGCTGAGTTCCAATGCCAAGCTTCGTCGCCGCCGGCATTTGCAACTCCTCGGCCAGCATCTGCTACTCCTCGGCCGGCTTCTGCTACTCCTCGGCCGGCATCTGCTACTCCTCGGCCGGCTTCTGCTACTCCTCGGCCGGCATCTGCTGCTCCTCGGCCGGCATCTGCTACTCCTCGGCCGGCATCTGCTACTCCTCGGCCGGCATCTGCTGCTCCTCGCCCGGCATCTTCATCTGCCGCTTCCACGCCGCCGATGACGCCTGCGGCTTCAACGCCGCCGATGACGCCTGCGGTTTCCACACCGCCGATGACGTCTGCCGCTTCAACGCCGGCACCAGCATCGGCTCCTCGGCCGCCTCCTGCAGAGTTATCTGTGTCGGCTGCAGCCCCCGCCGCTTCGTCTGCTGC
This sequence comes from Nerophis ophidion, assembly GCF_033978795.1. Lineage (NCBI taxonomy): Eukaryota > Metazoa > Chordata > Actinopteri > Syngnathiformes > Syngnathidae > Nerophis > Nerophis ophidion. The sequence continues at coordinate 54,110,485 of NC_084617.1, read as the reverse complement.
TTCCGGGCCTGCTTCAGCGCGCCCGCCTCCATGTTGGCCACGGGCGTCCTCCTCACGGGATGCACTTATCTGTTTTTCGGCCAATGATGTGGCCGTTCCGTGGCCGCCCGCCTTGCCAGTTCCAGCCGCGCTTAATGCGCCGCCGCCATTTGACTCTTCCTCGCTGGCTGCAGGGACATTGGGTTTGGCAACCCTCTGCCAAGTCCTCCCTTCACCCTCCCTTAAATGTTGGACTTTTTTCCATTTTCTTTTCTAGGGAACATCTGGAATCTGTTCCTTGAGGGGGAGGTCCTGTGACAATCTGTCACTTCATTTCTGTTAGTTTTTCGTGTTTTGTATTTTATTTCCTGTTCAGTGCTCTTATTTTGTTGTACTTCCTGTTTACTCCGCTGAGCACTGTTTTTCTCTGACTCGCCGTTGATTGGCAGCGGTCCACAGCTGCTGTCAATCAACATAGGTCTATTTATAGGTCTATTTATGTTTCACTCGAGCACTCCTCAGTGCTCGAAGTTAAAACTATGTTGGGAACATCTCCATGCAAGACTGCTTTCTGTTTATATCTGTTACTTTGATGAAATTAAAATCATCTTACCTGCTGTCTGCTCTCCTGGATTCTTGCATACTTGAGGTCACACAACTGCAGCCATGCAAAGTCCTAACAGTTGGAACACCCAACCTTAGGCGCAGTTCTATTGCAACCTTCGGGTGTCCTGAAGAATTTGGAGGTAATCCTCCTTTTTCATTGTCCCATTTAAAGCACCAGTTCCATTGGCAGCAAAACAGGCCCAGCGCATAATATTACCACCAGCATGCTTGACTGTAGGATTGGTGTTCCTGGGATTAAAGGCCTCACCTTTTCTCCACCAAACATATTGCTGGGTATTGTGACCAAACAGCTCAATTTTTGTTTCATTTCACATGGACAAAGATAAGACCTTCTGTGCAGTAAGCTGTGGAGTCCCCCAAGGCAGTATACTAGGACCTTAACTGTTCCTAATATACGTAAATGACATGCCATCAGCATGCGACTGTGAATTGTTCCTGTTTGCGAATGACTCGGCCCTGCATGGTATCCGGCAAGGGCACAGGTGGAACAAATCCTCAGTGCTGAACTCCTTAATATTTGCACCTGGCTCGCTAACAACAAGCTATCCATTCACTTAGGTAAAACGGAATCCATCCTATTTGGGTCCCACATCAACCTTAAGAAAGTCAGTGACTTCACCATAAAAGAGGGTGACATTGTTATCGCCAGGAAAGATGAGATCACCTACCTCGGTTCCATTCTAGAGGCTAATCTTTCCTGTGATAAAATGGCAACCAAGGTAATCAAAAAGGTCAACCAAAGAACGAGATTCCTCTAAAGATTCTCCTCTCTGGTCAACAAAAGCGCCTTGAAGATTCTAGCGGGAACTCTCATTCAACCCTTTTTTGATTACGCTTTCACCTCCTGGTACCCCAGCACCTCCAAAACCCTCAAATCTAGACTCCAAACATCCCAGAACAAGCTAGTCCGGTTACTTTTAGGCCTCCACCCTCTGATCACACTTCACTTCAACCCACTTTCCAAAGTGGGCTGGCTCAGGGTGGAGGACAGCGTCAAACAACTTGCACTGAGCCTAGTCTATAAAATCCGGTACACCTCCTTGATACCGAAGTACAAGTCAAACTACTTCCTTAATGTAAATGACCGCCATAACCATAACACCAGAGGGAGCTCCGCAAACCACGTTAAACCCAGATTCCGATCTAACAAAGGTCTTAACTCATTCTCTTTCTATGCCACATCAATGTGGAATGCACTCCCAACAGGTGTAAAAGTAAGTGCATCTCTATATTCCTTCAAAACCACTCTAAAACAACACCTCCAGGCAACTTCAACCCTTTACTAATACCCTCCTCCATTCACATCCCATCTCCCCGGATTGTAAGTTAACCTAATGTAAATAATCAAATGTATTTCTAATGTATACACTTGTTCTTATGCTATCTGAGCTCACTATGTTCTCTGCTGGCTGTACATATCCTACTAAGTAAGACCTACACTGTTTCAATGTCCATTTCTCTGTTGATGCAATTGTTGATGACTGAAGTGTTGATATCAACCAAACCCTCCTCATCCCAAATAATTCAATGTATATACATACTATGATGATTAACCTGTGTGATGACTGTATTATGATGATAGTATATATTTGTACCATGAATTGATTAACATGGACCCCGACTTTAAACAAGTTGAAAAACTTATTCGGGTGTTACCACTTAGTGGTCAATTGTACGGAATATGTACTGAACTGTGCAATCTACTAATACAAGTTTCAATCAATCAATCAATCAATCAATCAATTCTGGAGGAAAGTTCTGTGGTCAGATGAAACAAAAATTGAGCTGTTTGGCCACGATACCCAGCAATATGTTTGGAGGAAAAAAGGTGAGACCTTTAATCCCAGAAACACCGAACCTTCCGTCAAGCATGGTGATGGTAGTATTATGCTCTGGTCCTGTTTTGCTGCCAATGGAACTGCTGCCTTACAGAGAGTAAATGGGACAATGAAAAATGAGGATTACCTCCAAATTCTTCAAGACAACCTAAAATCATCAGCCCAGAGGTTGGGTCTTGGGCGCAGTTGGGTGTTTCAACAGGACAATAACCCCAAACACAGATCAGAAGAACGAAAGTTTTAGAATGGCCTTCCCAAAGTCCTGACTTAAACCTGTGGACAATGCTGAAAAACAAGTCCATGTCAGAAAACCAAAACATTTAGCTGAACTGCACCAATTTTGTCAAGAGGACTGATCAGAAGCTTGCCAGAAGCTTGTTAGAAGCTTGCGGATGGCTACTAAAAGCGCCTTATTGCAGTGAAACTTGCCAAGGGACATGTAACCAAATATTAACATTGCTGTTTGTATACTTTTGATTCAGCAGATTTGGTCACATTTTCAGTAAACCCATAATAAATTCATAAAAGAACCAAACTTCTTGAATGTTTTTTGTGACAAACAAGTATGTACCCCCATCACTCTATCACAAAAAAATAAGAGTTGTAGAAATGATTGGAAACTCAAGACAGCCATTATGTTCTAGACAGGTCTATGTAAACTTTTGACCATGACTGTAGCTGAAACAACAACCGCCTAAAAAAAATACTCTAAAAACTCCTTTCTGCACACGCCACTCTCACCAATGTTCACCCCCCCCTGTCTGGCGTATGCCTCCCCTCAACTCCTGCATTTCAGCTGTAATCATGCAGCGATGCAAATGCTGTGTACTGAGAGCTTCTTGTTGCCTCCTCCACAACATCAGTCCCAGCTGCCTGAACCATCAAAGCTGACCACCCAAGAGAAGTCATTTCTGCGGGCGCAGCCCCTAACAGCGCCATGCGAGCCCCTCCGACTATTAAAGTCCTTGAGGACTTCACTAAAACATCCCATTTTGAGTTGGGAGGGCCATTTATAATGGCGAATAGAAATCAATCACGCCAACCCCTGCACACTCCCCCTAAATCAGGTTGCTTATTTGGCTGCCTAAAACAGCACAGAGGGGGGAAAATGAACCAGCACATTCCCATCTGATCCACATCTCCAGGATATTCATAATTTATCATCTTCGATTCCTGACATCTGCCACTGATTGTGCCGCCGGGTCGACTGGAATTAGCCACTCCTGAGAGTAGCGTTAATGTGCTGGTAGGCACTCCAGCCGGAGAGGTGGGGGCTCGGATGGAGGATGCGGGGCCAGAGCGGCAGGAGCCTTTCACACTCCTAATGTGTAATTAGGAGCCAATTTGGAGCGCTGCCTTCCTCTGCTGAAATTAGCTGCCTTTTATTAGTCGAGGCGACGAGTTCAATGGCACGATGGGTCGTGTGCTAATGTAACACAAAATGTCCTTAATTACGGCAGAGATAGGGGCTGCAAGTTGCAGAAGAAGGAAACACACATTAAACTCCTCTGTCCTGTAATACATACATACATATATATATATGTATATATATATATATATATATATACATATATATATATATATATATATATACACATACATACATACATATATATACATACATACATGTATACATATATATATACATACACCTACATATATACATGTATATATATATACATACACACACATATATATATACACACACATAAATATATACACACATATATATATATATATACACATACACACACATATATATACACACACATAAATATATACACACATATATATATATATACACATATATATATACACACGCACATATACAGTACATGTTTTTGTCTCAAGAAATATGGAAAAATAATTGTATCCCCCTGAGCGTGCATCCCTTTTGAAGGAACCTTTCATGCAAAAACAATTTGTAGCCATCCGTTACCAGTGAAAATGTGCAAAACCTAAATGTCACAATAAGAAGTTGGTAATCCCCTCAATACCCCCCGAAAACGGATTGACTCGCTGGAATATAAAGACAATATAACATACATCCATAAAGGTGGATGCATATGCAAAAGTGCAATACATCTATCTGTACAGTAATCTATTTATTTATCTAAACAGTCAAACTATAAATGTATGATATTCATAGTACTAAAGACTAAACTTCTTTTTTTATTTATTTTTTATAAAGGTCACCAATTTTTTAAACAAATCACAGACTTGATTTTCAAATTGCCTCCGCAACAACCCTCTTTCAGGTGCAATCACGCTGAACGACCATTTTTGTGGTCCTGGTCTTTAACGATATCCGACTGCATATTTATGAATATTGTTGTAGAGCCAGCTTTTCCTATAAATATCATCTCAACAGGCCCTAAATCCTCCAAAGAGCTACTTGACAAAATTTTCCCTGCAGAACAAGGACCCTATCAGCTGATTTAGAAGGAGTCATCACACAGCAAGCGTGCACGTGAGCACTAATGACCGCCTCGCGACTCGGCGGCGGCGGGATGAGCTCACACTGAGGTCATAACGCGCTGTAAGGCCGGCACTGTTTTTGCAGTCCACATTTATACACGCACGTGACAGGATGGACTGTCACTCAGCTTTTTTTCCGGGCGAAATGGTCAAGCAAATTATTATGATGACTAAAAGGCTTCTGGTCAGCACTTACTAAATAGATATGTAAAAACAGTCACATTGAAATGAGCAATATATGAAACTAATGCTTATGGGAGGGGACGAAGGGTTCATTGCATCCAACTTTTAAAAACCTCGAACAATTGTTTTTGTGATGCCACCACAAAAGGGCGGAAACACAATGAATACCATAGAACTAGAAACCAAAAGCCTCCCTTTTTGACTTCAGGACCCAACTTTTTCACTAAAGAGCAGTCCAATATCACCACTGAATTAGTCATCTTACTCTTGATTTTGATCATATAAAATAATCATATCTAACCTACTTACAGTTTACGACTTTGTCATATGATATAAAAACGTGTTAATCACAAAGATGATATTATTAATTTAACAAATAAACCTTGCTTAGGTCAGGCTGATGTGTAAAAGAAGTATTCACCAAATAAACAATACATTTACATACAATATGTATTGTATTGTGCTAATCTTAATAAACTAAATTAATAATAAATATGTTTCTTAACTAAATTGTCAATAAAAATTAAAGTGTAAAACGAAAATACAGCTTTACTATTTTAGTCATAAGTTTTGCACTCAAGAAATATTTCTATGACATTAGCGTAAGACTTCTTGTTTGTTTGATGTTTTCATTACTGCCACAAGTGGTGCAGAAGTGCATTACAACTGAATACCCCTGCAGCCTATACGGACCACAGCTGAAAAACACATCCTGTATATTACAAGCTAGGCGGTGCTGTCAAGATATATCGATATACTCGATATATCGCGGGTTTGTCTCTGTGAGATATAGAAAATTACTATAAATGATATTCGAGTATACATTCTTACGCAGTTGCTTTTAGCTGCGGGCATTACACTGCAGGCGTTTCCCACTCTATCTTGTCTCTCCTTCTCACAGAGACTTAAAACAAGCGCACTTTCTAACATACGTCACGTGTACAACGTCACACGCTCCCGCGGAGCAGACAGGTAGTGACATGGTAACATTAGCTGTGATGCTAACGGTGAGGTGCGGGTGGTAACAAATGAAGGAATGATTAATTCCCAAGAAAAACAGTAACGGTCCATCGACTGGCGGTTGTTTGGCTTCAAGCGGGAAGATGCTGAACAATAATGCTGCAAAAACGTTGCTACAAAAAGTAGTACCACCGCTTATGTAGCATCATTTGAAAAGTCACCCTCTAGAGAATAAGGAGTGCTTGAAACTCCGCATGTCAAAGTCTCCATTCGGTGCCACACCAACAAAATACCGAAGCAACTATTTCCACATCAACACCATATGAAAAAAATAGTCAACAACAGAAGGAGATAACGTCCGCAGGAACCTACCACATAGTGAAGGACATACACTATTTGATTTCCTATTATGCAGCTCATTTTTATTTGACAGTTATAGAAATATGCTGTGTGACATCATGCACAAAAGTGCACTTTGTTTTAAACTATTGCAGTGAGTTCTGTAAAAAAAGTGCACTTTAATTCAGTGTTGTTTTGATATGTCATCTGAGTGACATCATGCGCAAAAGTGCACTAATAGCTTGTTTTAAAATGTCTCTGACAATCTTGCACTTTCTTTTTCGGACATGACATGAATGTTCGAGACACTGCTTAATAACTGTTTAATAAATACAGTTTTGGTCAATTGACTTAGTTGTGATTTCCTTCTCTGCATGAAAGTTTAAAATGAGCATATATTAATGCAGTATGACGAAGAATGTTTTAATGTAGACATTTAGAATCATCATACTGCTGTAATTATATGCATCAAGTGTTTGTTCATTCAAGACTAAGGCAAAATATTGAGATATATATCGTGACATGGCCTAAAAATATCGTGATATTAATAAAAGGCCATATCGCCCAGCCCTACTTCAGCGTTATAGTGACTAGATTTTTCATGCTAATTTTTTTGTTTTTGCTGTTTTTATCTGCCACACGTGGAAAGCCGGTCCGTGAAAAAAATGCATACATTAAAACGGTCCCTGGTGGGAAAAAGGTTGGGGACCCCTGATCTAAACGCTGCGGGTTCTTTAAAGGGGAACATTATCACCAGATCTATGTAAGCGTCAATATATACCTTGATGTTGCAGAAAAAAGACCATATGTTTTTTTAACCGATTTCCGAACTCTAAATGGGTGAATTTTGGCGAATTAATCGCCTTTCTGTTTATCACTTACGGAGCAATGACGTCAGAACGTGACGTCACCGAAGTAATAAAGCCGCCATTTTCATTTTCTCAAACATATTACAAACCCCGCGTCTCAGCTCTGTTATTTTCAGTTTTTTCGACTATTTTCTGGAACCTTGGAGACATCATGTCTCGTCGGTGTGTTGTCGGAGGGTGTAACAACACTAACAGGGAGGGATTCAAGTTGCAACACTGGCCCGAAGATGCGTAAATGGCAAGAAATCTGCCGCCAGACCCCCATTGAATGTACCAAAGTGTCTTCACATTTTACCGGCGGTGCTAAGGCAGACATGGCACAGAGATGTAAGGATAACCTGCAGATGCATTTGCAACGATAAAGTCAACAAAATCACAAAGGTGAGTTTTGTTGATGTTGTTGACTTATGTGCTAATCAGACATATTTGGTCGCGGCCTGACTGACAGCTAATCGATGCTAACATGCTATTTAGGCTAGCTGTATGTACATTTGAAACTATATTTACATTCAGCGTTTCCCTCCACCCACATTTAATGCCAAACAAACACTTACCAATCGACGGATTTAAGTTGATCCAGTGTCACAAGATGCGAAACTTACGATCGTTGGTCTGCACATTTTACCGGCAATGCTAAGGCAAACATGGCAGAATAGCGTCAATAGCTATTCCCTCAATAGCTTCAGTTTCTTATTCAATTTTGTTTTCGCTATCTGCCTCCATACTCAAACCATCCGTTTCAATACATGCGTAATCTGTTGAATCACTTAAGCCTCTGAAATCCGAGTCTGAATCCGAGCTAATGTCGCTATATGTTGCTGTGCTATTCGCCATTGTTTGTTTGTATTGGCAGCACTGGATGACTTCAGAGGAAAATGGACAGTGGCTTCGAAGACAGCGAAAATAAGGCACTTTAAAGCTTTTTTTAGGGATATTCCGGGACGGGTAAAATATTGAAAAAAACTTCAAAAAATAAAATAAGCCACTGGGAACTGATTTTTATTGGTTTTAACCCTTTTGAAATTGGGATAATATTCCCCTTTAAATATAACCTAAAAGTGGCACGCTAGACATTATGTTGATGACTTTCTATTGCTGACCACGATGCAAAACAAATCCAAATGGGAAGATATTGGAAATTGACTGGTGTCAGGAAAAAGACTATATCACAAATTTGTGGCTGACTAAGTTCTGGCCCAGTGCACAGAGGATGTCCCAAAGGAGTGAGTCAAGCTGGGTTTGAGAAGCTGGTATCGGACTACGAGCCACTGGGGAGGAGAGCAAAGGTGACTGATGGTGCACTGAAGCCTGAGTGTGACACCTGGACTGCCTGTCACCGCCTCAAGCAGACAAAGTGACATTTGACAGGATGGGAAGTCCACACTGCAACACCACAAGTCAAGACCCAGCTGACAGGAAGGATGAGAGGTGTGCAGTTAAACTCAATGATTCCCACAACGCCTTTTCAATCTTGTCAGCCTCCACTTTCCTGTTCTTCGTCAGCGCCAGCCTTTTAAATAAAGCCACGGTCCTGAGGAGGCTGAAGCTATCAATTAAAGTGGTCTGATGAGCCCTTGGTGGATATTAATCAGTGGGCGGGTGACAGACTGAGAAGAGACAGGAAGAGGAGAGCTCGGACTAGCACGGCTCTAAAGATAAATTTCCCGGTCTGCGTTACTAAACTAAACTGATAGCCATTTATGCTAACAGAGCAGCTGCGAGTCGCGGAGTCTCGCTGTGTCAGAACTGGCCGGCCGCGAGCTGGAGGAAGCCAGAACCTTGAAGGAGATGTCACAAAGGAGGTCGGAGTCAGCCACTTGAGTGAACGACGGTCCCCGCGCTGGCCTGAAAGCATGACATTGCCAAAGGGGGAAAAACACCATTTTATCATTCAGTGCGATTCGTGCCCTCTCTCCCTGTCAAACATGCCATATGTCCCCGTCACAGGTCGTCTTGCTGGCTTATCGAGTGTGACAGGGCTATTCACACACTGCTCCCAATCAGACACCATCTCCTGCAGGACAAAAAAAAAAAATCCCCGCCATGGCTTGGTGACAGGCTGTCAGGCAGAGGGCAGCAACCTCCACGGGGCCTCGGACGAGAGGCTGTCCATCTGGGGGGGGGAGGGGAGCGGAGGCCAGGGGTTACTGGGAAAAGGGTGGGGGACACGACGCAGACGTCCTCGCACGCACACCCGCTCTTCCATAAGTCAGCCGGCAACATCTAAGGCACGTCAAAGTGTCAAAGGCGCTGCTTAAGTTTTACGTGTGAACACTTGAGTGTTTGGTTACTCCGTCCTGGTCTTCATCAGGTTTTAAACCGATGCATTTCCTGGCAGGAAAAACCAGGCTGGAAAAGGTCATCCATAGGATTTCCCGCTCATATAGTACTGTGGTGCCTCGACATTCCAAGACCACATTGGTCCTACAATTTACAAAGCAAGGTTTCCATATGAGTTGGGAAATTGTGTTGGATGTAAACATAAACGGAATACAATGATTTGCAAATCCTTTTCAACCCATATTCAGTTGAATATGCTACAAAGACAACATATTTGGTGTTAAAACTCATAAACATTTTTTTTTTTGCAAATAATCATTAACTTTAGAATTTGATTCCAGCAACACGTGACAAAGAAGTTGGGAAAGGTGGCACTAAGTACTGATAAAGTTGAGGAATGCTCATAAAACACGTATATGGAATATCCCACAGGTGTGCAGGCTAATTGGGAACAGGTGGGTGTCATGATTGGATATAAAAACAGCTTTCCAAAAAATGCTCAGTCTTTCACAAGAAAGGATGGGGCGAGGTACACCCCTTTGTCCACAACGGCGTGAGCAAATAGTCAAACAGTTTAAGAACAACGTTTCTCAAAGAGCAATTGCAATAAATTTTGGGATTTCAACATCTACGGTCCATAATATCATCAAAAGGTTCAGAGAATCTGGAGAAATCACTCCACGTAAGCGGCGAGGCCGGAAACCAAAATTGAATGACCGTGATCTTCGATCCCTCAGATGGCACGGTATCAAAAACCAACATCAATCTCTAAAGGATATCACCACATGGGCTCAGGAACATTTCAGAAAACCACTGTCACTAAATACAGTTGGTTGCTACATCTGTAAGTGCAAGTTAAAGCCATTTATCAACAACATCCAGAAACACCGCCGGCTTCTCTGGGCCCGAGATCATCTAAAATGGACTGATGCAAAGTAGCAAAGTGTTCTGTTGTCTGACGAGTCCACATTTCAAATTTTTGGGGGAAATACTCGACATCGTGTCATCCGGACCAAAGGGAAAGTGAACCATCCAGACTGTTATCGACGCAAAGTTGAAAAGCCAGCATCTGTGATGGTATGGGGGTGCATTAGGGCCCAAGGCATGGGTAACTTACACATCTGTGAAGGCACCATTAATGTTGAAAGGTACATACAGGTTTTGGAACAACATATGCCGGCATCAAAGCGCCATCTTTTTCATGGACGCCCCTGCTTATTTCAGCAAGACATGTGTTACAACAATGTGGTTTTGTAAAAAAAAGCATGCGGGTACTTTCCTGGCCCGCCTGCAGTCCAGACCTGTCTCCCATCGAAAATGGGTGGCTCATTATGAAGCGTAGAATACGACAGCGGGGACCCCGGACTGTTGAACGACTGAAGCTCCACATAAAACAAAAATTGGAAAGAATTCCACTTTCAAAGCTTGAACAAATAATTTCCTTAAAAGGTGGCGTACACTCTGGACAAGTCGTCACCTCATTGCAGACATTTTTGAGTTTGCGAAACATTTTTTGAGTTTGCGAAACATTTTTTGATTTTGTAAACATTTTTATTTTGTGAAACATTTCTGAGTTTGTGAAACATTTATTTTGTGAAACATTTTGAGTTTTTATTAAAACAAATGTGTTTGTAAACATTTTGAGTTAGTTAAACGTTTTTTGATTTTGTAAAATATTTTAAGGTTTGTGAAACATTTTGTGAGTTTGTGAAACCTTTTTAATTTTGTGAAACATTTTGAGTTTGTGTAAAAAAAAAATGTTTGTAAAACATTTTGAGTTAGTGAAACTTTTTTTGGATTTTGTAAAATATTAATTTATTCTTTTTAATACGCACACAACGAGCAACCACTGGCAGAAATGTAGATCAGCGCCTATGATCCCAATTATGCAAAATGTATGGCTGTGATAACAGCGGAATAGCCAAAAATTGTACTCAAGTAAGAGTAGCGTTAATTTACAGTAAGGCTGTCTTCAAATAGTCTGAGAATCGACGATTCGATTTGAAAGAGTCTAATTTGACTATCAACCTCGCAGTCGAATCTGATATTAATAATCCCTCGCCCTTTCCTGGGTGGAAGGTCCCAGTGTGCAGCAGGCGTGTTGGGAAGATACATTGTGTCATACATCATCATCATCATGTCTCCTTTAAATATCATAAAAATAATTGTGAGCAGACCAATTGTTTTTTTTCAGAGAGTAAGCTTAGCTTAGTTTTATGTTGTCTCATCGGACTTCCTGAAAGCGGTCCTGTTGTGACGTTACGTCTCTATAAAACAGCGAGCTCTCTTTTGACCTCCCACATCTCTTATTATCCAAAATCAGTATGTCTGCAAACATAATATTTGGATGTTTCTATATTGGGGACTTGATTAAGGCTCGTTAGGATGCGCTCCTGTCCAGTGTTCGTACTAATGGCGTTACTTTTACTAGTAATGACTAGGGTTGTGCGGTATACCGGTATTAGTATATTACCGCGATACTAATGAATCATATTCGATACTATACCGCCTCTGAAAGGTACCGGTCCCCAACCCCACGCACTCCTGTCGTCGTCACGTCGTGTAATTGCTGTGTTACGAGCAGAGGAGCATATTCGGTAGCGCACAATCACTGAGTACTTACTGTACAAACCCCATTTCCATGAGTTGGGAAATTGTGTTACGGAATACCATGATTTGCAAGTCCTTTTCAACCCATATTCAGTTGAATGCACTACAAAGACAAGATATTTGATGTTCAAACTCCTAAACTTTATTTTTTTTTTGCAAATAATAATTAACTTAGAATTTCATGGCTGCAACACGTGCCAGAGTAGTTGGGAAAGGCCATGTTCACCACTGTGTTACATCACCTTTTATTTTAACAACACTCAATCAACGTCTGGGAACTGAGGAAACTAATTGTTGAAACTTTGAAAGTGGAATTATTTCCCATTCTGGTTTTATGTAGAGCTTTAGTTGTTCAACTGTCCGGGGTCTCTGCTGTCGTATTTTAAGCTTCATAATGCATCACACATTTTCGATGGCAGACAGGTCTGGACTGCAGGCGGGCCAGGAAAGTACCCGCACTTGTTTTTTACGAAGACACGCTGTTGTAACACTTGTCTTGCTGAAATAAGCAGGGGCGTCCATGAAAACTTTTGCTTGGATGACAACATATGTTGCTCCAAAACCTGTATGGATCTTTCAGCATTAATGGTGCCTTCACAGATGTTTTAGTTACCCATGCCTTGGGCACTAATACACCCCCATACCATCACAGATGCTGGCTTTTGAACTTTGCGTCGATAACAATCCGAATGGTTATTTTCCTCTTTGTTCTGGAGGACACCAAGTCCTCTGTTTCCAAATATAATTTGAAATGTGGACTTGTCAGACCACAGAACACCTTTCAACTTTGCATCAATCCATCTTATGTGAGCCCGGGCCCAGCCAAACCGACGGCGTTCCAGGATATTGTTGATAAATGGGTTTGCCTTTGCAAAGTAGAGTTTTAACTTGCACTTACAGATGTAGCAACCAACTGTAGTTATTGACAATAGGTTTTATGAAGTGTTCCTAAACCCATGTGGTGATATCATTTACAAACCGATGTTGGTTTTTGATGCAGTACTACCTGATGGATCAAAAGTTCGTGATATAATCGCTAACGTGCAGTGATTTCTCCAGATTCTTTGAACTTTTTGATGATTTTACGGACCGTAGATGGTAAAATCCCTAAATTCCTTGCAATGGCTCGTTAAGAAATGTTGTTCTAAAACTGTTTGACAATTTGCTTACAAATTGGTGACCCTCGCCCCATGCTTGTTTGTGAGTTACTTATCATTTCATGGAAGCTGCTTTTATACCCAATCGTGGCACCCACCTGTTCCCAATTAGCCTGCACACCTGTGGGATGTCCCATATAAGTGTTTGATGAGTATTCCTCAACTTTATCAGTATTTATTGCCACCTTTCCAACTTCTTTGTCACGTGTTGCTGGCATCAAATTCTAAAGTTAATGATTATTTGCACAAAAAAAAGGTTCATCAGTTTAAACATCAAATATTTTGTCTTTGTAGCATATTCAACTGAATATGGGTTGAAAAGGCTTTGCAAATCATTGTATTCCGTTTATATTTACATTCAACACAATTTCCCAACTCATATGGAAACGGGGTTTGTAGAAGCGGACACAGTGTGTAGACAGAAAAGGGAGAACGGACATATTTTGGCTTAAAAACTAACGATAAAGGTGAAGTTATAACACTGAAATGCCCACCGTTAGAGGTGCTTTAAAACATAGCTAGCTAGCTAGCGGCTAAAGACCACCCGTAGTCGGCAGTGTTTTGGCTACTTCCAAATCACTAATCCTCGCCTCCATAGCAACAATTAAAGTAAGTTTCTTACAAGTATCATCCCTGCAGGACGAGGAAAAGCTAAACATACTTCACTACACCATAGCTCAATGGCTTTGAAATGTAAACAAACGCCATTCACTGTAATGACACCAATTACAGGAGTGTATCTCGTTGATACTACTATGATTACGTCGATATTTTTTGGCATCACAACATCTTCTTTAGTTTTTTTTTTAAATGTATATTATGTTAAAAATCTCAGGAAATATGTCCCTGGACACATGAGGACTTTGAATATGACCAATGTATGATCATACATTGCTACAATACATTATACATCATACCTTTAACGACTTGGTATCGGATTGATACCCAAATGTGTGGTATCAACAAGAACTAAAGTAAAGCATCGAAAAAAACAGAAGAATAAATTATTATTACATTTTAACAGAAGTCTAGATAGAACAAGTTCAAAGAGAAAGGAAGCAGATTATAATAGTAAGTGTAGATTAATAATCCATTTTTACAGTTTGTCCCTCATAATGTTGACAAAATAATAGAATGATAAATGACACAATATGTTACTGCATACATCCACAGATTGATTAGGAGCCTTTGTTTGTTTACTTACAACTAAAAGACAAGTTGTCTAGTATGTTCACTTTTTGCATTAATAAACACATGTTTAATGTCCCATAATTTTTGTGGTCCCCTTTATTTAGAAAAGTATCGAAAAGTGCTGAAAAGTACCAAAATCATTTTGGTATCAGGACAACACTAGTAATGAGTAATCTAGTTAATTACTTTTATGTACGTTACAAAGCTGTTACCGATACGCTTGATGTAACGCGACACAGGACTTTTGATGTTTTGTGTCAACAAGTTCAATGTGGAAAATAACTTTTTACTAATGACAGCAACAGCCAGCACCACACTAAAACAAAGTTGATATCAAATATAAGGAGGCAACATCACACAGAAAACAATATGTACACATGCACACATACACACAACTACTACGTGGGAATAATGAACAACAAATCAATAACTGAAGTGAAAAGCTTGCAAGCCTACAATACCCCGTTTGTGGACAAGAAGATATAAGACAGCCATCGAAGCACATTCGATCTCTTTATTAACCAGCAGTAACATGATCCAGGGAAAAGATTCAACAGAACTGTCGTCAGTGCCTGCAAATTGCCACTGCTAGGCTAACAAACACAGTAAGTAATGCCTTAATTAGTTTCCATGGCAACTGATTACATTTACTAAAGAGTAATTTCATTAGTAATTAATTTACTTTTTTGAAAGTAACGAGTAACTATAATCAATTATTTTTTTTAAGTAATTTTCCCAACACTGCAGCTCTCAGACACAGACCTCGCCGTGCCATCGCGTACCTCTTACCGGCCAAGACCCTGTGGTCGGGTCCAGTGAAACACCATAATGCATCACAATGACAAAGATAAAACCTTCTGGAGAAAAGTTCTGTGGTCAGATTAAACAAAAAATGTGCTGTTTGGCCACAATACCCAGCAATATGAAGGAGAAAAGGTTAGGCCTTTAATCCCAGGAACACCATTCCTACCGTTAAGCATGGTGGTGGTAGTATTATGCTTTGAGCCTGTTTTGCTGCCAATGGAACTGGTGCTTTACAGAGCGTAAATGGGACAATGAAAAAGGAGGATTACCTCCAAATTCTTCAGGAAAACCTAAAATCATCAGCCCGGAGGTTGGGTCTTAGGCACAGTTGGGTGTTCCAACTGTCATGATCCGTGGTCCGAAACATTTTTTTGTATTTTCTGTTAGTTTCGGACTCCTTTAGTTCCTGTTTGTGACACCTGAGTTATGTTTGGTTGCCATGGCTACTTATTGTTTTCACCTGCCTCTGGTGTTCGGGACCCTCACCTGTCTCTAATCAATGGCATTCTTTGAGCCTGTCTTTGTCAGTCAGTCGGCCTGGCGTCATTGTTCGCTTCATGCCGTGTCCAAGTAAGTTTTGTTTGTTCATGCCACAGCTCGTGAGAGTTCCATGTCCGTAGTTCAAGCTAAGTGTTAGCTTCTACGTTTCCTGCGCTAAGTTTTTGTTTTTTAGCTTGTTGTGCGAACGGCACACTTTCCTTTTGTTGTTTGCCTGTTATTTTGTAGTCGGATGATTTTTGATGAATAAATCTTCTCCTACCTCACGCTGTTGTCTGTAGTTGTCAGTTCTGTATTCCTGGGAGAATGACCCTGGATGAAGATGCGACCCCGTTGTGACAGAATGACGCCAGCCGACTGACTGGCAAAGACAGGCTTAAATAATGTCTCTGATTAGAGACAGGTGAACGTCCCGAACACCGGCAGGTGAAAATAATAAGTAGCCATGGCAACCAAACCAAACTCAGGCGTCACAAACAGGAACTAAAGGAGTTCAAAACTAACAGAAAATACAAAAACACGATCCGGACCACGGATCATGACAGCAACAGGACAATGACCCCAAACACACGTCAAAAGCGGTAAAGGAATGGCTGATTCTAGGTTTTGGAATGGCCTTCCCAAAGCCCTGACTTAAACGTGTGGACAATGCTGAAGAAACAAGTCCATGTCAGAAAACCAACACATTTAGCTTAACTGCACCAATTTTGTCAAGAGGAATGGTCAAAAATTCAACCAGAAGCTTGTCAGAAGCTTGTGAATGGCTACCAAAAGTGCCGTATTGCAGTGAAACTTTCCAAGGGACATGTAACCAAATATTAACATTGCTGTATGTATACTTTTGACAGGAGATTTGGTCACATTTTCAGTAGACCCATAATAAATTCCTAAAAGAACCAAACTTCATGAATGTTTTTTGTGACCAACAAGTAGATAGATAGATAGATAGATAGATAGATAGATAGATAGATAGATAGATAGATAGATAGATAGATAGATAGATAGATAGATAGATAGATAGATAGATAGATAGATGGATGGATAGATAGATAGATAGATAATAATAGATAGATAGATAGATAGATTGTACTTTATTGATTCCTTCAGGAGAGTTCCTTCAGGAAAATTAAAATTCCAGCAGCAGTGTACAGAGTTGAGATTAATTTAAAAATTACAAATAAAAAATAAAAATGAAAAAGTAAAAAGTAAATAATGGGGGTTTAAAAGGAAACAAAATAGAGAAATATTACAAAAAGAATTAAAAAAAATGGGAATAACAATATAACAGTAAAATAAGAATATAACAAGACAAAGTAGGCAGTAGTGACCATGTTATGAAAACGTATTGCACTGTTAATGTTTTGCATCCCCTGTCATC
Organism: Nerophis ophidion; assembly: GCF_033978795.1. Lineage (NCBI taxonomy): Eukaryota > Metazoa > Chordata > Actinopteri > Syngnathiformes > Syngnathidae > Nerophis > Nerophis ophidion. The sequence goes on along the minus strand of NC_084617.1, from coordinate 54,093,294 downwards.
CTAGTACCCCCCACCCCCCGTCCCAGAGAGGAGTTGTACAGTCTAATGGCGTGTGGGACAAAGGAGTTCTTGAGTCTATTAGTCTTGCACTTGGGATGAAGCAGTCTAGCACTGAACAGGCTCCTCTGGCTACTGATAACGCTATGCAGAGGGTGACTGGCATCATCCAGAATGCTCACTAGTTTGTCAACAGTCCTCTTCTCTGCCACCATCACCAGTGAGTCCAGTTTCATTCCGATTGTAGAACCGGCCCGCCTGATCAGTTTCTCAAGTCTGGAGCTGTCCTTAGATGTACTGACCCCCAGCACACTACCATGTAGAACAGAACACTGGCAACCACAGACTGGTAGTACATCCACGGGAGTTTTCTACAAATGTTGAAGGAGTGCAGTCTCCTGAGGAAGTACAGCCTGCTCTGTCCTTTCTTGTACTGGTGGTCCGTGTTAACAGTCCAGTCCAGCTTATTGTCCACAAGTATGTGCTCCAATCACTCCTCACAAAAAATAAGAGTTGTAGAAATTATTGGAAACTCGACATTATGTTCTTTACAAGTGTATGTAAACTTTTGAACACAACTGTATCTGTTTATTTCCCGTTTTAAAAAAAACGCCACAAATTCAAAAGTCCGACTTGACTATAAAAGTCCTTAGTCGAAAACAACCCTCCTTTAGAACACAGTTGTCAAACGCAAGGCCTGCGGGCCAAAAACTACATGGTGTGGCTTGGAAAGCCAGGAAATTAGACTTCATTTTTCTTGCTGAATGTATTTCAATTTTCACAGAAAACATTTCTATTGTACATTATTTTTGTTGTATTGTCATTGTAACCATTTTTTAAATGAACTCTACAACAGGTGAACTTTATTATCTGCTTGCCAGCTTCACTTGTGATCTTAAAGACACGTTTCAATGAATTTGTTAGTATGATGGTTCTCATTTCGATTTATAATGTTTTGAGAGTCTAGAAAAGCACTATATAAATTTAATCCATTATGATTAAGGTATTTCTGCCACATAAGGTTTTTTACACACGCTTCTCGTTTTAAAAGGGAACTGCACTTTTTGGGGAATTTTTTTACCAAATTATTATGAGAGACAGAAAGATACAGTTGTGTTTGTTTTTTTTTTTTTACTTTTTTAAAGATGATCCTTTGTAGCCATCAAAGCCCTCTAAAAAAACTTCAAAACCCTCTAGCAACATTTTGTATACACACTGAAAGTCTATAAATAATGTAGTAACAGACATGTTCATAACAATATATATTATGTTCAATATTTAAAGTATTTTGATCATTTTAATCATTTCCAGGACTGATTTCTTCTGCACATTGATTTCTTTTTCCACAGCAGCACACTTTCGACTTTCTAATCATGGCAGACCTGGTATCAGACAACCAGTTACGTGCTGTCAGGGGAGGCAAGTGAGGCACTGCCTCACCTGCCACCAGGTGGCTTAACCATGAGATGTTCCAAAACGAAGTAATAAAATAAAATAAGTTTTAATATTTCTGTTTTGGTTTGTGCTTTCTATGTGATTTTGGTGTGGTTCCTTTATATTTTGATGATTTTTATGGTCAAAATCGCAGAAATTCCATGTTTACTGATCAAAACAATGCAACTGATGAGAAGTGAGGCAGACACAGGCGGTGCCTCCACGGCTACACACAGTGTTTATTGGGCGTACATGCGAGGGGGCACATGCTCGTTGCCACGTGGAAAAGGCATGTCTTGAGGCAGCAAGTACCTCTGCCTCAAGATAGGGGGCGATATATTGTCAACTTGCAGTTCAATGCCTCAGCAGTACTCTGACTTGTCGCACTGGGAGAAGTGGGGGCGCTCAAGCTAGCAGACACAGGTCTCTCCAGCGGAAGCCAGCATTTTTTCCTTTCCTTCTTTTTTTTTTTTAAAGGGGAACATTATCACCAGACCTATGTAAGCGTCAATATATACCTTGATGTTGCAGAAAAAAGACCATTTGTTTTTTAACCGATTTCCGAACTCTAAAGGTTGAATTTGGCGATTGAAACGCCTTTCAATTGTTCGCTGTCGGAGCAATGACCTTTCACCAGTGACGTCACAATGGGAAGCAATCCGCCATTTTCTCAAACACATTACACACACCAAGTCAAATCAGCTCTGTTATTTTCCGTTTTTTCGTACCTTGGAGACATCATGCCTCGTCGGTGTGTTGTCTGAGGGTGTAACAACACGATCAAGGACGGATTCAAGTTGACTTACGTGGAGTGTGCTAATCAGACATATCAGTGGTCATGGCATGCTAATCGATGCTAACATGCTATTTAAGTTAGCTGTATGTACATATTGCATTATTATGCCTCATTTGTACTGCACATTTTACCGACGACAGCTATGCTACGACAGAGGTACAGAGATGGCAAGAATGTGTGGATATCCTGCGACACTCAAAGCAGATGCATTTCCAACGATAAAGTCAACGAAATCACAAAGGTGAGTTTTGTTGATGTCATTGACTTATGTGCTAATCACACATTTTTGGTCTCGGCATGACTGCCAGCTAATCGATGCTAACATACTATTTAGGCTAGGTGTCATTATGCCTCATTTGTAGCTATATTTGCATCCAGCCTTTCCCTCCATCCACATTTAATGCCAAACAAACACTTACCAATCGACAGATTTAAGTTGCTCCAGTGGTCAAAAGATGCAATCGTTGGTTAGAAGGCGATCGCCGAATTCGTCCTTTGTCTGTCGTGATATGCCTCAATAGCTTCAGTTTCTTCTTCAATTTTGTTTTCGCTATCTGCCTCCACACTCCAACCATCTTTTTCAATACATGCGTAATCTGTTGAATAGCTTAAGCCGCTGAAATCCGAGTCTGAATCTGAGCTAATGTCGCTATAGCTTTCTGTTCTATCTGCCATGTTTGTTTGTATTGGCGTCACGCAGTGACGTCACAGGAAAATGGATGGGTGGATTAACAGGCAGCGAAAATCAGGCACTTTAAAGCCTTTTTTCGGGATAATTCATGATGGGTAAAATTTTTTAAAAAACTTCAAAAAATAAAACAAGCCACTGGAAACTGATCTTTATTTGTTTTAACCCTTCTGAAATTGTGATAATGTTCCCCTTTAAGGTCTTTTTAGCGCGTCGCTACAAGCAGACTTGGCTGTTTAAGTCTGATGGAGACCATGTGATCACGTCAATACACTTCAGGAGCTTGCAAATGTTTACTTTGATGCCTGTGGTATTTAGGAACGCCTTGGCTCCAAACACACTGCAGATGCTGAATGCATTTACTAAGTGAGCAATCAGCTGCAAAGTGGCCTGAAAATCCCACTTATTCCCCCCTCCTTATGATGATATGCAGAGGGAAATAAACGGGCGGCGAAGAAAAAGGAGCAGAGGGGCAAAGGGGGGAGAAGTGCTATCACCTGATCCGAGTTATCTCGCACAAAGAAGGGGGATGTGTCACCTCAACTCCTCTGAAAAAGAGACACAACCCTCCGAGCATACTTTTTATGAAACATTTTCAGTGAAATGATTGCTAATCTATGCAAAAAAGCAATCAGCAGCTCATTCATAATGCATGAGCGACGAGATACCAGTTTTTCCAACGCTTTTGGATTATTAGATGTTATCTTGCATGCAGCAGCTGAAATATGAACACTCCTACCTGTCCTATTGTAATTACATGACGGCAGAGGTTTACAGACCAAATGGGTGTGTGTGAGGGGGGGAAAACACGCAGACAGTGAGAGACAAGCGAGAGCATCCATTACCATGTGGCTGCAAATAACTGGAAATGGGAATATTTGTTTCTAACAGCTTTATCTATCCATTTGTGCCATGATTTATCAACCTAAAAGCGGTGGATTTAAGTACATCTGGCTGACGTTTTAATGCTCCATCAATCACAAGCTGTCATGCGATAACATTTTGAGATCATCTTCCTCCCTGAGCTTCTCAGGGTGGAGAAAAAAAAAAAAAAGAGACTAAAAAAATAAAATAGGATCCATAGAATTGGCTGCAATCCCAGAGAAATGATGAGAACCTATTTCTAATTCAAAGCCAGTTCAAAGTATGAATGTTGGATAAGCTGCTTCTTAAATGAATGCAAATCAAATTTAATTTAGAATATTTTTGTTCTATACAGACCGCAGTGCACTGAATATAATTATGTGCCCGTTTCTTTGAAGACGAGCCGTAAAAATAATTATAAAGAACTGCAAATAATAAAACACTGCTTTTGCATTATTAAATGCAACATAATAAAATATGTGGGCTATAAATAGAAGCTTAACACTCAGGGATAAAAACTTTTTTGTCCTTTCAGTAACTTTTTGGCCATATTTTTTGTTGTGTTTCTCTATTATATATGATTTTTTTGTCAAGTTTTTACATTTCACTGTTTAATTCTTTCACAGGTATATGACACATATACGGGCAGCACGGTGGGATAGGGGTTAGTGCATTTGCCTCACAATATGAAGGTCCTGAGTTCAATCCCGGGCTCGGGATCTTTCTGTGTGGAGTTTGCATGTTCTCCCCGTGACTGCGTGGGTTCCCTCCGGGTACTCCGGCTTCCTCCCACTTCCAAAGACACGCACCTGGGGATAGGTTGATTGGCAGCACTAAATGGTCCCTAGTGTGTGAATGTGAGGGTGAATGTGGTCTGTCTATCTGTGTTGGCCCTGCGATGAGGTGGCGACTTGTCCAGGGTGTACACCGCCTTCAACCCGATTGTAGCTGAGATAGGCACTAACGCCCCCCGCCACCCCAAAGGGGAATAAGTGGTAGAAAATGGATGGATGGATATTTTATTATTTTTTCTTTGTCATGAAAGAGGGAGGTTTTTGTCAGGAAAAAGGGAGGTTTTAAGGGTTGGTGCACTAATTGTAAGTGTATCTTGTGTTTTTTTATGTTGATTTAATAAAACTAATAATAATAATAATACCAATAATAAAATAAAATAAAAATTATATAAAATATTTCTGTGGCCCGGTACCAATCAAGCCCAGTGGTTGGGGACCACTGGGCTATGGCGTGAAAAGGGGTAGGATTAAATGAGTTCTGCTTCTTCCTACTCCTTTTCAGACGTGCTGTAATGAAACAACTGAAATTGTGTGATGCATTACATTGTATGGTATGCATGTTCAAAATAAACTGAAACTGAACTGAAACCGAGCAATGAAGGGAGAAGTCCGGCCTCGCAGTCCTTAGCTTTTTGGAAACATGGCCCACAAAATAATGTAGTTAAATAGTCCGGCCCTAGAGGGTCGGACAGAAATACAGTAGAATAACTTACCACACATTTGTTCCTTTTAAATTAGAAAAAAAAAAAAAAGTCTCCAACTGATTTGTCACGTTAGTCATTTAGCTAAAACCAAGTAGAAATAAAAACTTAAGTGTCGGACTCACAGTTTAATGTGGTGCCACATTCCTGCATGTTTCTCCATTCTAGCCAGCTTCTACACAGGGGGTTTGTTCCAACAGTGAGTCAGAGCATGGATGAAGGGTGCCATAAAAATCAATGAGTCTTTTCAAAGGCAACAAGAAAGAAAGGCGCTTTAGTCCACAATTAAACAAGCGCGCTCGTGGCACTGAAGGATGACAGAGTGTGTTGCATGCAGGTACCCGCTTCGCAGAATCAATTACAGGATCAATACAATGACATGATACAATTCCGTGATGGAGAAGGGAGGACTTGGGAGTCAAAGTGTGTTACAGGCTGCAGATATTTACAGCAATAGAAGACAAGAGGGGCTAGTTTGAGAGCAAATTGCCTGACACGCAGCCCAACATGGGGGAGAGAACCTTCTGGAGGGTCACATTCTGAGGGCAGAACGGCAACGAAAATAATACTGTGGATAGGCTACATTATGCTAAATGTTTGTAAGCTAGGAATCTGGTTTGTAGAAAGTAATACACCTATAATCTACTGCATATTGTAATAACTTATTACATATTGCAAAAGGGAATATAAAATGCGGGTGCAGCCCTTTTTTATTCTAAATATTTAGAGATGTCCGATAATATCGGGCTGCTGATGTTATCGGCCGATAAATGCTTTAAAATGTAATATCGGAAATTATCGGTATCGGTTTCAAAAAGTACAATTCAAGACTTTAAAAAAACGCTGCAGTGTACACGGACATAGGGAGAAGAACAGAGCGCCAATAAACCTTAAAGGTACTGCCTTTGCGTGCCAGCCTAGTCACATTATATCTATGGCTTGTCACACACATAAGTGAATGCAAGGCATACTTGATCAAAAGCCATACAGGTCACACTGAGGGTGGCCGTACAAACAACTTTAACACTGTTACAAATATGCGCCACACTGTGAACCCACACCAGACAAGAATAACAAACACATTTCGAGAGGACACCCGCACTGTAACACAACATAAACACAACAAAACAAATACCCAGAATATCTTGCAGCACTAACTGTTCCGGGACGCTACAATATACACCCCCTCTACCACGTAACCCCGCCCCCCCCACCCCCCCCCACCACCTCAACCTCCTCATGCTCTCTCAGGGAGAGCAAGTCCCAAATTCCAAGCTGCTGTTTTGAGGCATGTTAAAAACAATAATGAACTTTGTGACTTCAATAATAAATATGGCAGTGCCATGTTGGGATTTTGTTCCATAACTTGAGTTGATTTATTTTGGAAAACCGTGTTACATTGTTTAATGCATCCAGCGGGGCATCACAACATAATTAGGCATAATAATGTGTTAATTCCACAACTGTATGTATCAGAATCGGTTGATATCGGTAATTAAGAGTTGGACAATATCGGAATATCGGATATCGACAAAAAAGCCATTATGGGACATCCCTATAAATATTGAATAAATGCAATCAAAAGTCCGCTTACAATGGAGCTAAAGGGAGCTGCGCAATATTGCCTAGAAAGCCCTTGAAAAAACAAAAAAAATTGAGGTTTTATATACATGATGTAAGTATATATGTATTAATGGCCAAATTTATAAGAAGATTTAATAATAATTACGTATTTTAATCGTTTTGAGCATAGAAATATTAATTTCAAAAACATCTCACAACGTTTGTTTTTGGTTTTTCCTTCATCACTGGTTTTTACCCACTGCAGACTTCATGAGAGCCAAGGAACATAATAAAACCTCACTGTCATATAGGATGCAGACTGATAGGATGTTCATATATTTCCATTTAGGTAAAGAATGTCTCAGAAGCTTCACAAAGAAACAGGGTGAGGGTAGTGGGGGGACAAAACCTCTCTTTCTGTCATTCTTGTTATGTACAGAGAAGGGAAGGGGGCGATAACCAGGGCAGAACTGCGGTTTCACAAGGTTTATTTAAACTTTTGATGATTACGTGGTGTGTGTTTGCTACTCTAAGTGAATAAGTGTATACTATGTGTAATATTAATAGTGTAAATGTTACCAGGGGTTGTAGTCTGTGAGTGTATCCTTCATCGAATCAAGAGGGGCAAGGCGAAGAGGCAGTTCCTGGACAGGCAAGATTTCGAGGGCAGGAGCGAGGCAGAGTGGTCTGGGTCCGGGCAGGGAGGTCGTGGATCGCGGAAGGCAGTCAGGAATCCGGATGGATGTCAAAAGGCAAGTCACGATCACGGAAGACAGGGGAGTCAGGGAAGGTTAGCGACGTTCTGGCAAAAGCTCCTCGGGTCCGCTAGTCCTTATGGCGCTCATCAAATCCCAGTTGTGCTGACTACAGATGGTCTGCAGGCTTGTCGCTGCATGGGCGTCCGGCGCTCAGCGTGAGCAGGGGCGTGTCTGAGTGCGCTGTTAGCAGAGGTGAGTTCGACTCCACGCTGTGACAATTCTGGCCGTTTTGGGGTTTTAAATAGTTGTCTTGTTGAAATACCTACTCAAACTTCTTCTGTCCAGGTGAGATGCATGATTTATGATCTACAATATACTCTTAGGAAGCAAGTAAGCAAGGAAATAGCAGACCACTCAAATATCTGCATTAGCGCTTGTAATAAGAATATCACTAATACTTGGTCAATATTCCAGTCCATCCATCCATCCATCCATTTTCTACCGCTTATTCCCTTTTGGGGTCGCGGGGGGCGCTGGCGCCTATCTCAGCTACAATTCCAGTCATGAAATGTAAATGGAGTATTGTTGGCGCAGTTTGAATTATTCATTGGATTTCATGGTCAAAATAGTGGAGTTCCCATTGGCTCTGCTGTAAGCAGACTTTTTTTTTTTACAATTATTTACAAGTTAAAATGTTTTTTTAAATACATCCGTCGTCATGTCTCTTATAATGATTGTGAAAAATAGGAAAAATCCCACCCCAAAAAGGGAATCTATTTTGTAAAATCAACTTTTTTTTTACCTATTGGTGCATATTTTGGGGTATTGGGGATCTGCATAAGTCTTGAAAATTTGAAACCAAACCGTGAATGCGGAGATATTAAAAAACTAATCTTGCATTCCTTAAATACTGAAATGAGTGGTTTGGAAAATTTCCCAAGTTTTCTCCATGTGTGACGTTAACAGATTATCCATATATGGTAAAAATTTACACGTTGAGCTTTGCGCGAGTCCGCCATCGTAGTCTGAAGCTGTAGTCAATAAGCTCCCTCTTCTTCTCCATCCTCTTATTGTGGGGCAAACTGTCTCGTACATTCACATGCATCCTCCGCTGTTGCCATTTCTAATAAAAGGTAGCGAATATTTCTTACTTACATCTGTCAGTAGGCTCGATATGGAAGCACTAAAAATTACAACAAAGATGGCGGGGAGATGGCGCTGTCGATGTGGAGGCACGTAAATAAGACCGCCTCTAAAACGGAGCATCCTGAAGAGACAGGCACAAAGCGACTTGAAGATGGTCTGTAAAACTTAATATATGCAACATTTTGATCAAATAACCAACATTATATGTTATGTAGACCACAAGGAAGTGTTATAAATGTAGAAAAAAATCATATTATAACCTCGCAAAAAAAACAACCGTAGATTTTCTGGGGGGAAAAAAGCCATCTCAGTCGCCAGAATTGTACGTTTTAAAATTTCCCTCCCTCAATAATAGTATGTAAAATATATCATTTTTAGTGTGTCAGCATGTCCACTGTCAGTGCAGTCTGATAAAAAACAATATATATATATATATATTGATATTACTCATGTGGATGTGGCCAGACAGCAGCTGCATGGACAGTTTAACTTTTATTTAAAAAAAAATCCCCAATTAAATTCTCTTACATGCACAGGGCTCCAACTTCTAACATCTGCAACAATAATTTATCATCAATTTGTCCGCACCCACAGAGGTTCCAACTTTATTCACAATTCTATCTCTAAATTCAGTAGGACAGTTGCAATATTATTAAGCTACTGAATTCATGTTTTATTGGCACTTGGTGTGTTCAGGCGCCTATAAGCTGGTAGTCATGCTATGGCATGACACAAGGTTACAGCGGCATTGCTTTGCGCTGAGGGTCACACATTTAAAATGGGAAAGCGATCTCTGGCATAAACACTCTATGCCAGGGGTCACCAACCTTTTTGAAACAAAGAGCTACTTCTTGGGTACTGATTAATGCGAAGAGCTACCAGTTTGATACACACTTAAATAAATTGCCAGAAATAGCCAATTTGCTCAATTTACCTTTAACTCTATGATATTATTGATAAATAATGATATTTATCTTTGTGGAAACACTGATCATCTTAATGATTTCTCACAATAGATATATATTTTTGATGACATGTTTTAAATAGGTTAAAATCCAATCTGCACTTTGTTAGAATATATAACAAATTGGACCAAGCTATATTTCTAACAAAGACAAATCATTATTTCTTCTAGATTTTCAAGAACAAAAATTTTAAAAGAAATTCAAAACACTCTGAAATAAAATTAAAATTTGATTCTACAGATTTTCTAGATTTGCCAGAATAATTTTTAAAAATTTTAATCACAATAAGTTTGAAGAAATATTTTACAAATATTCTTAGTCAAAAAAACAGAAGCTAAAATAAAGTATTAGATCAAATTAATTTATTATTCTTTACAATAAAAAAATAAAAAAATACTTGAACATTGATTTAAATTGTCAGGAAAGAAGAGGAAGGGATTTAAAAGGTAAAAAGGTATATGTGTTTTAAAATCCTAAAATCATTTTTAAGGTTGTATTTTTTCTCTAAAATTGTCTTTCTGAAAGTTATAAGAAGCAAAGTAAAAAAATAAATGAATTTATTTAAACAAGTGGAGACCAAGTCTTTAAAATATTTTCTTGGATTTTCAAATTCTAATTGAGTTATGTCTCTCTTATAATTAAAAATGTAGAGCAAAGCGAGATCAGCTTGCTAGTAAATAAAAAATAAAAATAAAAAATAGAGGCAGCTCACTGGTAAGCGCTGCTATTTGAGCTATTTTTAGAACAGCCCAGCGGGCGACTCATCTGGTCCTTACAGGCTACCTGGTGCCTGCGGGCACTGCATTGGTGAACCCTGCTCTATGCGGTTGTTTAGGTTCACACCTCTGGGGGGGGCAACGTGATTATTGTGAGTGGTCAACGTGGTCGTTGTGCTCTCTGATAAAAACAATAACATTATGATAACAATAAAATAATTCTGTACAGAATTTATTGTCTATTGTGAGCGAACTGTGGTGCTGAATTTCCCTCAGGGATCAATAAAGTACTTTCTATTCTATTCTATTGTTTCTGCTAAACTTTTATTCAATAGTGTGTCAACGTATCGTTTGTACTAGTAATAGATTTGGTTCAGTTTGGCAGCACCGTGGCCATGGCAATTAAAAAAGCCCATAGAGATAATTGTTCATTTTGAATTGAAAAATGGATGGATGGATGGATCGATGGAACTACTTGGAACACTGTGATCGTGACAGATTTACAACAGTATTTCTAAAACGACTGAACAATTTCAGCTTATATTTTAGCTGAACCTTTACCCTAAATATATAATGTCTACAAACATTTGTGTTTTCATAGTTGTTGCCTATCTATTGTTTTTTGTTTACTTTCTCAATTCATGCCAAAGCGGCATAGCAGTTTTGAATTGGCTTCAGTGCGGTAGGAGATTTCAAACCCTTTTCTTTCCCTTTAGACCTATGAATGTTTTTATTACCTTTTCATATAAACTTTGGATATTATCTGAAAAATAAATTAATGGCTATTTAATATCCCTTTAGACCTATCAATATTTTATTACCTTTTCATATAAACTTTGGACATTATCTGAAAAATTAACGAATGGCTATTTAATATATTTGATTGAACTGAATTGTAGTTGTCAATGTGGTCTTTTTGTTTATTGTTAATATGCAATTATAGATAGTAAATTACACTACTTGTAAAATATCAATAATACATTATGTCTTAACATCTAACTATAAATGTACTTAAACTACATTTTTGTTGGTTTTCTCCCATAGCCAAATTCACTTCATGTCGCCAACAGTAAACCGCAAAACCTAATTTATTGCTGTTAATTGTTTCCAGACATAACCGTGATGAATGAATTCCTGCGAAGTAGTAATTGTTGATAATAAATGAAATAGTTTAATAGATAGAGCATTGGAAATAAACCTTTTTTCAACTTTCTAAATATTTTTTTTTGTTGTACTCTTATGACAGCAGTCAAGACAAACATTTACAGTAACCTTTGCAAGCCGCAAACTTTGAAGCAAAATGTGGCGAGGGATGGCTGTATTACAATACTCATTAGGCTGCAGTCAGCACTATATCCCCTACTGCAGGGCTATTCAACGACATAAGAAAAAGGCCCGCAGTTTCAAGACCCCAGGATCTCAGGGGCCCAACATCAAAATTTGGATGTTTCTTTAGAAAATACCTATGCAGGTTATATTTATTTCAGACTGTGTTTACTTATTTATAAAGTAAACACGTCAGTTGTCAATAAATGTATTATTCTACCCCAGTTACTTGTTTTCAGCGTGTGCAGCTAGACAGATAGTTAACAGCATGAAGAGACAGAAGCTAAGTTTTGTTGACGGTCGATGTTTCTTCTTTTGAATAATTTTTCTTTCTCAGTTTTATTGCTTTGTACAGCCTCCTTTATTTAGGTTTGTCAGACTGAAAATATAAACATTACATGAACAATCCTGTTTTGAATGGTTTCATTAAGCCTTTTTGGGTGTTGTTCGGAGGACCAAAAATAAAAGCTTTGGCGGGCCAGTTGAATAGGCATGCCCGAGCTTGCTACACGATTGATATTACAGACCGAAAGGGGGCCACAAACAAAATCTTGCCTGGGGCCACACAAAGCTTATGTGAATGGTGTACTACGAAAAGCTGATTCTGTGCATAAATGAAAACCATTGTGTAAAATATGAGCTAATGTAACAGCAACAAAACATAATTCAACCCTGAAGACAAACTATAATGAGGGCCACCAGAAGTCAAATGGAACACATGAGCTCCAGTAAAGTGAAATTTTGTGTAAACGTTTTCACTGAAACACATGACCGTGGTATAAAAGATGTGTCCGTGAGGACAGGTTGTTCACCAAAGAAAATACAATTTTCAGGAGCTTCTATGCTCTAGTAAATTACAGTGTGAGCCAGGCCGGTCTGATGGCGCTTGCTTCCTTCCGATGGCCATCCAGCCAAAACCAAATATTGGACAGCAATAGCCGGGGTTAAAGGAGACAAATGTGTGAACAAAATGAGACGTTAAGCACCGAGCTACGTGAAAGAACGGCTGAGCTACAATAGGATGTACGCAGGTCTCGCTGTTGTGCTGGAAATATTCGCCATTAAAAAGCTGCGTACCCATAAAAAGGGTTTTGTTTATTCGTGAATAGCGCCGCCATGGTAACTTGAAATGTTCCCAATTCCAAATACGGCCATCGGTGAGAAGGAGACCTTTCCGAAGGTATAACATATGTGGGGGTTCGTTGGCCATGACAGTCAACATATTCTACCAGCTACCCCTCTCTAAAAAAGACAAACACTTTTGGGAAGATCATTCAGATCTTGGTAATGTTTCCTGTGTTTAAGAACAAATAGATTGTAACAGGTGTAAAAGTAAGTGCATCTCTATCCTCCTTCAAAACCGCTCTAAAACAACTCCAGGCAACTTCAACCCTTTACTAATACCCTCCTCCATTCACATCCCATCTCCCTAGATTGTAAATAACCTAATGTAAATAATCAAATGTATTTCTAATGTATTTACTTGTTCTTATGCTATCTGAACTCACTATGTTCTCTGCTGGCTGTACATATCCTACTAAGTAAGACCTACACTGTTTCAATGTCCATTTCTCTGTTGATGCAATTGTTGATGACTGAAGTACTGATATCAACCAAAGCTCCTCATCCCACCCCCCGGATTGTAAATAATGTAAATAATTTAATGTATATATTATGGTGATTAACTTGTGCGATGACTGTATTATGCTGATAGTATGTATTTGTACCATGAATTGATTTACGTGGACCCCGACTTAAACAAGTTGTAAAACTTATTCGGGTGTTACCACTTAGTGGTCAATTGTACGGAATATGTACTGAACTGTGCAATCTACTAATAAAAGTTTCAATCAATCAATCAATCACTCAACCAGTCAATCAACATCCAATCGACACATGAAACATGACGAATTGGGAGGGTCTGTGATAAGGTGGCGACTTGTCCAGGGTGTAAACCGCCTTCCGCCCGATTGTAGCTGAGATAGGCGCCAGCGCCCCCTCGACCCCAAAAGGGAATAAGCGGTAGAAAATGGATGGATGGATGGATGCAATTGGGGGGTGGAAGGGATACACTATTCACTTTAGCCGCAAGTTGTTATGTAGAGTGGCGATTTCCATCATTTTCAGTAGAACGCACTGCAAAATCCTCTCACACAAGATCCAGCCAGGCATGGGGGCGTATGAATCCCTTCCCTAATGTAACTGTTGTCCTGGCTAATTTCTAATACAAGCTGACGATATATTGTCAATCTGAGTCCTAAGTCGCACATGTAAACTCTCTGCAGGAAGTCACTGACGGCCCTGTTAGTAAAACCGGCAGCCCTGGGCAACATGACATGTTGTCAGTCAGCTCCTGTTGTGTAGTCAAACTTAATGGCTCCTGACAAGCTCTCCGGCATCCGCCCGGGAGGGTGCAGAGTGCGCGCGCCCACCCTCGGTGAGCATGACCACTCTGCAAATTCACATTTAACATTTCATTCCTGCAGCTCGGGCAGAATGAATTAAACATTGTTGATCCCGATCCAGCAGCACAAAATGGAATTTAACGTTGGATGTCGAATGGCCCTGTATCACCCCACCCAACACTTTAATTCACTAGCTGACTCCTGGGACAGCACTTTTTTTTTAATCAAATCTCTTCCATTCTGACATTTTCTGTCTATCCTTGACCCCCTTTGCACACTCCCTCTGTTATCTGAAATAATCTCACAGTCTCCTTAGATTCTATTCATCAGAGCAGAAAGAAGCAGGCGTTGACATTGATAAAAAAAGAAAAAAAAAGAAATACCATCTGTGCCTCAGAAGGCAGAAAAAAAAGGAGTGAGAATGAAACAGAAGTGAGAGAGAGGCTTCAAATGAAACGGGTTCTGTTGTCTCGCTCTCGCCCCCCTCCCCTCGTCGATGGCGGTTCAATTGAAAAGCGCAGTGGTAATTAAATTCCGGCAGGGGTTAGGGGCAACTGTGCAGTGTACTGCCAAAAGGGGGTCTCGAACATGACACAATCTAAGGGGACGGAGGGGCCAACAAGCGGAATAGGAGGGAGGGTGACAAATGTTGTTTATGCACGATCACTCTGCTACTTAATCTTCATGACATTTAAGAAGAAAAAAATGGAAGAAATTCAAAAAACTTGAAATCCCCCAATGACCTTTTTCCCCAAATTGGTAATATTCAGATCCATCTTTTCTTTTTGATGATGATTTGTGATGCTGAGAGATACATGACGAGGACATCAATAAAAATATGTTTTTAAAATAGCTTAAAATAGGTACAACTCACACATACTTAAATAGTCATAACTGGTCACTTGCTTCATATTATAGGCACATTTAAAACGTTTTTCCCCATTAGGATTTATTCACAAAGTGAACTGGGTGTGAACAGATTGTACTTAAACAAAACGAATGATTTAAATGTTTAAGCCATTAGACTGGGCAGCGGTAAACATCTGGATAACTATGAAGGTAATTGTGCAAGTGCTGCACCCGTTTAAAGCAAGCCGCGCCATCAGGAAGGGTTTGCGCTACTCTCTTGCCATCTAGGGGCCAAAGAGATCATTACACGTGATTTTATTTAGAACAGTTTCATCAGTGGGGGAGTTTCACTGTTAGACTAAATTAAAAACAGTCACTCGATGTGGAAAAAGGAAGTTATAAAGAACATTAGTGTTAAGCCATGTTCACATGAAGACGCACACTTTGAAAACCCATACTTTTCTATAAGTTTTGGCCTCTCATCCACACTCAAACTAGGGATGTTTGTGAACTGATATCAGCTGATACCAAAACCGATTACATATATTAAGTGTAATGTTTTTTATTTTATTTATGGTAAGTGCTATTGACAGTTCAAAAATGTCAATACATACTTTAAAATAGTTCCTTATTCTCTGTCATTAAAGACCTACTGAAACCCACTACTGCCGACCACGCAGTCTGATAGTTTATATATCAATGATGAAACATTAACATTGCAACACATGCCAATACGGCCGGTTCAGTATACTAAATTACAATTTCAAATTTCCGTGGAGTTTCTTGTTGAAAACGTCGCGGAATTATGACGCGTGCACGTGACGTCGCGGGTTGGAGGGGACATATTATCGCAGCACCACTTGCGGCTAAAAGTCGTCTCTTTTCATTGCGCAATTACACAGTATTCTGGACATCTGTGTTGCTGAATCTTTTGCAATTTGTTCAATTAATAATGGAGAAGTCAAAGTAGAAAGATGGAGGTGGGAAGCTTTAGCCTTTAGCCACACAAACACACGGTGTTTCCTTGTTTAAAATTCCCGGAGGTGAAGCTTTACTATGGATCAGAGCGGTCAAGCAAACATGGTTCCCGACCACTTGTCAACCGGCAGGTCTTGGTGAGAAAATTGTGGTAAAAAGTCGCCTCTTACCGGAGATCTGCGGAGCTTGCGCTGTCCATGCAGCTGCCGTGACTTCCCTCAGACAGTGGCGTCAACACACCCGTGGACACACCCCTCCGACTATCAGGTACTCTTTAACTCACTAAAACACTAGCAACACAATAGAAAGATATGGGATTTTCCAGAATTATCCTAGTAAATGTGTCTAAAAACATCTGAATCGCTCCCAATGCAATCGCCTTTTGTTTTTTCACTTGATTATATGTAAAAAAAAAAATTCCTAGTCCTTCGCTATCAATATCCTCGGCCACAAATCTTTCATCCTCGCTCAAATTAATGGGGATATTGTCGTTTTCTCGGTCCGAATAGCTCTTGCTGGTGGAGCCCTCACACCAGTGACGTCATCGTCTGCTACTTCCGGTAAAGGTAAGGCTTTTTTATTAGCGACCAAAACTTGCGAACTTTATCGTTGATGTTCTATACTAAATCTTTTCAGCAAAAATATGGCAATATCGCGAAAATGATCAAGTATGACACATAGAATGGACCAGCTATCCCCGTTTAAATAAGAAAATCTCATTTCAGTAGGCCTTTAAATATATTTGTTCAGGCAAAACAAAGTCAATAGTGAACAATACAGTAAGTAAATCAACAACATATTTTATAACCCTTTGTTCGTTGCCCCCAATTGTCCAGGATATTATTTCTTGAGTTTGTAAACATGAATAGGAAAAAAATAAAAAAATTAAAAAATAAGATTTTGAGAAAATACAAATATCTACCTCATCACCCAACTATGTTTCACAAATGGAAACTACATTTGAAATCAACACTTATTTTTGTTCGGTCCGCCCTCTTACACGATGTGTACTGACCTTCTCTGCTGGCTTAACATAAACAAAACTTAATTTATTTTTAGTTTACTTTCCATAAATATATAAAAATATTTGTCATATTAGGCTCCAGTGTTGCTTGTTTTTAAGTTAAAGCTTTTATCCAATCAGAATTTAGAGAGCTTGTTGTCAGTGCTGGATGAATTCTGCTGAAGGCCTTCTGGATCAACATTAGCGTTGGCTGTGCAGCGTAAATGAACAGATGACATTCAGTTGATAGACAGTTGCAATAGCTAATCAGATCACGTATCGTTGACAGTAGCCCATCTCGGTAGCCTTATGTCAAACGTGACTGTGATTGGATACTCACTTGTCACTCCCAAATGGGTATCCAATCACCAGTTGTTATCGGCGAAAGCAGGAAGTGACACTGGATCCAGCAAATAAATCACTGGTACTTTTTTTAATCCCACAAAGAAGGAGAGCAAAATGTTGATTAGGTGGCAGATACATATTTGCAAGGCCATTTTCAATAAGAATATTTAAAGAGAAACTACAAATAGTGAGACAAGGTTCACAGACTCCGGCAGTGAAAGGGTTTGCCCGATGCGCCCAAAATTAGCCAGTTTTCTACGCTATTGAGGTGATTCAATGCACAGTAGTGCACAGGTATGTTTCTGTATATTATTTCTCCACTTTTTGAAGTCGGAGAAAGTATGACGTCAATGAAGGCCTAGTTGGGAAGTGCACGGCCCGCCGATGACTGACTGTAACATAGTTGTTATATCATATTCTTTGGCCCCTAATAATCTACTTCTTAATTTCCTTTTAATAGCTGCTTACTTTCTCCTGTAACGTGATTTCAGCTACACTTCTTATACTTTTGCGTATACTTACTTATTTGTTGGTGTCGTTTCAACTTAGCGGTCTGAAACATGTTGAACCTCGTCCACCAGTGACAATGATACTTGACAAAGATACTTAAAACACTAATAAAATCAGTTTACTTACAGTACAGGAGGTGATTATTATCAACTTTAGGGCTCGGTTCTACACTACTGCTAGCCGCTTGTCAGCCAGGGGACTAATAACAAATGCTGTGATCCAAAGGGGATCAGCCATTGTGATGGGCCTCAAAGGCATTATTCAGCAATGACAAAACTTTTTTTTTTTCCGCAAAAACTGGCAGATACCAATGGTGGCCGATGGATCGGCACATCCCTAACACAATTTTTTGTCCTTGAAACCTCTCACTTTTAAAAACGTGCCGGAGTACAACTTAAACATAGTTATGGCTTGTTCTCGTCTGATGAGGTCACAATTATGCCCCGTCATTGCCAAAGTACCATGGTAAAATACACAGAGAGGACATGTCGTATGTTTAAACCTGAACATACTGCTGCTTTAACTTGACACTGATTAAATAAGCCCATCAAACTGGGCTTTCAAGGACACTTCACTCTCCAATTCTGCTGCGACACTTATGCCTGTAATCGTTTAAAATTAAATCAGTTCATGTAAGTATAGGGGAAACAATTATGTTTTGTTTAGATATGACAGACACACCGATTGATTGTGAAACATATTGTAAAAGTATTTATTATAACCCATGCAAAATATTATACTCACAAATGAAAATGGTCTAAGACAACACCACAAATAAAGGAATAAATTATCAAAATGGACAGACATGTTCATCTGCTTAGTTAAAGGTGCCATATGTAATAATTGCATGTTTAGTCATCATTAAATGGACCGGATATGTCAAAAGGCATTAATAAATAATACCTTTATTACTGATAACAGTAGTTAAACTGGGATATGCTCATTTCAAAATTAGATTCACAGCCCCAAAATATTTTTGTTTTCATTTTGATGCTTCACCCTCCACCGTTTGACCAATAAGAAAGTCAGTGAGTGTGTCACATCCAGTTTGCCAGTTACGTACCGCCATTTCCGTCAAGCTACTGCCACTGATAAAGTTATTAAACATGTCAGACCTTAGTAAATCTAAAAGGCGTTGTTACAATTCTCACCTTATTCATGACAAAGCCAGGAACAAAACAAGAATTTGTATCGGGGATGCCTTTGAAAGATGGAGATGATTGAATGTGGAGAAGATTTTTTTCATCTGACGCCAAACTTTATAATTTCCTTCTTGATAGGTAAGTAAGGCATTACTTTGCCAACAAAGTAGGCCTATGTGATGTGTAATATATTATATATTAGGACTCGTTGAGAAGAGTGGATCGTGAGATCGACAGGCGGATCGGTACGGCGTCTTCAGTAATACGGACGCTGTATCCATCCGTTGTGGTGAAGAAAGAGCTGAGCCGGAAGGCAAATAAATAAATGATAAATGGGTTGTACTTGTATAGCGCTTTTCTACCTTCAAAGTACTAAAAGCGCTTTGACACTACTTCCAAATTTACCCATTCACACACAAATTCACACACTGATGGAGGGAGCTGCCATGCAAGGCGCCAACCAGCACCCATCAGGAGCAAGGGTGAAGTGTCTTGCTCACGACACAACGGACGTGACGAGGTTGGTACTAGGTGGGATTTGAACCAGGGACCCTTGGGTTGCGCAGGCCACTCTCCCACTGCGCCACGCCGTCCCTAAAGCTCTCCATTTACTGGTCGAGCTACGTTCCCATCCTCACCTATGGTCCTGAGCTTTGGGTTATGACCGAAAGGACAAGATCACAGGTACAAGCGGCCAAAATGAGTTTCCTCCGCCGGGTGGCAGGGCTCTACCTTAGAGATAGGGTGAGAAGCTCAAAGAAAAGCTGCTGCTCCTCCACATAGAGAGGAGCCAGATGAGGTGGTTTGGGCATCTGGTCAGGATGCTACCCGAACGCCTCCCTAGAGAGATGTTTCGGGCACATCCGACCAGTAGGAGGCCACGGGGAGGACCCAGGACACGTCGGGAAGACTATGTCTCCCAGCTGGCCTGGGAATGCCTCGGGATTCCCCGAGAAGAGCTGGACGAAGTGGCTGGGGAGAGGGAAGTCTAGGCTTCCCTGCTTAGGCTGCTGCCCCCGCGACCTGACCCGGATAAGTGGAAGAACAGATGGATGGATGGATGATTTCCATTTGAAGTTCCTTGGAGTAGCACCCGGATTTGGCTGCGTATCTGGCAACCTCAGTCATGGAGAGTGGAAGGGACAACATAATTTTGACCCTGAAAAACAGTATAATTTCTGGCCACATTCCTATATCTGGCACCTTTAAATGGACAGTAAAAAAATATAATTAAAGTTTTTAACTTTTCTCTTTAAAATGGGCCCCTCTTTATTATTTTGTATCATAGTATTTTATATAGTAGTATTTATTGTACTTGTTTTTGTTTTTAATTAAAAAATACAATTCTGCTGCAACACTTTGGTCAGCACCGATTTTAGATGAGATTCCATTTAGACACCCAACTGATGGGTGTCTAACCCTTCTGTAACAACAGAATATGCATGTATCTACTCAACGAGTGTTATTGACTGTTGGTTTCATTTTGGCAAAAGGAGGTGCGGGTGCTTTACTTTCAATATGTTTCCTGTGCTGATTTGAAAGATAATGTACACGTCACTGCACATGTAATATATCACTATAGTGATGATTAAATGTGTTATGATTCCACGAGAGCTGGTTTCATTTTGGGCACTTAAAAAACATGACTGATGTTACCTGGGGTGTGTGAAAGTCTGGACTGATTTTAACCATAATGTACATGTCAATGTATGCATAGTATATCACAATAACAGAGGCATAAAGTCACCAAGTCAGCTATAGCTGCTTTTTTTCTCAGCATCCAATTGGACAAAATGTGTGTTTGCGTGTGGATAGAGACTTTTTTGAAACTTCACTCGTGTGAAATGAGGTAATTTTAATGTTATTTAAAGCGTTCATGTGGACATGGATTTAAACATCATAAAATGTTTTTGTTCAGTTATCAGTCAAGGAAATACATGATTGATGTTTTTTCCACTTTTGCCTTGCGTGAAAAGGTCTCTTTGTGCACTGTCGCAGTAGCGCACACATCAGGTCTTGTGACTCTCCAATGGATTCCATTTGCACACCCATGACCACAGTTGAGAGTCAATGCCGGTTTAAAATTCCTAAAACAGTGTCCTTTACAGAGAGGGGAGAATGCGCTTGGACACCAGGCCCTCCAATACTCGTTTCCCAGCAGTCAAAGCCGCGGTCTTTCAAGTCCTGAATTGTACTCTGGACTACAACGGACTCCGTTTCTAAAAAGAAAAGCAAGATATGACTGTAGATAGAGGGGGAATAAATATTACGATAGAGGTAGAAACAATAAAGAGGAACTGTTGGTTGCTATATTGTGTTTCAGGGACAAGAAGAGAGTCTCTGCTTTGATTTATTACTGGATCATAACAAGTGTCTGGTGTTGACCTGATTACTTACCTGGTCTAAGAAGAGTGATGCCACAGCCGCCTCCGCCTGCTCCGGTTAGCTTGCTGTGGAGACCTCTGGCCAGCGTGACCTGACACAGGGTGTCCAGGGTCGGGTGTCCCACCCCCATCACGTTCAGATGGTGCTGGTTGATGTCAATGAGTTCCTGCAAGTGCAATAGCAAACATGTCAAAGTTAAGCCGTCTGTTGGGGTGGTAGTGAACATCTGTTTCATTAAATGATATTTACTTTTTAATGCTCTTGTGGTGGAACCTCTAAATTTCAATGACCCATTAACAACCAAAGCTTCGGAGTTGAAACCACAATAATGCGTGTCATTCCACAAATAAATGTGCGTACACTCAAGAGATGGTTAAGTTAATTGACCCTATGGAGCCTCGGAGTGATTGGTTAGCTGCTATAACGTTTATATATATCACCTGAAAACACATCAATTGATTTGTTTTTAATTAGCCCCTTAACTCACCCAGCATGCAGCTATCCATCCATCCATTTTCTACCGCTTGTTCCTTTTGGAGTCGCAGGGGGCGCTGGAGCCTATCCCAGCCGCACACGGGCGGAAGGCGGGGTACACCCTGGACAAGTCGCCATCTCATCACAGGGCCAACACTGATAGACAGACAAAATTCACACTCACATTCACACACGAGGGCCACTTTAGTGATGCCAATCGACAGATCCCCGTGTGCATGTCTTTGGAGGTGGGAGGAAGCCGGAGTATCGGGTGGGAACCCATGCAGTCACGAGTAGAACATGCAAACTCCACACAGAAAGACCCTGAGCTCAGCGATCAAACCCTGGACCTTACTGGGAGGCAAACATACTAACCCGTTTCATCATGGTGCCCATGCGTGCATGCAGCTACACAATTATAAAATGATGTTGCTAGTAAATACACAATATGTCCAAAGTTTTTCTGACACACCATGCAAAAATGTTGACACACACACGCATAAGACAAAGGGTTCTGTATCAATCGTGTATCTTTGCAGGGCATGCACGTACCGATCTCACAGCCGTGTGTATCTGTGTCAGTTTGCACATAGTTTTCAGACGTGTAAAATAAAACGCAAAAAGTGTTGATAAATCATATTGCATGGGTTAATAAAAAAATTGCATCTTCTCCCGGTTTTGTGGGTGTTTTGCTTATAAGCAAATATTTTGCATATTAATGAAGACAGACACACAAAATGGATTGCGCGCCTTATTCTGCTCACTTAACAGACACAATCCACTTAACACATGTTTAGTGGATCAGCTTTGCGTGTGCTAACAAGTTTGCACGTGTTTTAGTACACACAAACTTTAGTAAATCAGGCACAATCTATCAAAGCAGTCCGCTGCATCCTGACATGTTTCTGTATGTAGCCCTGGCTGGAAATTGTAGGGACACCCCTGGTTTAAATAAAGCAGCATCTTGTACTCTAATGTTTATAAATGTGTATTCATACCTCCAAAACGTTGTAGTGCTCCCCTGTGATTGGCTCACTCGTCATTTCTAAAAGGACTTTCTCACAAGTGCAGGAAATGGCATCAACCGAGTCAAGCACAGGGTTCAAAATCATGGGAAACTATGAGAAAGGAGAGGAAAGATGCAGGTTATAATTAGCATTTACTTTAACAAGAAAGCGGTACCTCAACTTAAGAGGGCCCCAACTTAAGAGTGTTTTAAGGTAAGAGCTCTCTCTTGTCTAATTGTTATGTTTTAAAGGAGAACTGCACTTGTTTAGGACTTTTGCCTATCTATCGTTCAAAATCATTATGAAAGACATAACGGATACATTTTTTGAATGCATTCTAACAAAAACAAAAAAATAAAATGTCAGCTTACAGGGGAGCCAATATGTGGTCCTATTTCGCCCATAAAACCCAATAAAAAAACTTCCAAAATATTTAAATTTCGTGACTTGAGTATTAATCAAGTATTAATGATATTGTTGTTATAAACTCCAACACAGACAAACTATTTATAGCGGCGCCGTGAGCACTAGCATTTGTGCCTGTTTACATCATCGAGTGGTCAACTGTTATTCCAGATCATAAATTACAACTCTCACCTGGATAGTAGAAGGAGGAAGATGTAATCTGACAAGTTTATACACTTTAACAGCCAATTTAGACTCAGGAATGGCGAGAACGACACAAAAAGACGCTTGGTCCAACCTCCCTTTTCTTTGTGAGGATTATAAATCATTCTTCATCTAAACGGGACTATAACAAGATTCTATCAGTCAGCATCCTAATGACAGTAGACATTGTACAGTTAGCATATAGTTAAAGATGGACATAACCGTTTTCTGACCATGGGAAGTACAAATGTTAGATGTAAATATAAATGGAATACAATGATTTGCAAATCATTTTCAACCCATATGCAGTTGAATATGCTACAAAGACAACATATTTGATGTTCAAACAGATAAACATTTTTTTTTTGCAAATATTCATTACTTTTAGAATTTGATGCCAGCAACACGTGACAAAGAAGTTGGGAAAAGTGGCATTAAATACTGATAAAGTTGAGGAATGCTCATCAACTACTTGTAAAGAACATCCCACAGGTGTGCAGGCTAATTGGGAACAAGTGGGTGCCATGATTGGGTATAAAAGCAGCTTCCATGAAATGCTAAGTAATTCACAAACAAGGATGGGGCGATGGTCCCCACTTTTTAAGCAAATTCTCGAACCGTTTTAGAACAACATTTCTCAACGAGCTATTGCAAGGAATTTAGGGACTTTACCATCTACGGTCCGTAAAATTATCAAAAGGTTCAGAGAATCTGGAGAAATCACTGCACGTAAGCGATATTACGGACCTTTGATCCCTCAGACGGTACTGCATCAAAAACCGACATCAGCGTGTAAAGGATTTCACCACATGGGCTCAGGAACACTTCAGAAAACCACTGTCAGTAACTACAGTTGGTCGCTCCATTTGTAAATGTAAGTTAAAACTCTACTATGCAAAGCGAATGCCATTTATTAACAACAACGAGGAACGCTGCCAGCTTTGCTGGGCCCAAGCTCATCTAAGATGGACTGATGCAAAGTGGAAAAGTGTTCTGTGGTCTGACGAGTCCACATATCAAATTATATTTGGAAACTGTGGATGTGGTGTCCTCCGGAACAAAGAAGAAAATAACCATCCAGATTGTTATAGGCGCAAAGTTCAAAAGCCAGCATCTGTGATGGTATGGGGGTGTATTAGTGCCCAATGCATGGGTAACTTACACATCTGTGAAGGCACCATTAATGCTCAATGGTCCATACAGGTTTTGGAGCAACATATGTTGTCATCCAAGCAACGTTTTCATGGACGCCCCTACTTATTTCAGCAAAACAATGCCAAGCCACGTGTTACAACAGCGTGGCCTCGTAGTAAAAGAGTGCGGGTACTTTCCTGGCCTGCCTGCAGTCCAGACATGTCTCCCATCGAAAATGTGTGGCGCATTATTAAACAAATTAAACTGTACATCAAGCAAGAATGGTAAAGAATTCCACTTTCAAAGCTTCAACAATTAGTTTCCTCAGTTCCCAAACATTTATTGAGTGTTGTTAAAAGAAAAGGTGATGTAACACAGTGGTGAACATGCCCTTTCCCCACTACTTTGGCACGTGTTGCAGCCATGAAATTCTAAGTTAATTATTATTTGCAACAAAAAAAAAAGTTTATGAGTTTTAACTGTTAGGATGTCTCATGGCTGCAGTTGTGTGTCCCCGAGTATGCAAGAATCCAGGAGAGTTGAGTGAAGGTAAGAGGAATTTAATACACATACGAAAATAACAAAAACAAACAAAGCAGTCGTGCAGATAAACATTCTCAACATAATATTATCATCGAGCACTGAAGAGTGCTCGAGTGAAACATAAATAGACACTAGTGTGATTGACAGCAGGTGTGAACCGCTGCCAATCAACGAAAAGAGAAAAACAGTGCTCCGTGAATAAAAACAGGAAATACAACAAAATAAGAGCACCGAACAGGAAGTAAATACAAAAACACGAAAAACTAACAGAAATGAAGTGACACATCGTCACAGGACCTCCCCCTCAAGGAACAGATACCAGATGTTCCCTGGGAAAGAAAAAAAAAATGGAAAAAAGTCCAAAATGTAAGGGAGGGTGGAGGGAGGACTTGGTGGAGGGTCGCCAAACCTCGTGTCCCCGCAGCCAGCGAGGGAAAGTCAGGTGGCGGCGGCGCGTAGAGCGCCGCTGGAACTGGCGAGGCGGGCGGCCAGGGAACGGCCAAATCACTGGCCGAAAAAGAGGAGAGTGCGCAGGGCACGGCCACATCCACGGCCGACGTAGAGGCGGGCGCGCTGAAGCAGGCCGGGAAGCAGAAGACGTAACCGGCGGCGTGGAAACCAGCGGCGTGGAAACCGCAGGCGTCACCGGTGGCGTAAAAACTGCTGGCTTCATCTGCGGCGTGAAAACGGCAGATGAAGACGCCGAGCGAGGAGAAGCAAATGCCGGCCGAGGAGCAGCATATACCGGCGTTGGAGTAGGCGGCAACGATGACAACAATGATGATGGCGTGGATGATGACAGCGGCGTGTGCTCGGCTGCACCGCCGCGAGTAGTGGCAGGCGTCATCGGTGGCGTGAAAGCGGCGGATGTCATCGGCGGCGTGAAAGCGGCGGATGTCATCGGCGGCGTGAAAGCGGCGGATGTCATCGGCGGCGTGAAAGTGGCGGATGTCATCGGCGACGTGAAAGCGGCAGATGATGACGCCGGGCGAGGAGCAGCAAATGCCGGCCGAGGAGTAGCGGATGCCGGCGGTGACGAAGCCCGGCGTGGTGCTGCTCTTGGCGGCGTTGGAGCCGTGCGTAGTGCCGGCGTTGGAGGCAGGCGTGGTGCTGCTGATGTCAGCGTTGCAGCTGTGCGTAGTGCCGGCGTTGGAGCTCGGCGTGGAGCCGGCGTTGGGGCTAGGCGTGGAGCCGGCGTTGGGGCTAGGCGTGGAGCCGGCGTTGGGGCTAGGCGTGGAGCCGGCGTTGGGGCTGTGCGAAAGCCCGCCAGGCACGTAGATGTCTCCGTGGAAGGAGACGCTTGCGAAGATGACAGCGGTGTGTGCCTGGCTGCACCGCAGTGTATTGTGGGCCCCCCTCCACTAGGCGGCTGCCAGAAGCCGTCCACACTTGCGGGAAGACATGCCTGCTCGTCGGAGTCCCCCGGTGCGAAAACCAGGGACGGGCGGGAGGAGGCCAGGAAGAGGGACGAAGACACGTCCCGCGCCGAGTCCCAGCAGGAGGACAAAAGTGACCTCACTGTGGGCTCCACTGGAGCTCTCGGCGATCCAAAAAAGAGAGCGGGAGCTGGCAGAAAGAGCAGCCGGGGAGCAGCCGCTGGAAGCTGCGTAGGAGCAGGGAGAAGCAGCTCAGCAGACGACGGGAAGGATGGCGGCGGCGGACGTGCCGGTCGGAGAGCCGCAGTCGGCGACGGAGCCGCAGGAGCCGCGAGACGTGAAGGAGGAGGCGGGCGCGCCGGTCGGTGAGCCGTAGCCGGCAGCGTTGCCGATAGGAAGGATGGCGGCGAAGGACGCGCCGGTCGGTGAGCCGTAGCCGGTAGCGTTGCCGCGGGAGCCGCGAGGCATGCAGGAAGTGGCGGACGTGCTGGTCGGAGAGCCGTAGCCAGCCGTCGAGCCGATAGGAAAGATGGCGGCGGGGGACGTGCCGGTCGGAGAGCCGAAGCCGGTGGCGTTGCCGCGGGGAGAGGGTCCGCGTCTGTTGGCTGGGACCTCCAGGAATTGTGCGGACCAGAACGTCGGCTGAGGATTGCCGACAGGGATTCTCGCGAGGACACTTTCTTCAGGCTCGATGATACTGTTGGGATGTCGCATGGGTGCAGTTGTGTGTCCCCGAGTATGCAAGAATCCAGGAGAGTTGAGTGAAGGTAAGAGGAACTTAATACACATACGAAAATAACAAAAACAAACAAAAAGCAGTCGTGCAGATAAACATTCTCAACATAATATTATCATCGAGCACTGAGGAGTGCTCGAGTGAAACATAAATAGACACTAGTGTGATTGACAGCAGGTGTGAACCGCTGCCAATCAACGAAAAGAGAAAAACAGTGCTCCGTGAATAAAAACAGGAAATACAACAAAATAAGAGCACTGAACAGGAAGTAAATACAAAAACACGAAAAACTAACAGAAATGAAGTGACACATCGTCACATTAACATCACATATCTTGTCTTTGTAGTGCATTTAATTGAATATGGGTTGAAAAGGATTTGCAAATAATTGTATTCCGTTTATATTTACATCTAACACAATTTCCCAACTCATATGGAAACGGGGTTTGTAAAAAGTGAGTGTGAGGGACAATGTGGAGAAGAAGTGGCTGATAGTTATTGAATTAAAGAACAACATAATCAAAAACCTGACAGAGTGTATATGTCGCTAACTTGGGGAAGCGGTTAGTCACTCACTCACTGCTAGTCTGCACCAGGCTAAAGCAGAAAGAGTCGAATGCCAGGTACAAATGTTAAAATCAAATCTGCTGTAAACAATAGACATGTATCCATTCAAATATGGAGAAGCTGCTGGAAGAAGATACTGTTGAAGTTCCCTCTTCAAAGTAAATGCTGTAAGGTTTTATTGCATTACTTTATAAAACTATTGTAGTTGTTTGTAGCACATTTTATTGTATTGTTTTTACACAATATTTCTTATCTAAAACTTTACTTTTCTTTTTTAAAGCCTTGGTACATGTTTAAATTGTGCTGTTTTATGGGGCAAGCATTTATTAAATTGATTTCAATTGATTTTAATGGGAGACGTCGATTTAAGATACAAGTGTTTTGAGTTCAGAGCTCCGTCACAGAAACAATTAAGCTCATAAGTTGAGGTTCCACTGTAAAAGCTTTTTTTTCAAATATATTATGATGGATAGATACGTTGTATATAAAACTAATAAAAACAGCAGGTTAGACTTTTACAGACGGATCACAAGGTGCAGGCATAAGTGTGCCCACCTGCTGCTGTCGTCAAGGCAACAACACACAGGGGTGCTGGCGAAGAGTTTAATTTCAATATTTTATAACGGCACTCAACGTCAGGCTCTGGAGTGTGTGCCATACAAATGCAATGCCTATTATATTAATTAAAACATCAGCAGGTAAGACATGGGGGAAGAAAAAACATTTAGTACCTTGTTAATTTTTTCCTTCACCCTGGCGACAAGTACCTTAGTGCTACGCGGCACTTTGGTATTAGTGAGAAGGATTCGCAATAAGGGCACCCTGGAAGAAAGGCAAAACACATCAGAAGCTTAAACTAAATTTGTTCTTCATGCAACCTGCTGATTCGAGAATTTAATCCCATCAACATTTATTTCCGCGACAAAAATATGTACTGTGATTTTATGAACCCACTCTGGGGAGCTTAATCAGTGTCGCTACCTGCTCAGTGGTATGATCCTTCCGGCCAAGAACCTCAGCATGCCACCTGCACAGAAAGAAATCTAAGTCATTAAAAAGATAATCATCTGATGATAATGAACAGCGATGGTGCACGAAATACTCCAGTGATTCCATTAAAGAGTGTCCATGGAGACAAAAGAAGTGTAACACAATAAGCAATATTTTCCATATGCCGGGCCTCACCCCACGTCCCTACAGCGTTGTCGACTCCAGAAGGATTACCGTGGATGATCATCTCGCCTTGAAAGGCCCAGCTGTTGATTAGCTCCAGGTCCTCCTGCCACCACCTGCAATTAATGACATCAAAGCCTAATAAAATCAAATAATAAATTGTCAAGGCTGTATTAAGACCAACAAATAGGAAAATAATAAAAATAGCCCAAAAATATTGTTGAAATTTACAAGGCGGGATACTTCTTTTGAATTACCTGTATTTAACTTTAGTAAATGATGGAAATATATTTGATGTTTGGTGCAACCGGACCGGATCAGGAGGGGATAGAAAGAAAAAAAAAAAAGCAGACAGAGGAGGGAATTATGTGTGCATGACATAGCGACAACAACAAAAACACAACATAAAATTCAGTGTCTACAAATATGGTATCAGTACTCACAACAACAAATTAATGTTATAAACAGTAAAAATACATCACCGATATCAATACAACACTATAATTATATTATCATTATATTATCAATAGTAATAACATTATGAACAAATAGTAATAGTATTTCCATTTATGAGAATCATTACTATCACCTCAAATGAAGCAATGACAACAACAGCAGGATCTTAGATGAATTAGTTAAACATTTGAGAAAGAGGGGGGAAAAAGAATAAAAATATATAGGTAGGTGAATTTCCCCGAAGTAGGGATGCCTTTTATTTTATGATTTTTAAAAGCCCTCTGCACAACTTTCACATTGAGGCTGCAACGATTAATCTATTGAACTGATTAAATCAATTAGAAAAAAGCTCCAATTTATATTTGGTTGCTTCGATTAATCGTTTGAGTGTTACTAATAAAGACTGATAAAATCCGGACCCCATGGAGTGCCCAAAACTTAAAATACGTGAAAATAGTTTTCCGCAATGCTGCTGAAATAGAGCGCAGGTGAGAGCAGTGATCTGTGTGGCAGCAAAACAAATATTTTTTCTCTTTATTTAATAATACTAATGCACGCGTGTCAAAAGCAGAATTTCAAGTCTGATTATGTGCATTTATTAAACAAGTTTGTTATTCAAATTACTTTCTTTTTGTAAAACACGCTAGTCTATAAAGTGTGTTGTATCTGATTACACGATTTATAGAACAAAATAAACGATAGATTACTCGATTACTAAAATATTGGATAGTTGCAGCCCTATGTCACACACACTAAGATTTCCTATGCTCTTAAACCACTTTAAAACCTATGTAATTCTAACATGAAAACTTAAAATGGATACTCAAATCTAAATGTACTCAATGGTACTTTAAATTCTGCGATAAACAGACCGCTGTAAGTTAGCTGCGAGGTAACAGTACATTAATACATTCAATGTTACTCTAATATTATACAAGTAATAGGGGGTCCTGCTACATCCCTTAGTACAGGGGTGTCAAAATTTGTTTTCATTGAGGGTCACATCGCAGCTACGGCTGCCCTCGGAGGGCCACTTGTATATGTAATAGAAATGTATAATATTTCACCTCATGATATTATTGCACAATTATTTATGCATTTGATTGTTATATTTTTTAATGTAAAAATCATCTGTAGCTTTTACAGTACAAAAATTGGCAGCTCAGTAGACAGAATTTTACCGTTAAATGTATGGTGATTTTTTTACAGCATATTACTGTACATGGAAAAAGACTACAATTCTTTTTTACGGTAAAATTCTAGCAATTGAGGTACCAGTTTTCTACCGTTAAATGTACTATGTTTTTACAATGTATTACTGTAAATTGATAAATTGTATGACTGTTTTTTTTTTACATTAAACAAAATGACAACTCAACCACCAGAATTTGCCATAAAAAGACACCAGCAATATTTTTCTGTTTACAGTAATGTGCTGTAAAAGCTACCGTTAATTTTGCAGTAACCAGAATTATACCGTAAAATCAATTGTCATTTTTACAGTGTACAATCCAATGGATAATTTGCTTTGAAACCAAAAGTCAAGCAGATAGCCAGTCAATGATTCTCATACTCTGTTACGTGTCGCACTCGTGGTCTACGGGCTCCATCGAGTGGTGCGCCAAAGAATCACTTATTTAAAGTGCAGTGTTTTATTTTCCTATATTCAAACTGTGTAA
The DNA here is from genome assembly GCF_033978795.1 of Nerophis ophidion. Classification (NCBI taxonomy): domain Eukaryota; kingdom Metazoa; phylum Chordata; class Actinopteri; order Syngnathiformes; family Syngnathidae; genus Nerophis; species Nerophis ophidion. The sequence continues at coordinate 54,062,235 of NC_084617.1, read as the reverse complement.
TGTAACAGTGGACACAAATATTTCATATACGGTACTGCTAAGTAAACATCTGCCTTGTTTTTAATGAATACATAGGCCTAATAAACTACTGCATTTTAATGTGGGTCATTACGATGGTACTTGAAGAGACATTTTTTTCTGAGAAGGTAGTTGGTAAAAACATTTTGAGAACCACTGATGTAAGTATTTATTTTTATTTTAACAAAAATGTTTGGAATGAATGACAAACAATATGGTAAAATGTAAATGGGTTATGTTTGTATAGTGCCTTTCTACCTTCAAGGTACTCAAAGCGCTTTGACACCATTTCCACATTCACTTACACATTCAAACACTGATGGTGACCCTAACCACGACCCATTAGGAGCAAGGGTGAAGTGTCTTGCTCAAGGAGACAATGGACGTGACTAGGATGGCGGAAGCTGGGGATTGAACCAGGAACCCTCAAGTTGCTGGCACGGCCACTCTGACACCCAAGCCCCACCAGTATTTGTTGCATTATTAGATAGTGTGAAAGTTTAAAGTATATGCAATTGCATGCATTACATACTTTATTGACACTTTGTGGGTTTAAAATCAGGGGATGTTGTTGTAAGTTTTGTGAAGCCCTTTGAGACACTTGTGATTAAGGGCTATCTATATAAATACATGTTGATCGATTTATGTTATTTCTAGGCTGATGTGGCGGGCCAAATTTGGCCCCGGGCCTCGGGTTTGATAGCAGAGCCTTAGAAGATCAAGTTTATTCAATTTGTATATGGCGCCCAGGTTAAGGACAGCTTTTGTCTTTTGTCTCTATATGGTCGCGATTTTACAATTCTCCTTTGACCCGTTTATCAGAGAGTGCATTAACTATATTACATGGCAAATACTTTATGGACAGACCACTGTGAATAATGCACCGTACCTGGCAGTGTGGTCTAACAATTTGAGAGGACAGGGAATGGCTCCACTTGCGCAAAGCAGTGCTGCTGCTAAACACACAGAGTAGGCAGCACTCGAGCCCAGTCCTGCACCAGTGGGCAGCTCTGACCACACAGACACCGTCAAGCTTGGCAGCTCACTAACGTAGGAGGAAAAGAACAAAACTTCTGTAAACAATATTGTCTTTTACACTACATTTCTACATACAATGAACTGTATAGCATGCATTTGAGAGAATTATATTGACCAGTGCTACTCGATATTCATCGCGAAGGAAAGCTGCTTTTAAATGGGTAGGAGAAAAGTAATTGTGCAGCTTTTGTCTCGTGCCTGTTGAAGGCACATGAATGCAGGTGGGAGGTTCACAACTAATGAGGCAAACCTTGGCTTTTTTGGGCTGTTTAAAAATCATGCAACATGGAGTTTTACCAACACTTGGGAACATTGAAATCCATGAAAAAGACACTCTAAATTTAAAAAGGCCGTATGCATCCAGGCGGTGTTAGTGAAGTGAAGTTAATTATATTTATAAAGCGCTTTTTCTCTAGAGACAAACTACTTTACATAGTGAAAGCCATTATCCACATATTTTAAGCCACATTTAAACCCAATTGGGTGGCACTGGGTGAAAGGTGGGTAAAGTGTCTTGCCGAAGGACACAACCACAGTGACTAAGATGGCGTAGGCTGGAATTGAACCTGGAACCCTAAAGTTGCTGCCACGGTCCACTCTACCATCTGAGCCAGGGCGCCCCACAAGCTTGATGTGTCGTCATAGTGATGAAGGATGTATATGCATGCTACAACAGCGTCTTCCTGGCTGGATGTTAATAGTATTGCGTAGATGAAACTTTGTTTCACCATTTAGTAGCAACTCTGATGTTATTTGTGTCGTAAAGAAGTTCTGTTAAGTAAAAATATTTGTGACGCCGAGATGCATCAGGAAGTCAAAAAGCTGTTTGTGTCTGATGCGTGTGTGTGTGTGCAAGTTGGAGTAACATTGGACAGTTTGACACAAAGTGTCAAAAAATTCAATCGAATAAATTGATTAAAATTCATAAACGTTCTGTTTTTCTGCTTACTCCATTCTTGTTGATCATATGTCTTCAATAAAGCGATTTTTGACCAGTCTTCCTCCTTTTTAGCCTATTTTTATCATTTAAACACAGGTACCGATAGGTAATAAAAGTTGGTTTTGCATAATATCCAAATTGCACAATTCTTGCTATAATTAAACTACTTTTTAGGTTTCAGAAAAAAAGTGCCAGTTTGGAAACTTTGTGGGCTGAGGTTTCATTTGACCGTGCTTACCTTGGTCTAAACAGGGAGAGGTAGATGTAAAGAAACGCCAAAGTAGCCATGCTGCCAGTATCTAAGTTTCCGTTTGTTGCGCCAACAAACTCACGCAGCCTTTTTACAAGTTCAGCATCGAGACGTTTCACCTCATCCTGCTGCCTGCCTGTTGAAATAATAATAGAATGACTGCACTGAAAAAAACATAACAGTGTTTACAAAAGAGACAGTAGTATAAATAATGCAGTTAAAGGGAACTGCATTTTCTTGGAATTTTGCCTATGTATTTTTTTCTTTTTTAGGATTTTAAAGATTGAAAGAACTCTCGCAAGTCGCAGCCAACATTGCAGATAATGGTCGTTGCTTATGTTGCCTTCAACGTCTTTTAAAACAACTTCAGAAACCTACATCAACTTTTATATACACGCTTTAAGTATATATATATATATATATATATATATATATATATATATATATATAATATAGTAAGAGACACTTTCATAACAATATGTAACATGTACAATATTTACCGTATATTGGTAATTTTTAAGCATGGCAGGAACTTCCTTCCTGAGCACATTGATGTAATTGCTCATAGTAACGCACTTCCTACTTCCGTCAACAAACGAGCTTGTTTTCTAACCATGACAAACTTTGTAAAAGATGACAAATGAAGATACACAACCTTATCGTTTTGAACCTGAATATACGAAGAATGTACTGGTTAAAAAACCTAAGCGAGCACAAAGACAGAGTGAAACTTTGGAGAGCCAGTGGCTGAGATATTTAGACCGACATGACTTGGTTGTGTAAATGTGGAACTTGGGAGCCAAACTATACCAACAGAAATGGAGTGCTTCTGCTGCACTAAGTGGCACACAATGTTATTAGAGATTAAAAAGCTTCTTGTATGTGGCGAGAATGACACTGCTTAAAAACAGTGTATCACAACGAAAGACAAAATGTTGGCACTAACAAATCCTGCAGTGGAAGAAACTTTTCTCCATCCACCCAAAATCTACTGGAAACATCCCCAGCAAGCTGTCCATCGAGTAAGTCACTATAATATTGATCATGAAACATGCTTGTTAGTACAACTCATACACTGTTGAGTGAGCTACACTATGCACAAACAAAACATAGAATTTGGGGTAATAATTTACAGATAATGTAATATGATTGTTTATGTTTTTCAGTCAGAATGATTGGTGTCCTTTGCATTGAGTTGTGCATTAAAAACTCAAAAGCTACTCAGATGCCAACTCGGAAGCTAGCTTAACCTTGCAAAAGCCGTAGCAGTGTGAGGCTGAGTGTTACTATGCTAGAAACAGTTCCTCAGCGGTCGCTTTTACAATAACAATGCCACTACAGCTCGGTTATTATTCAAGTTATGGAAGGCAAATTAAGTATTGTTGGCGGATTTTGGATGCATTTTTAGAGTGATTTACAGGCAGAATTGATTGTTCCCAATAGCAGAATTGCTAGCCACCTAGAAAGAGCACTCCATCCATCCATTTTCTACAGCTTGTCCCTTTCGAGGGGGGGCATGGGTGTACTGAAGCCTATCTCAGCTGCATTCGGGCAGAAGCAGGCGTACACCCTGGACAAGTCGCCACTTCATCGCAGGGCCAACACAGATAGACAAACAACATTCACAGTCACATTCACACACTAGCGCCAATTTAGTGTTGCAATCAACCTATCCCCAGGTGTATGTCTTTGGAAGTGGGAGGAAGCCGGAGTACTCGGAGGGAACCCACGCAGTCATGGGGAGAACATGCAAACTCCACAGAGAAAGAGCAGATGCAAAAAAAATAAAATCCAAATATTCATATGGGTTGTCTCTTATAATGATTGTAAACCATCCATCCATCCATTTCCTACCGCTTGTGCCTTTCGGGGTCGCGGGGGGTGCTGGAGCCTATTTCAGCTGCATTCGGGCGGAAGGCGGGGTACACCCTGGATAAGTTGCCACCTCATCGCAGGGCCAACACAAACAGACAACATTCACACACTAGGGCCAATTTAGTGTTGCCACTCAACCTATCCCCAGGTGCATGTCTTTGTGGTGGGAGATGAACTCAGAACCTTCGTTTTGGGATGCACAAGCACTAACCCCTTTTACACCGTGTTGCTGGGTTGTAAACGATAGTTCAAAACAAAAGTGCAGTACCCCTTTAAATGAAGCATTTAAGTCTCATCTTAAAACTCATTTGTATACTCTAGCCTTTAAATAGACCCCTTTTTTGGACCAGTTGATCTGCCGTTTCTTTTCTTTTATTTTTCTCCTGTGCCCCCCTCTCCCTTGTGGAGGGGTCGAGCAGGGGGGGACAGGTCCGGTGGCCATGGATGAAGTACTGGCTGTCCAGAGTCGGGACCCAGGATGGACCGCCCGTCCAGAGTCGGGACCCAGGATGGACCGCTCGCTTGTGTATCGGTTGGGGACATCTCTGCGCTGCTGATCCGCCTCCGCTTGGGATGGTTTCCTGCGGGCTCCAGTATGGACGGGATTCTCGCTACTATATTGGATCCACTTTGGACTGGACTGTCACCGTTATGTTAGATCCACTATGGATTGGACCCGCTCGACATCCATTGCTTTTGGTCCCCTTGGGGCGGGGGGCGGGGGGTTGTCCACATATGCGGTCCTCTCCAGCTGCGGGCAATGTCACTGTCACCGACATCCCATTGGCTCTGAGTTTTTCCTTGCCCTTATGCAGGGATGGGAATAAAGATTTACAAAATCAGCTGAAAATGTTTTAATTTCTAAAACACCGCTTTGCGGAAGGCCGCAGTGTGGCCGCACCCGAGTGTACACGGGTGGTCTGGGGGCATGCCCCCCCAGAAAAATTTTGAAATCCATGTTAGCTTAGGATGCATTTCCGGCTATTTTGAGTCAAAATCTAAAAATATTGTTCTCCTGACCAAAATTTCACATTTATTAGCAAATATTTTCATAAAAATGTATCATGTGATGAAATTTATGTAAACAAGTTTACATATGTATCAAATTCTTGCACACTTTTGGATTATAGGCCTACAAATGGATTAAATATAAACATTTTGAAATACATAAGATCGTGTATTGTACCTCTGAATGGACTCGTCTGTCGTTGATTGTTGTGAGAGGAGCCGAATCGGAGGTGGGGGGCTTCGATACTTGATTTGAGGCAGCATTTGTGACGATGTTTGACTTCAGCTTGAAGGCAGATCCCAGTGAAAAATTACTTCTCCGTAAACTCACTTTACTTAGATGCCTTGCCGATTTCGCGTGGTCAAAGAGTGCCACCTTTACCCGAGATCCACAGTTCACAATGTCCTTGCAATATAAGCACATCCGGGTTCATCGCACTTTGCAATGAAAAAGCTGATCAGTTCGTCTACTTCTACGATATTTTTGTTAATCTTCACTTTCAGTTTGGTAGATATATCGAGCCATGCCCAGTTCCACTTGTTTCTCGCGCCCTTATCGATATATTTAGCTAATGAAGCATTCCTATCTTGAATAAGCTTAACCATTGTCTGAAACTGTTTAGTCAATAAAGAAACGTGTTAATTGAGAGCTACTGCGTTTTCTTTCCAGATTAGTCGCCGATAAACACAACCAATATAAACAGAATATGAGTTCAGAAAGGCTCACAATAATTGAGGATCATCCATCCATCCATTTTCTACCGCTTATTCCCTTTTGGGGTCGCGGGGGGCGCTGGCTCCTATCTCAGCTACAATCGGGCGGAAGGCGGGGTACACCCTGGACAAGTCGCCACCTCATTGCAGGGCCAACACAATTAGACAGACAACACTCACACTCACATTCACACACTAGGGCCAATTTAGTGTTGCCAATCAACCTATCCCCAGGTGCATGTCTTTGGAAGTGGGAGGAAGCCGGAGTACCCGGAGGGAACCCACGCATTCACGGGGAGAACATGCAAACTCCACACAGAAAGATCCCGAGCCTGGATTTGAACCCAGGACTGCAGGACCTTCGTATTGTGAGGCAGACGCACTAACCCCTCTTCCACCGTGAAGCCCTAATCGAGGATCAGGGACTAGATATTGTCGGCAAACGACACGTGCAGACGTCTATAACGGGCAATGTCATTGGTGCAGACGCGTGCAGACGCCTATAACGGGCAATGTCATTGGTTGATGTCGTCAGCTCTCCCGTCCAAAGGCAAAACCTAGTAACTCACTTCTAGCTGATTTTGAGAGAACAAAGGAAAACCAATCTATCTTGATGCTGTCTTACAAAGATCTACAAAGTCATCAAACGTATAGATGTTTTCTTGCGCTTTCATTTTCTTGCCGATTGAGCCATGGATTGAATCTGCTCTCATGAACCTGTGCCCTTTCTCCAGATATTTTATCACAATCTCGGGTGGGCCCCATTCTGCGTTTGCACATTGGGCAAGAGCCGTGTACAGCGTCCAGTTTTTATTTTGACCTCCACAGTTATCTGCCCAAAAGAGTATGCAAGGGGAAGAATCAAGAACAATACATTTAATGAAGGTGCTTGCAACGTCCTGGGCCAATCTTCCAAATATCCCCTCGTGCCATAATATCACATAATCAGGTTGACCGTCGGCCCCCATTTGTACAAATGTCTCATTAAAGACAATAAGGCGACTGACAAAGAAGCTACGATTGGTCCCTTGAGATACTAGGTTTTTCTGTTGTATCTACACGGTTATGTGGTAGTTGCTAGGTCCTGCCATGCGCGTAACAGCTTACTTACGGAACAAATTACAATATCGCATACACTAATGTAAAGCATATCACCTAGGAACTCCAAAATTAGTCTCACCTCAGTTTTGACCAAAATTGAGTTACTGGGTTTTGCCTTTGGACGGGAGAGCTGACAGAAGAGCTAGCCAATCTGGTGCCTTCACACATTGGCATTAAATTATATAAATGACCCTGGCGGTGCCAAAATCGGCGGAATTCCGCGGCCTGCTTATGTGGGCTCTACCGAGGATGTCGTTGTGGTTTGTGCAGCCCTTAGAGACACTTGTGATTTAGGGCTATATAAATAAACATTTATTGAATGATAATTTATTTTTAAATTTTGGAGCATTCCTTACCACATGAATGATGTGTGAGCCTCTTCAGCTCAGACACATCCCAGCAAAGGAAGGTGTCAATGTTGGGAAGGTTGATGCAAACTTTGCCAGTGGTGGTGGCTTTCAACTTCAAGTATGTTCTTAGATTTAAACTAACAGCAAGTGCAATCTGAAATGGATCAACAACAGCAAGTAAAATGTTAATGAAACCCAAGTATCCGACTGCAAAACTATTGATTGTCAGCTTTCAACAACAGTATATTGTGGTGTAGTCATTCACAAAATATAACGTTTAAAAGCTTTGTTGCTTTGCTTTGAGCGTGTGGCTTTTACCTTTCCGTGTACGACTGCGTGCTCTCCGTGGAGAATTGCCTTCCCCGGAGCAGATACGAGGCAGTCATTGACATTCATGTTTTTTTAAAACAAATACAAAAAGGGTCCAGAAAAAACACAGCCTGATAACTTTGGCTAACTTCAATCTTTCTCATTAACTAGCTTGGCCACAGGTAACGAATGTTAATCCATTTGAAGCCGAAATACTAAAATAGTTATAACGAACAGCTTTGAAGCACTCCTAGAGGCTCGACGAAAAAGTAAACTATGTAAGGTAAAATTGAAATAAAAGTATATGTCCACTGAGAGGTGGGACCGACGTGGGCTGCAATGACGCAAAGCGCTAGCATTGCTTTAAAAACACAGCTGACATACTGGAGGAGGGACCAAAATAGACCAGCCAATCAGGTACCGCTATTATTTTCTCGTACGTCTTCCAGCGAATCAGCAGTAGCGCTGCCTTTCAAGCATCTGGTGAGTTGACCAATCGCGTGATTAAAAATCCCCGCCCATGACCCACGGGAAGCTCGAAGGTACAAATTAGTTAAATTGAGGTGATTCCCCAAAACAAACATGGCTGCGTTTGTTATCAAACCCTCTCTCCTTCACTGTGTTTTAAGGACTGTAAGGCAACTTAGAGTGCGGCAGACGAGGGAAACGCCGTTCCTTTGGAGAAGGTTGTAATATTTTAACTGATATATTGTTAGAAAAACATTCACGTCACGTTAAGCAGAAGGTTACAGAAAGAGGCACGTGTCATTAGTAGACTGTGTTGTAGAATAGTGATTCTCTCATAATACATTTTTTTCAATAGTTACACCGGGGGACACCACCAGGTAGCCCGTAAGGACCAGATGAGTAGCCCGCTGGCCTCTTCTAAAAATAACTCAAATAGCAGCACGTACCAGTGAGCTGCCTCTATTTTTGAAATTGTATTTATTTACTAGCAAGCTGGTCTCGCTTTGCATAACATTTTTAATTCTTAGAGAGACAAAACTCAAATAGAATTTGAAAATCCATGAAAATATTTTAAAGACTTGGTCTTCACTTGTTTAAATAAATGCATTTATTTTTTTTACTTTGCTTCTCATAACGTTCAGAATGACAATTTTAGAGAAAAAATACAGCCTTATAAATGATTTTAGGATTTTTAAACACATATACCTTTTTACCTTTTCAATTCTTTCCTCTTCACTCCTGACAATTTTAATCAATGTTCAAGTAAATGTATTTGTTTTATTGTAAAGAATAATAAATACATTTTAATTCAATTTAGCTTCTGTTTTTTCGACGAAGAATATTTGTGAAATATTTCTTCAAACTTATGATTCAAATTTAAAAAAAAAATATTCTGGCAAATGTAGAAAATCTGTAGAATCAAATTTAAATCTTATTTCAAAGTCTTTTGAATTTCTTTTAAAAAATTTTGTTCTGGAAAATCTAGAAGAAATAATGACTTGTCTTTGTTAGAAATATAGCTTGGTCCAATTTGTTATATGTTCTAACAAAGTGCAGATTGGATTTTAACATCAAAATTCTAAAATGTATCTTAATTAGGAAATATTACTAATGGTGTTCCATAAATTCTTTTTTTAATTTTTTCAAAAACATTTGAATTAGCTAGTTTTTCCTCTTCATTTTTTTTCGGTTGAATTTTAAGAGTCGAAATTGAAGATAAACTATGTTTCAAAATTAAATTTTTATTTTTTTCCTGTTTTCTCCTCTTTTAAACCGTTCAATTAAGTGTTATTTTCATCATTTTGGGACGGCGTGGCGAAGTGGGAGAGTGGCCGTGCGCTACCCGAGGGTCCCTGGTTCAATCCCCACCTAGTACCAACCTCGTCACGTCCGTTGTGTCCTGAGCAAGACACTTCACCTTTACTCCTGATGGGTGGCATGGCAGCTCCCTCCATCAGTGTGTGAATGTGAAAGTAGTGTCAAAGCGCTTTGAATACCTTGAAGGTAGAAAAGCGCTATACAAGTACAAACCATTTATCATTATCACTTATCATTTATTCTCTACAAAAAACCTTCCGTAAAAGGAAAAAAAATTGTACGACGGAATGACAGACAGAAATATCATTTTTTTTAATATATATATATATATATATATATATATATATATATATATATATATATATATATATATATATATATATATATATTAAAAGTAAATTGAGCAAATTGGCTATTTCTGGCAATTTATTTAAGTGTGTATCAAACCGGTAGCCCTTCGCAGTAATCAGTACCCAAGAAGTAGCTCTTGGTTTCAAAAAGGTTGGTGACCCCTGAGTTAAACAATATTTTTTTCTAAATATGTCATCCTCACGTTACAGCTACGCGTCTGATGGAGACAACAGGGTGCCCAAAATTTATACCAAAACAGGCGACAAAGGTTTTTATTGCATCACATTCCTCAGTTTTTTTTTTATTGATGTGCTCATTGACATTTTACTTTATTCCTTGAAAAGGTTTCTCAAGCACATTCACCGGAGAAAGGAGACCAAAGGAAGATCACATTTTTGAAGCTTTGGGAAACACAGATGAACTGTCATCAGCTATAGGGTAAGAGCTTCTATTCCAGTGGTTCTCAACTTTATTCACCAAGTACCAGTTCATAAAATACTTGGCTCTCCAAATACTGCCACAATAACCCACAACAAAATACAGTAGCTTAGTAGGCATAAATATTCATTAAAACTAGGCAGAGATTTTATTTAACAAGTGTAATAAAAAAAAAATTCCACACAGTTTGAACAGTAACACTGTGTTTGAAAATATTAATAAAGTGATTATTTGGATTATAATCACTGTTCTATTCCAAGGCCACAATAATGCTATTTGGTAACAGTAGAAGACAAAGTCAAACTCAAATACAGATAGACGGAGTAGATATTGAAAGGGTAAAAGAAAACACATTTTTGGGTGTAATAATAGATCAAAGGAACTGGAAATCTTATGTAAAAAAATATGACAAAGTAGCAAGAAACACATCAATAATGAATAAATCGAAACGTTCTGGACCAAAAATCGCTTCATATTCTTTACTTCTCACTAGTGTTACCGTATTTGAGTTACTGTGTAGGAATATGGGGAAACAACTACAAATGTGCGCTTCATTCACTGACTGTGTTACAAAAAAGATAAATTACAATAATACATAATGTTGGATATGGAGAACATACAAACCCTTTATTTATTAAATCACAATGATTGATATTCAACGCTTTGGTGCATTTTTAAACCGCTAAAATGATGTATAAAGCAAGTATAACCTGCTACCCAAGAATGTAAAACAATTCTTCTCAACAAAAAAGGAGAAATATCACCTTAGAGGAAATTCTAATTCAAAACATTTGTATGCGTGTACAACACTTATGAAATGAATTAACCAAAGAAATCAAACAAAGCACCTATATGATTCAGTTTAAGAGACTCTTCAAACTACAAGTCTTCACAAACTACATAGAACAAGAATTATGAACATCTTAAACCCTTTTTTCTTTTTTTTAATTGACACAAAGATTTTTTATCTTTTGGTTGGCTTACTATGGTAAAATTACTATGGTATGAAAAGGGGTAGGATTAAAAAAGTTCTGCTTCTTCCTACTCCTTTCAGACATGGTGTAATGAAACAACTGGAATTGTGTGAAGCATTACATTGTATCGTATGCATGTTCCAAATAAACTGAAGCTAAACTAAGTTGAACAATGCATATTTTAAACCTTATCTGTCATCGTTGTCATTTTTAAATTGTCCCTTCTGTGTTGAATGTTGCAGCTTGGCCAGGGAATTCTGCCTTGAAAAAGGTCATGCATTCACTCATCAGTTAGACAAGGTTGGATTTATTAGTTCCCTTCTTAGAAAATACAACAATAACGATTAGATTGTTCACTACTTTGACTTGTTTCCCCTTCAGATACAATGTGTTTTGCAAGATGTTGGCTCCAATATTGCCACACCTCGGTCATCTGCAAGAGAAAGTCATAGAAGTTAGTGCTTTTGTTGGATTAAGTTGGGTCTTAAGTATGCATTTTAATGATTTTTCTTCTGTTTGTGAGCTCGAACCAATTTCACTGCGACGCCAATAGCAGACCTGGAAAGTTGGATTGATGCATTGACAGAGGAACTCCCACCTTTGACCAACTTCATTTTACCTGCAAGTCCATCTAAGACTTCTTGTTGTTTTATTATTTTTACCTTATTTAATCTCTTTTCTATCTCTCAGTCTGGAGGAAAGAGCAGCGCAGCTTTGCATCTAGCTCGGACAGTCTGTCGTAGAGCCGAGCGCAGGTCAGTTATTGTGCCTTTGTCATTAATATTTAAAAAAAACAGTAACCTATTATTACTGTAAATCACAGATGTCAAAATCAAAGAACTGCCACATCAATTCATTGGCCTGTAAAAGCCTGGAAATAATTTGCGTCAATAAAGCACTTCAAATTTATATTGCTCAATAAAAATGTTTAAGAAAAAAAAAAAGATTTGCATGCAAAAGTACATCTTCTAAACTTTATAGCTACCTCGGGGGAGGGCAACCCACATGCTTTTCAGCGTCTCTGGAGCTTCTTCAAAAATGTAAAAAAATGAGGGGGAAAAATATTAGAAATCACACTGTTGATAACAAACATGCTTCAGTGATTAGAGACTATTTGTCAAGCGGCGTTTTGTCCTACTAATTTTGGCGGTCCTTTGACCCACCCTAGTTTGTTTACATGTACATTTTGCCCACATCCACTTTGGACATTTTCGCCACAGCCAATGTAGCGTTGGAAATATATAATGAGGCAATTATACGTATACATCCATATACAGTATGTTCACTGTGACAATCAGCCGTAGGTGTGATGTGGCCCTCAGTTTGACAACCCTGATTTGAATGCTTGTTGTACTTCTTGCTTTTATAGTGTTGCTCCAATTGTGCGCTCAGGGGAGGCAGATCCAGATGTTGCCAGGTTTTTAAACAGGTAATTTAAAAAACATACTTGGTAAAAAAAAAAAAAATCTCCCACTTGGCAAAGATTTAAAGAAGGAAATACGTATGGGTAATTGTGATTCAGCTACCAAGCTGAAGCAGTGAGTAGCTTCTTATCTTGCTAAACAACCATGTCCTAGTAGGAAAGATGTCCATCCTTTTCACAAGTTAGTGTGAGGGAAAACATCTGAGAATACTTCTAAGACCACAACAAGCCCTGGGTAAAAAAAAAAATTAAAAAAAAGGGAATCAATAGTTTCGCATTTGAAGCCATGTTTAGAGTCTGGGTGGCCTCCTTGACAGCACTCTGTCATATCATAACCACGTTAACACCATCATTCAATTCGCCTTTTTCCACTGCCGTAACAACTGCCTCCGACCTTCACTCACTCCCAATAGTTCTGCAATCCGGGTTCACTCTCGTCACTTCCTGTCTGGATTATTACAACTCCCTACTCTTTGGTCTCCCCAATAAACTCCAATTAGTCCTGAACACTGCTGCCCATATACCGTACTTTTCAGAGAACAAATCGCACCTGCTGAAAATGCATAATAAAGAAGGAAAAAAACATAAGTTGCACTGGAGTATAAGTCGCATTTTTGGGGGAAATTTATTTGATAAAACCCAACACCAAGAAGAGATTTTTGAAAGGCAATTTAGAATAAATAAAGAATAGTGAACAACAGGCTGAATAAGTGTACGTTATATGACAAATAAATAACCAACTCAAGTGCCTGGTATGTTAATGTAACATTCAAATAAACATAAAGAACATGCTATATGTTTACCAAACAATCTGTCACTCCTAATCGCTAAATCCCATGAAATCTTATACGTCTAGTCTCTTACGTGAATGAGCTAAATATTATTAGATATTTTACGGTAATGTGTTAATTTCACACATAAGTCGCTCCTGAGTATAAGTCACACCCCTGGCCAAACTATAAAAAAAACTGCAATTTATAGTCCGAAAAATACTGTAATTAGCAGAACTCTTGTCAACGGTCACATAACCCGTGTTCTTCAACTCCACTGGCTTTTCGATCATACACCGCATCAACAAGATCCTCCCACATAAATTCAAAGCTATCCATAACCTCGCCCCACCTCCAATACACCTACTCAGCCCCTCATCCCGCCTGTCTACCATTGTGTCAAGAGCCTTCAGCCGCTCTGCACCTCGCTTCTGAAACTCTTTCCCCCCCAACATTGACCCCATAATCACTTACCTCAAAACCCACCTGTTTAGGCAGTCCTATGTCTGGCACAAGTTATTTAATTTTTGCCTTGCCTACATTTTAATTTTTTTATGCTACTTATGTTTTTATGAAAATGTATGACAACCAAGAGTGCCTTGAAAGGCAAGGTGCCTTACAAAATATATTATTGAATTAGGATATGTTAATTTAGTTTAATTTTGTAGAAAAAAGCAGATAACAGACATGACAACATTATAGTACGGTAATTTTATATTTCAACTTTTTGGCTTTAGGAAATAAGTGAACAAAATAAAATATGGTAGTCAGTAAGTTTCATTTTTAGATCAAGCAAAGTAAAAATTATAGAATCGCTTAATACTAATGAAAAAAACAACACACTAGTACTTTGTTGCACTACCTCTGACTATTTAACAGCTTGCAGTGTCTGAGGCGTGGACTTCAGACAAAACTCTTCATCAAATTTTTTTTCAACTTTCTCTGATTGCTGTTGTCAGCTCAGCAGGCCGGAGTCTTGTCATAGACCATTTTCTTCAATTTCCACCACAGATTTTCAACTGAATTGAGAGCCGAACTATTTGCCGGCCATGACATTGACGTTATGTATCTTTCTTGAAAGAAAGTATTTTTATTTCTATGGCAAGATGCATTATCTTGAAAATGATGTCCTCCCCAAACATTCTTTCAATTGATGAAGTGTCCAAAAAGTCAATGTAAATAAGATGTAATGACATTACCTGACATGTAGTCCCTTACACTGTGGAAACGTGCACTTTTTCTTCAGGCAGTCTTCATGAATATCATTGGGAAAAAAAGAGTTCCAGCATCATCTCCTTGCTCAATGCAGATTTACGATTCATCACTCAATATGACTATAGTCCACGATTGCTTTGTAGCCCATTCAAACTTTTTTTTTTAAGGCTAGCTGTTGATGACTTGTTGAGCTTTCCTTTATTTAAATCCCATTTGCTTTAGGCTTGTTCTTACAGTTCGGTCACAGACGGTGACTCCAGTTACCGCCCATTTGTTCTGCTGTTCATTTTCTCTTTTCAAGCTGTATAACTTTAAGCTTTCTGTCTTGACGCTTTGATAATCTCCTTGGTCTACCAGTATGCTTGCCTTTTACAACCTTCCCATGTTTGTACTTGGTCCAGATTTTAGACAGTGCTGACTGAACAGTTGACATTTTGCATCGTTGCGTGATGATTTACCTTCTTGAAGAAGTTTGATCATCCTCTTCTTCGTTTCAAATGGCATCTCTTGTGTTGGAGGCATGATTCATGTCAAGCCACCTGGTGCAACAGCTCTCCAAGGTGTGAACAGTCTTTTTGAACTGCAGACTAATGAACACGTGATCTGGTGCAGGTATTAGCTTTGCAAATAACATTTTACAGAGTTATCTATGTTTTCACTCTGCTAATCTAAAAACAAAACTGTTACTACCGCATCTTGATTTATACTTGATTTGTTTGTGTCTTAAAAGGCAGAAAGTTGCCATTTGAAATGATTATAGTTTTATGTCATGTCAGTCAGCTGCATGAACATCCTCCAAGTCTGGTGATTCCATCACTTTTCCAAGGGTTGTGAACAGGGCTAAGAACTTTTCAATGCATTATTAAAATGAGAAAAATTCAAGCAACTCTGGCTGGAAATAATTGGGACATTGCAGAAGTTTGCGAAAACGATGCTACAGTGAATGTGTACCGTAAACAAAGCTACGAGGTTTTTTGGGGGTGTTGTTTTAGGCCGGGTAACGTACTAGCTTGCATTATTGGACCATACTTCTGACAAATGCATTCATATTTTCCTCAGATTAAGCGACTACCTCTTCACTGTGGCCAGGTATGCAGCCCTACAGGAAAACAATAAAGAGAAAATCTACACAAGACCTGAGATGTAAGAATTGTATCGAAACTCATTCATCTGTGTATTTTACACTTTGAGTATATAAAACAGTTAAAAATCTTGATTTGGGTGCATTTTTATACAAAATCATTAAGTTCAGTGATAACATACAATTCAAAATCTTCCACTTGTCATTCAAAAACATTCATTTCACTTGTGTGTTCTATAAATCAACACTGGTACATTTGTTGATGACAGAATAGGTGTGTCATTTTGTAATATTAGAATACATAAAGCGCTTCTTAATATGCATTTGGTTCCAGCATGACCCTTCTAAATACCAGACGTCATAGGATCTGGCACCAGCCCTGGCTCTTCTGGGACAGAGTGCTCGCCCACGCCATAAGGGACAGATTGCGGTCCTCATAGGGCGGATAGCGCAAATAGGTCACACACTCGAAGCGCGTGCTTCTTAGCAGGCAGGATTTTCTGTGTGAGAAAGTATCGAAGCTGGAGCGTCCGTGATACAAACCCATTCCACTGGCACCTACCCTCAAAGAAAAAAGAAAAAAGCAGTCAAGTGATTTGTCATATTTCCTAACAAATCCAGCCTGGTGACTTACCAACTCCTCCAAAAGGAAGAGCCACCATCAGACTCTGCAAGGAGCAGTCGTTGGAACAAAAGCTTCCACTTGAAGTTTCGCTCATAATTCTGGATATCACCTGGATTGTCAGAAGCATCAACATATGACAGAATGAGTGAGGATCATTAAATACAGTACGGCGCACACACTTGAATCAAATTCCAACTTTGTTGTACAAGTATTGGCCTCCAAATCCAGACAAGACTATTATCCGTCTCACATGAGACGTTCAGAGCTTCGAAGATTTAGTATTGAACATGCAGTTTGCTTAGGAATGAAACTATAGCGACCAGTAATTTCAACATGGTTGTCTTGTTCTTTCTACTTTTATGGACTGAATGACCTCATAGATATAGTTGTATTTTGTTATTGAAATACAAATAAGCCTCAAATTTTCAAAATATTACTTCCAAATTTCCTTTACAGTTAGATTATATGGCAGAGACAGGTTGACCCTGGAACTGATTATGATGGGGGGAAAATGTTTAAACCAAATAGGAAATTAATCTGCTCTTCTTTCTTTGTGCATCTTACCTTGCTGTTGTTGGAATACACGTACACACAAAGGGCTTTCTCCTGCTTGTTGATGAAGGCAATGGTTTCATCCACATTGTTTACTGTAAGAACAGGAAGGACTGGACCCAAGACATCTTGTTGCATGATAGGGTCTGACTCCGCCACCTCGGTCAAAACTGTTGGGGCTTTTAAAGAAAAACAGTTTATGTCAAATAAGTTCCACATGGTCCTGTCAATTCTATTTCAGTGCGTACTCTCACCAATATATTTCTCAGCCTCCGTCACCTGTCCGCCTACGGCCACCTTGCCAGATCGCCAAAGCAAGTCTCTAGTCCGGTTAAAGATATCCAGATTTACCATCCGGCCAAAGCTACGCGACTCTCTGGGATCAGATCCATAAAACCTCATCAGGCAGCACTTCAGGGCCTGCACCAGCCGGGTTTGGACATCTGAATGGCACAGGATGTAGTCAGGAGCCACTAAGCTCTGGCCGGCGTTTTGGAAGCGGGCCCAGGCAATACGTTGGGCTGTGACGGCCACATCACAGTGCTGATCCACGTAACACGGGTTCTTTCCACCCAGAACAAGGGTGACAGGTGTCAGAGATTGAACTGCAGCCTGAGCGATTCTAGTTCCTTCCTCTCTGGTTCCTGGATTTCAAACAAATTATTACACAAACTACATTAAAAAAACATTGGACCATAATTCATCATATCTTAAGTAATAATTTACAACAGTATGACATCAGAAGGTTGTTTTTGAACTGTGTAAGAAACTACTTAAACAGGTAGCAATACAGTATGTGAAGCAAGGCTAATTACCGCTCTAAATATATGTAGCGGCGTACCACATTGATCAATACTGGGACCAAAATTGTTCAATCTCTATAAATGAAAATACATATATTTTAAAATTGAAAAGTATTAGGAATAAATACTCTTTTTCCTACTCCTTTTAAAACATGTTATGAAAAACGGGAAATATGTCATGTGCCGTATTATAACTGTATGAATGTTCGAAATAAATCAAACCAATATGCCGTATGAATTACCAGATGATTGTGTTCTTACCAGAAAAGAAGACATGATCAAATTTGAGTTCCACAATGTCGGCCAAGTCATTGGTGCCTGCAAGAATCACATGGAAGCATTCCTTGAGGAAAACAAGAACATTTTAGAACGTTAATAGTAATAATAATAATAATAGTATCAGTTATAATGACATTAGTATATTAATAGTAATATGTTCATAGTGGTAATATAATAAAATCCTACTAATCTTATAGTAATAAAATCATTATACTAACAACTATATTCAATCATAAGATTGTATTGTAAATCATATATATTATTAACTATAATTATAGTATTATAAATTATCATCAATAGTAATATAATTTTAAATTAATAGTTTTATTTAAAAAGTATATCTACTATTTTTTCCAATGTAACATTACACACACACATATACATACATACATATACATACATACATACACACACACACACACACACACACACATACATACACATATATATATATATATACACACACACACACACACACATATATATATATATATAGATAGATAAAATTACAAATATTTAAAAAAAAATTGAAATACAACAATATTAGAATATCATTTTGTTTAATATATAGCAGTGATTCTCAAATTGGGGTTTGCTTACCACAAGTGGTATGCCAAAGACTCAAAGTACAGTTTTTTTCTATATTCAAACTGTGTGTAATGTGTGGGCAAAATAGAAGATATACTTTTTAAATAAAACCTCTACCTTGTTCTTAATATATACTTTGGCCTACTATGCTACTGTATTTTAATGTTGGTCATTATGATGGTACTTAAAGAGTCAAGCTTTTTCTGAGGTGGTACTTGGTGTAAAAAGTCTGAGGACCACTGATATACAGTGTAGCGCTTTATATTGTGTTCACAGTGTACACACTTTTACTAAAATATGGACTTTTGTCAAGGCCGGAACCCATTATTTATGTTTACATTGTTTCTTATGGAAACCGTTGCTTTTAATATACAAACCTATTAACGAACCCTGTTCAAGAACCAATTTAGTCGTAAATCGAGGTTCCACTGTAATTTTACAAAGTGCCAATAAAAAACAAGCTTGGGGGCACACTTTGGACACCCAGGCTGTATACAAGAGTCACACTGTAGTGTTTATAGGCATTTGCTAGAAAAATGTCCCTCCCAAGTTTTGAACTGATGTCATTTCTTGGCCAGATTTGGCCACCGGGCCACCAGTTGAGTAACTGCTGTAAGGCCTACAGTACAATGTCTAAACTGCACATGATCTCTTCCAGAGGCAGGTATTTTGAAACAACTAATCTATAGTGTCAAATTAATTTTTGCAACTATTACTACCACTCAATGTCTATGCAAAGACTACTCACATTGTCCAAGTAGGAGGGGACGAGACGATGGAGAAGTGTTGCTGTGTGAGTTGTGCACTCAGAAGGACTGATGATGGCGCAGTTTCCTGTACACAACAAATACATAATGAGGAAGGAACAATGAAAATCACCTAAATGTAGTGATTGCTAAATAAAGCTTTAGTGACTGTATGGCCCACTCACTAACTGCATTGACACAGCATTGATACTGTGTTGGTATTTCATAATAGTCAAACGCAACTCTGACTACTTATACGGCTCGCTGTCACTGATGTCCATTTAACAGTTTGGCGCTTCACATTCAAATAACTGCAGCTGTATTAGTCACATGTTTTTTTTCTTTCTTAAGAGTGACACAGGTCACAGTCAATGCTTCAGTATCGTGGTATAAACACCCTATGCAATTCTTTAGGGCCACAACAATTAGGAGGTCACAAGATCATGGCTTGGGCTTTTATAAATATTTGAAGATATTAATTTTTTATTTAAATATATCAGTTTTTACAAACCCCATTTCCATAAGAGTTGGGAAATTGTGTTAGATGTAAATATAAACGGAATTCAATAATTTGCAAATCATTTTCAATCCATAGTCAGTTGAATATGATACAAAGACAACATATTTGATGTTAAAACTGATAAACATTTTTTTTGTTGCAAATAATCATTAACTTTAGAATTTGATGCCGGCAACACGTGACAAAGAAGTTGGGAAAGGTGGCAATTATAATTGATAAAGTTGAGGAATGCTCATCAAACACATATTTGGAACATCCCACAGGTGTGCAGGATAATTGGGAACAGGTGGGTGCCATGATTGGGTATAAAAGCGGCTTCCATGAAATGCTAAGTAATTCACAAACAAGGATGGAGCGAGGGTCACCAATTTGTAAGCAAATTGTCGAAAAGTTTTAGGACAACATTTCTCAACGAGCTATTGCAAGGAATTTAGGGATTTTACCATCTACGGTCCGTAAAATTATCAGAAGGTTCAGAGAATCTGGAGAAATCACTGCACCTAAGCGATGATATTACGGACCTCTGATCCCTCAGGCGGTACTGCATCAAAAACCGACAGTGTGTAAAGGATATCACCACATGGGCTCAGGAACACTTCAAAAAACCACTGTCAGTAACTGCTGTTGGTCGCTACATCTGTAAATGCAAGTTAAAACTCTACTATGCAAAGCGAAAGCTATTTATCAACAACACTCAGAAACGCCGCTGGCTTCGCTGGGCCCAAGCTTATCTTAGATGTACTAATGCAAAGTTGAAAAGTCTTCTGTGTTCTGACGAGTCCACATTTCAAATTATATTTGGAAACTGTGGACGTGGTGTCCTCCAGAACAAAGAGGAAAATACCCATCCGGATTTTTATAGGCGCAAAGTTCAAAAGCCAGCATCTGTGATGGTATGGGGGTGTATTAGTGCCCAAGGCATGGGTAACTTACACATCTGTGAAGGCACCATTAATGCTGAATGGTCCATACAGGTTTTGTAGCAACATATGTTGTCATCCAAGCAACGTTATCATGGACATGTGTGTAATGTTTGGGCACACATATTTGCGTATTTCAGCAAAACAATGCCAAGCCACGTGTTACAACAGCGTGGCTTCGTAGTAAAAGAGTACAGGTACTTTCCTGGCCTGCCTGCAGTCCAGACATATCTCCCATCGAAGATGTGTGGCGCATTATGAACCGTAAAATACGACAACAAAACCCCGGACTGTTGAACAACTTAAGCTGTACATCAAGCAAAAATGGGAAATAATTCCACTTTCAAAGCTTCAACAATTAGTTTCCTCAGTTCCCAAAAGTTTGAGTGTTAAAAGAAAATGTAATGTAACACAGTGGTGAACATGCCCTTTCCCAACTACTTTGGCACGTGTTGCAGCCATGAAATTGTAAGTTAATTATTTGCAAAAAAAAATAGTTTATGAGTTTGATCATCAAATATCTTGTCTTTGTAGTGCATTCAATTGAATATGGGTTCAAAAGGATTTGCAAATCATTGTATTCCGTTTATATTTACATCTAACACAATTTCCCAACTCATATGGAAACGGGGTTTGTAAATGTCATAAAACTTAGGAAAAGTGTAACACTACCTGAATTCCCTTGCAAAGATGCAAAATTAATTTTAAGTTTCACTTTTCAAGGAACCTTCATTAAAGTTCGAAACAATGTGTGATAGAAAAAAGGTAAAAATATAATGAACCTATTTATGGCAGTATTGGACAAAGTTATGTGTAAGTTTCACAAACTGTGGCGCATTCAAGAAACATTTACTAAAGTTTTAAAAAAATCTGATTGAACAAAAGTTAAGCTAAATCTATTTATATAGCAGCATCAAAAAGTTATGTTTAAGTTTCACTCTTCCATCTAATAGCACATAATTATGGTGCAATCAAGGAATAATTGTTAAAATTAGAAACAAGGTGTGATAGACAGGTAAAAATGTATGTATCTGGCAGCACTGGACAAGGTTATGTTCATGTTCACAAACGGTGGTGCATTCATGGAACATTTAATAAAGTTGGAAAAAAAAAAAGATGTGATACAACAAAAGTTAGGATATAATAAATCCATGGCTGCATCAAACAAAGGGTTAAATTTTCACTCTTGTTGAATCTGTGGTAGCATTGGACAAGGTTATGTTTAGGTTTCACTTTTGCATGTCATAGCACATAATGGTGGTGCATTTACATAACCTTTATTTAAGTGCGAAACAAGGTGTGTGATAGATTCATATTTTTACCTTTCTTCTATTTATGGTAGCATTGGACCAAGTTATGTTTAAGGTTCACTTTTGCATCCCATAGCAGATCAATTTGTGGTGCCTTCAAGGAACCTTCATTAAACTTCGAAACAATAGGTGTGATAGAAGACAGGTAAAAAAAAAAATAGTCTCATTTGTGGCACCATCAAACAAAGTTATGTTTAATAAAGTTAGAAAAAAAGATAGAACAAAATTCAAGGTATAATAAAATTATTTATGGCAGCATCAAACACTCTTTTACTTTCTTTTTTTTTTTTTTTCTTTTTTTTTTTAAATTGATCTCAACTCTGTACACTGCTGCTGGAATTGTAATTTTCCTGAAGGAACTCTCCTGAAGGAATCAATAAAGTACTATCTGTCTATCTATCTATCTTGCATCTCATAGCACTTAATTATGGTGCATTCAATGAACCTTCGTTAAAGTTCGAAACAAGGTGTGATACAGGTAAAAATAAATATTTGTGGCAGCATCGGACAAAGTTATGTTTAACTTTTGCATCTTACAGCACATAACAAGCAACATGTAGCCTTGAACCAAAATCGTGTTTAGGGCCACACTCTACCTAAAATATGCCTTCAGTGAATGTTTAGTACCTGCTGCAATGGCCCCCACCAGCGGAACCAGACACACTTGGGCCGGACTACACCGGGTTAATATAATTATGGTGCACTCAAAGAACTTTCATTAAAGTTCGAAACAAGAGGTGTGATAGGTAAATGAATCCATTTGTGGCAGCATTGGACAAACTTAACTTTAACTTTTGCATCTTATAGCAGATAATTATGGTGCGTTCAAGGAACCTTCATAAAAGTTCTAAAAAGGCGTGATAGAAGAAAGGTAAAAAAAATTGTCTTATTTGTGGTAATATCAAACGAAGTTATGTTAAGTTTTACAAACTGTTGTGCATTCAAGGAACCTTTAATAAAGTTAGAAAAAAAGATATGATAGAACAAAAGTTAAAATTAATCTATTTGTGGCAGCATCGGACAAAGTTATGTTTATGTTGAAGAGGTTCATTTAGCCTACTGACATGTATTTATAAATGGTTGATTTATATAGGCTCATAAGGTAAAATTTTGTACCTGACAAGTTTTGGCTACCTTGCTTCTGCAGCTTTCATTAGAGGTGTCACAGACGTCTGTGACATGTTATATGGATTGTTCCATCCCACCACTTCAGGTGGGATGGAACAATCCATATAACAATGTCACAGACAACGTCACATGACACCTTGCTGGTGTGCGCCGGGGTTAGAAACTTGTCAGGTTCAAAACTTTACCTTACTAGTCTATATAAATCAACCATTTATAAAAAATAAAAAAAAAAGTTATGTTTAACTTTTGCATTTTACAACACATAATAATGATAATATTAAGCAACATGTAGACGTAATCAAAAATCTTGTTCAGGGCCACACTACCTAAAATATGCCTTCGGTGAATGTTTAGTACCTGCTGCAATGGCCCCCACCAGTGGAACCAGACACAACCAGGTTACGGTTAGCCTATAATTAGGGTGCATTCAAAGAACTTTAATGAAAGTTCGAAACAAGAGGTGTGATGGACAAATCAAATCAAATAAACTTTATTTATAAAGCACATTTAAAATTTACCACATGGGTAGCCAAAGTGCTGTACAATGGGCAGGTTAAAAGATAATACGAGAACCGAGCAAACAACACAACACAAACAGAACATGATCAAAAATAAATAAATAAAACATAAAAACAGGTTCACAGGAGGTGTATAATAGGGCGCCATTGCAGGATGGATATCACTCAGTGTTAAAAGCCAAGGAATAAAAGTATGTTTTTAAGAGAGATTTAAAAACAGGAAGACAGGAGGCTTGTCTAACACTCAGAGGCAGGTCGTTCCAGAGCTTGGAAGCAGCAGTGGCGAAAGCTCTGTCACCTCTAAGCTTCAGCCTTGTGTCAGGGACCGTCAGTAGGAGCTGATCGGCTGATCTTAGGGCAGTAAGGCTGAAGGAAGTCGGAGAGATATGTTGGCGCAAGGTTGTTTGGACATTTAAAAACAAATAGAGTTTAAAATTGATTCGGTAATGCACAGGGAGCCAGTGAAGGGACGCTAATATAGGGGTGATGTGCTCACGTCTGCGAGTCTGTGTTAGCAGACGAGCAGCAGAGTTCTGCAAGAGCTGCAGGCAGGCGAGGGAGGCCTGGTTAATGCCGACATACAGGGCATTGCAGTAGTCTAAACGATTCAAAATAAAGGCGTGGATTAATTTCTCGAGATCATGTCCTGACAAAAGCAGTTTCACTTTCGCTATTTGGTGTAATTGATAAAAGCTTTTTTGAACGACACAGCTGAATTGTTTTTCGAATTTAAAATCTGAGTCGAACTTTACCTCCAGGTTTGTGACACAGTCACTGAGATACGGGGTCAGAGTGCCGAGGTCAACGTTGGGGGAGGGAGAGCGACTTGGACCGAACAACATAACTTCTGTTTTGTCTTCATTTAGGCTCAGGAAGTTAGACAACCTTCTCTAATATTTTGGAAATGTATGGAAGATTAGAGATAGGTGTAAGGTTAGAGAGGAGAGAGGGGTCGAGGCTTGGTTTTTTAAGTAGAGGTCGTACCACTGCATGTTTAAACTCTGCTGCAACTATTCCAGAAGAGAGGCTACTTGATCAGATAGTAGCAAATACCTCCTTAAACAGGCGAGGTGGGAGGGCATCTGCAGGAGAACCAGAGGGCTTCATATGACTAACTGTGTCATTTAAAAAAAATAATGACACCGGCTCAAACTGATGGAAAACAGAAGAGCAATGCAAAGGAACAGAAGGGTCATACGAAGGCTGGGATAAACTGGCTCTAGTTGACACAATTTTGTTTGTGAAAAAATGGAGACAATTTTCACAGAATTCAAAAGAAGCATCAAAACCAACAGATTTGGGAGCATCAATGACAGTATTAATAGTTTTGAACAGAACTCTCGGGTTGTTACAGTTAGAAGATATAATCTGAGATAGATATATATTCATCTCTGCTTTTACAGTCATCTGAAAGGAAAGCAGGCTTTCTTTAAAAATGGCAAAGGACACATGCAACTTGTCCTTTTTCCATCTTCTCTCTGCTCTCCTACATTTGCGCCTATACAGGTAAAAATGAATCCATTTGTGGCGGCATTGGACAAAGTTATGTTTAAGTTTAACTTTTGCATCTTATAGCACATAATTGCGGTGCATTCAAGGAACATATTATTATTATTATTATTATTAATATTTTTATTATTATTATTTTTGTTAAACAACATGGAGCCGTAATCAAAAATTGTGTTTAGCGCCACACACTACCTAAAATATGCCTTGGGTGAATGTTTAGTACCTGCTGCAATGGCCTCCACCAGCAAAACCACACACATTTAGGCTGGACAGGTTAGGGTTAGCACATAATTATGATGCATTCAAAGAACTTTCATTAAAGTTTAAACAAGAGGTGTGATAGACAGGTAAAAATGAATCCATTTGTGGCAGCATTGGACAGAGTTATGTTTAAGTTTAACTTTTGCATCTTATAGAACAAGGGTAGGGAACCTATGGCTCTAGAGCCATATGTGGCTCTTTTGATGACTGCATCTGGCTCTTAGATAAATCTTAGCTGACATTGCTTAACACGATAAGTAATGAATAATTCTGCTGGTAATCACCGTGTTAAAAATAATGTTCAAATTATAAAACATTCTCATGCATTTTAATCCAACCATTCATTTTCTATCGCACCTGTTCAAGAAGTTGCATTAATGGTAAGAAGTATTATATTTATTTTTGGTCAGCTTTAGAATAACAATGTTATTAAAAAGAATAAGAAGTGAAGTAAATAGCGCTTTTTCTCTAGTGACTCAAAGCGCTTTACATAGTGAAACCCAATATGTAATTTTTACATTTAAACCAGTGTGGGTGGCACTGGGAGCAAGTGGGTAAAGTGTCTTGCCCAAAGACACAACGGCAGGGACTAGGATGGCGGAAGTGGGGATCGAACCTGCAACCCCCAAGTTACTCAGACGGCCATTCTACCAACAGAGCTATACTGCCCCAACTCATTACACCCTAAAAATGTTGGTCTTACTTAAAAATGCACGCATTTGGTTGTATTCAGTGTTAAAAAATATGATATGGCTCTCACGGAAATACATTTTGAAATATTTGGCTTTCATGGCTCTCTCAGCCAAAAATGTTTCTGACCCCTGTTATAGCACACAATTGCAGTGCATTTAAGGAACATATTATCATTATTATTATTATTATTAAGCAACATGGATCCATAATCCCAAATCGTGTTTAGGGCCACACCCTACCTAAAATATGCCTTTGATGGATGTTTAGTACCTGCTGCAATGGCCCCCACCAGCGGAACCAGACACATTTGGACTGGACTGCACCAGGTCCCCACGATGAACACAACCCCCAGGGGCTCGTTGACCACCATACACTCATCCAGCGTCGTGGCCTGTGTCGGGCAGACATGTTTAAAAGTGAGTTATCGCGCAGCAATAAGTTCATGGGCTGCGAGAAAACAAAAACAAAAGACTAATCCTCCAAAAGAGCAAGGCATTTTACAGGCTTAATCTGCTTTTGTCAACACAATGCACTCTTTGTAGCCATGAGATGGAATGTTCTCCAGTGTGCGTAAGCCATGTCTCACCAGGTTTCTCTCTACGTGCTGAGGCTGCATCCACTTCCTCAGGTTGTTGATGGCAAAAAGAGCCTCGTTCTTGGCCAGGATTAACTCGGACACCACAGTCTCGAAGCGTGGCTGCCTCAAAACAAGTTTGTTTGTTTTTTAAACAGCATTTGTAAACAACACGAGCGATCGCAACTCCCTCACTTTATGCAGATCCCTTCCGAGAGCATCCACAAAGTCACACTCGTGTTCGTCCAGCATCCGCACCACCGCCTCCAGCTGGGCCAGCCTGAAGCCCTCTTTGACGCTGCGCTCCGCTCGGAACGCCACCCGGGCTCGCTTGAGAAGATCCTGGCATTGCAGAGGGTACGTCTTCAAGCACGCCTCCCCTAGTCTGGTCCTGGAACAAACCAAACAAAAAAAAAGTCAAAGATCATTCCATCACCTCAAGTCGTTAATATTCAGACCCGTCATCATCTTGACCTTCTGCATGTTAGACGGCCATTCCTTTGACATGCAGAACAAGCCTTGCCCTTTGCACTTGTGTCCGTCCTGAGATCTCCATTGCTGGCCTTCCTCATTGCTTCAGTGCACAAGCCCCACTAGAAGGAGGACTCACAAACCTCCTAATAACCTTCCCCCCTCCACCGAGTCAGGTGATGCACGCAACGAGAGGTCTGCATCACGTTCCGCCTTCTCGCACACAACAAAACTGACCAAAAAAATAATAAAAAATAGAGAGAATTCAGGAAACTCACCTTCTTAATGATTTGAACCATCTGGAAGGTGAAGGGCTGGGTGGGCTGCTCATGGCTTCACCAGCACTCCTCAGCTGCATTGCCGTCTTTCTGCAGCAAGTTATTTACTACATAATCCGCCACATTATTGAGGGAAATGCATTTCCCAAGAGTTATTCCCAATCCAGCAGCTTCCTGTTATTGTTGCTGACGTGTTATGTCAGGCTTTCACACAGCAGCAGGTGTTTGCAATCAGACATAAATGAACTGAAGAGTGCAAAAGTATGGAGGGCCAAATGGGACACAATTAAATAAATAAATATTTAAACAATTACTTTAATGCACCATTAATACATTGTAGTTTAAATTAAATACATACATGTTATTAATGTATTTAATGTATAATTAAATGTATTAATTTAATGAATTATTGATTTAGTAATTTCAGCATTTAATAATGAATGACACATTTAACTAATTGTTTATATAAGGGGTGTCAAACGTAGGGCCCAAGGGCCGGATCAGGCCCGCGAACAGGTTTTATTCGGCCCGCGAGATGAGTTTGCAGAGTATAAAAATTAACCTGGAATTTTAGGATGAAAGAAACTGCTGTTCTAAATGTGTCCACTGGGTGTCACAATAGCAATTATTTGTATCTTTGTAGATTATGTACAAAATAAACCACGTTAGTACAAAAGTCGGGGAAAATTATCAAATTACATAAATGACATACTGTAATTTGATTTTGATGTATTTTTTTTATCTTGATAGATTAAAAATGAACACCAATGAGTTGACTGATGAACATTATCACATAAATTATTCAGAAAATATAAATAACGACAAATAAAGTATATATAATATTAACCTCAACATAATATATTAAAAAATAAAAAACAACAACATAAGGATTTGTACAATTTCAGAATGTGCTTGTTCTATTTTTTAAACAAAATAAACAATCTGAAGTTGTCTTTATTTTTAAGTTATCGCCCCGTGATTTTACCAGTGCGGCCCACTTGGGAGTAGATTTTTCTCCATGTGGCGCCCGATCTAAAATGAGTTTGACGTCACTGGTTTATATTATTCATACTATTATTTTTATTATAAATATACATTAAATATATCATATTTCAATGTCTGTGTATCTGTGTTGGCCCTGCGATGAGGTAGCGACTTGTCCAGGGTGTACCCCGCCTTCCGCCCGAATACAGCTGAGATAGGCTCCAGCGCCCCGCGCAACCCCAAAAGGGACAAGCGGTAGAAAATGGATGGATTGATACTACAAATGATTTTCTTTATATTAATATTAATAAGATGTATTTATTTCATTTGGAAGGCCAAGCAGGACAACATTTAAATCATGAAATATATAATTGATTAAATCATGAAATTATTAAACCATAAGCTGTTGAAATCAATAATTAAATAAATGATTAATACTTATATTTAGTTCACCATTAAACAAATACAATTATATACTCAATTAATAACATTTTTATAACACAATTATGTATTTAAGTATAATAATTAACAACACATTCAAGTAATTGTTTAAAGATATATTTATTCATTCAGTTTTTTTCTTATTTGGACCTCCAAATGGAACAAAATTAAAATCATGAAATAATTAAATCAATAATTAATCAATTGTGGATTGATTGAATCGGGGATGATCAAATCAATAATTAATGAAATTATAAAATTGTAGTCTTGCATTAAATTGACACATTTGAAAACACAATTATGTATTTAATTTCAATTATAATTAATTAAAGAACAGAAATGTCCCATTTGGAGGTCCAAATGGGTTAAATTAAAATCATGAAATAATTTAATCAATTATTTAAATGATTAAATGTTTTAATAAATGACACATTTAAAAACACAATCATGTCATTAAATTCCAATTACAATAAATGGCACATTTAAGTTACTGTTAGGCCCTCCAAATGGGACAAAATTCAAATCATGAAATAATGAAATAAATCGTGAATTAATTAATAATGTAAATTTAATCTTACATTAATAAATTACTCCATTTAAAAACAATTCTGTATTCACTTTTGATTATAATGAACTAATGTCACATTTGTTTAAAGACATATTTATTCATCTAATTGTGTCCCATTTGGCCCTCCATACAAAATAGACTCAGGGTTCAATGGGAGGAGAGCAAGTAGTTTATTTAATACTGGTGTGCATTATTTAAAGTTACACACACACGCGCGCTTTGTACACATTTCACTCCATAGTGCAATCAGCTGGAAAGACACTTTTAAGACATGAAGAGGGGACAATGTCTCTGATGGTAGAGCCAACATTTATAATTTTCTGCTGAAATCATTTAAAATCACACAGACGGGGAAAAGTTAGTAGGATTTATGACTACGCTAAAAAATAAAAATATTGACTTCATGTTTTGTTGTTTGGTCGCGCCCCCAAGAAAATTTGCTGATTTCTCCCAGCAAATCAGACTTAAATATAAGTAGAACATTACATACTTAGTGTAAATATTAGAATGTAGTTACAGAAATTAAAAATTTTGAGTTTTGGGGGGTAAAATTTTGAATTCCTACAAGTATAGCATTGATCACATTAAAAATTGTCTTGGATACATGGAGAATTTGTGTGTACAACATTTGCTGACAAAGGACAAAGTTGACATTACAACAATGTACAGTACGGGCCAAAAGTTTGGACCCACCTTCTCATTCAATGTGTTTTCTTTATTTTCATGACTATTTACATTGTAGATTGTAAAGTTATGTACTTAACAAAACAAAAAGCGAAATAACTGCAAATATGTTTTATATTCTAGTTTCTTGGCATTCTCTCGAGGAGCTTCAAACTCATCGTGAAGTGAAAACCATTTCAGGTGACTACCTCTTGAAGCTCATCCAGAGAATGCCAAGAGTGTATAAAGCAGTAATCAGAGCAAAGGGTGGCTATTTTGAAGAAACTACAATACAAAACATGTTTTCAGTTATTTCACCTTTTTTGTTAAGTACATAACTCCACATGTGTTCATTCATAGTTTTGATGCATTCAGTGACAATCTACAATGTAAATAGTCATAAAAATAAAGAAAACGCATTGAATGAGAAGTTGTGTCCATACTGTAATGTATATTTTAAGTAGTATAAATTAACTATTGGGTACAAAAGTTTTTCAGTTAGGTGGTACTAGGGTTGCAGCCTTGGACCATTTGTAATCTATCGAATTCAATGAATTCACCAATCAGATAAATAAAACTTTATAGACTCAATGCGTAGTTTAGGAAAAATTTTGATTTTTTTTTCTTCCCTCTAATAAATGCACATCAACATTTCATCCTATGTGTATTGATAAAAAACAAAATCATGGCTCACGACACGCACACACCGACGCTCTCATGTGCGCACTATTGCAGCGGCCGTGCGGAAAATATATTTGCGTATATTTAAAGTTCCGGGCACTCCATACGGTCTAAATTTATTCAATTTATTTTGGTTACATTCATTAAACAATTAATCGAAGCAACAGAAAATAATAGCTTTTTCATAATCGATTAATCCTTGCAGCCTTCGGTGGTATCCTCAATTGTACTGCTTTTATACAATTAAAGTACCTGGGAAACCTGGTAAAAAGTACAAAAATGCTACACTACGGTACATTTAATGTACCTTGGAGAACAGCGACTCACGCACTACTTTTGTGAACCAGTTCTAATTGTGTATAGAAGTGTTGCAGTTTTTTATTCAAATTGCTGGTAAGAAACATATTAGTGTTGACCTGTATGACGATACACAATGACAAAATGATCTAAACTCATTCATGGCAGGAGATTTTTTTTTTTTTTTTTTGCATATTGACAGATTTGGTTGAGTTATTGTATGCTTGCTTTTAAAACCTTAAATCAACGAAAGCTGAAATATTTCTGGTATGTTCTTGACTAAGATGAAACTTAGTCCCCAACATGAGAAGCTGTTTTTATGTAATTTCCACCCCCCTCCCCCCCTCCTCCCCCTCCTCCCCCTCCCCAAAAAAGCCAACAAAAATCCAGTCCATGACATCATGATTGGAGGCTTGTTTAAAACTGATCGTTCTTCACTCCATGGCTTTGAAAGTCCATAGGGAGCATTGTCATTGTCTCTGTTGGTGTTTGAGAAGATTGTTGTTGTTTTTTTTTAGAGTAAGCCCAGCCCCCGCTTCTATGGCTTGTTTCCCAGACAAAACATTATGGGTTCCACTGGAAATGTGATAGCAAGGGGGAGGATGACCACACATGAGGCACTCAGCGTTATTTAAAAGGTGTGGTTCGCGTTTTACTAGTATGACGTAGAAAACCCCAAGCCACATTTCTGGGCAAGACATGACTTACAGTGCTTCACTTTTTCCAAATTGTGCTATTTTACAGCCTTATTCCAAAATGCAATAAATTAATTTTTGTCCCCAAAATACACCATAAGGCAGGGGTCACCAACGCGGTGCCCGCGGGCACCAGGTAGCCTGTAAGGACCAGATGAGTCGCCCGCTGGCCTGTTTTAAAAATAGCTCAAATAGCAGCACTTACCAGTGAGCTGCCTCTATTTTTTAAATTGTATTTAATTACTAGCTAGCTATTTTTAATTCTAAGAGAGACAAAACTTAAATAGAATTTGAAAATCCACGAAAATATTTTAAAGACTTGGTCTTCACTTGTTTAAATAAATTAATTTATTCTTTTACTTTGCTTCTTATAACTTTCAGAAAGACAATCTTAGAGAAAAAATACAACCTTAAAAATGATTTTAGGATTTTTAAACACATACCTTTTTACCTTTTAAATTCCTTCCTCTTCTTTCCTGACAATTTAAATCAATGTTCAAGTTTTTTTTATTGTAAAGAATAATGAATACATTTTAATTTAATTCTTCATTTTAGCTTCTGTTTTTTCGATGAAGAATATTTGTGAAATATTTTTTCAAACTTATTATGATTCAAATTCAAAAAAAATATTCTGGCAAATCTAGAAAAACTTTAGAATCAAATTTAAATCGTATTACAAAGTCTTTTGAATTTCTTTTAAAATTTTTGTTCTGGAAAATCTAGAAGAAATAATATGTCTTTGTTAGAAATATAGCTTGGTCCAATTTGTTATGAATTCTAACAAAATGCAGATTGGATTTTAACCTATTTAAAACATTTCATGAAAATTCTAAAATTAATCTTAATCAGGAAAAATTACTAACGATGTTCCAAAAATTCTTTCTTCAATTTTTTCAAAAAGATTCGAATGAGCTAGTTCTTCTCTTCTTTTTTTCGGTTGGATTTCAAATTTTAAAGAGTCGGAATTGAAGATAAACTATGTTTCAAAATTTAATTTTCATTTTTATCCTGTTTCTCCTCTTTTAAACCATTCAATTAAGTTTTTTTTTTTTCATCATTTATTCTCTACAAAAAACCTTCCGTAAAAGTGCGTATCAAACTGGTAGCCCTTCGCATTAATCAGTACCCCAGAAGTAGCTCTTGGTTTCGAAAAGGTTGGTGACCCCTGGCATAATGACAATGTGAAAGTTTTTTTTCCACATGTACATAATTTTTTTTTACAGAATTTGCTCAATACTTTCTTGTTGCACCTTTGAAAGCAATTACAGCCTCAAGTCTTTTTGAATACGATGCCACAAGCTTTGCACGCCTATCTTTCGTCAGTTTCACCAATTCTTCTTTGCAGCACCTCTCAAGCTCCATCAGGTTGGATGGGAATTGTTGGTTTTCATCCAGGATGTCTTTGTACATTGCTGCATTCATCTTAGTCCAGTCAGGGAGGTGACCAAGAACTTGATAGTCACTCTGTCAGCGCTGTATTCATCTTTCCATCTGATTGATTGATACTTTTATTAGTAGATTGCACAGTACAGTACATATTCCGTACAATTGACCACTAAATGGTAACACCCGAATAAGTTTTTCAACTTGTTTAAGTCGGGGTCCACGTTAATCAATTCATCCTATCTTGACTATTCTCCCAGTTCCTGCCGCTGAAAAACAACCCCAGAGTATTATGCTCCCACCACACCATGCGTCACTCTAGGGATGGTATTGGCCTGGTTTCCTCCAAACATGATGCCTGGCATTCACGCCACAGAGTTCAATCTTTGTCTCATCAGACCAGACAATTTTGTTGGTCTAAGAGTCTTTTAGATGCATTTTGGCAAAGTTTCCACCAAGAAATGGCTTCCGTTTGGCCACTCTACCATACAGGCCTGAGTGGTGGATTGCTGCAGAGATGGTTGTCCTTCTTGAAGGTTCTCCACAGAGGAATGCTCTCGCTCTGACAGAGTGACCATCGGGTTCTTGGTCACCTCCCTGACTAGAGTAAGATGAATGCTGTAATGTAGACACATCCTGAAGGAAAAACCACGCGTCCCATCAAGTCTGATAGTGCTTGAGAGGTGCTGCAAAGAGGAATGGGCGAAACTGCCCAAAAATAGGTGTACCAAGCTTATGGCATCGTATTCAAAAAGACTTGATGCTGTAATTTCTGCCAAAGGTGCATCAAGAAATTATCGAGCAAAGGCTGTCAATACTAATATACATGTGATTTTTTTTTATTTTTTGAATACATTTAAAAAAATAAAAAAATACATTGTTACTATTTGGTATTGTGTGTAGAAATTTGAGGGCAAAAATGAATTTATTCTATTTTGGAATAAGCCTGTAACATAACAATATGTGGAAAAAGTGAAGCCCTGTGAATACTTTCCAGATGCACTGCATTTAGAAAATAAAATGATGTGCAAGGAGTTTGGTGCTTGACCACAAATAAAGCAGATGTTTAAGTACAAAGCAGGTTTGTAAAATATTCAAAACAATGTCTTGAAATTGAATAAGATCAACAGCATTTTCCCTAGAAATGGGACGTAGTGTAAGCAACACAGGACGGATGATGGGTTTTCAACTTGGACAAATCACATTTACTCCGCGAAAAACACTTCAGGACTTGTTCGATACCCTCTCAAGGATGCACGGATACCAAAGTCTAAAAATTGTATTTACCGATGCATCGCTTTGTGTCTAATGGCTTCTTGCATTGTTTCTGTATTGCTTTCCAGTTCACTTCAAGTGGGAGTGTTGATCGAAAAAAAAAAAAAAAGATTCTGTTAAGCCTGAGAAACTGAGACGCTATAAATATGGATTTTATGGAGTTAAATACTACGCATATATTACCTTGGAGTACATGGAGATGCCAAAAATGTGATTGTGCTGCAAAATCAGCATCCCTTTCACTGTAAGGGAGATCCTGCAGGTGTTAAAATAAGACAAAAAAGGAGTAGTTCTGCGTGACTCCTCCTTTACTTTGTCGATGTTCTCGGCGAGCAGAACATTTCACCTGGGTCGGGCCGCTCCGCATATCCAAGGTCCAAGGTCCTTTTTGCCCGACGAGCCTTACGAGAGCTCAAAGCCGGTGTTCATACTGATGGCGTAGCGCAGCTTGTCTCGCAAGATGCTCTTCTTGCTGTAGTTAGGCAGCTTGAGTAGGTTGAAGCACGTAGAGGAAGTGGGAAGTCGGCCGCCAGGCTCCTTCTTGCGGATTGTGAAGAAGCCTCTGAGGACGCTACCCAGGGTGTCCCCCGTGTCCTGGCAACGGGGAAAACATAGTTTAAGAACCAAGCTAGGAAGTGAAATCACACGAAAAAGCCACACCTGGACTACAACTCTAAATAATAATGATGATGATCAATTAACAGTTCAATTACAGCCAGAACATGCTTTAAATATTGCAGTTTCACCACATCGCTGATTTTTTAAACCAGGAGTGCCCATTAAGTCGATCGCGAGCTACCGGTTGATCATGGAGTGTGTGTCAGCCAGCCAGGCATTACAAAAATAGACCTAAAAACTAGCAATCATCAATCTTCACCAAGACGACACTTTCGTCACTTGATTGACATTCGTGGCACCCGAGGGTCTTATGAAATGACTTTGGCTGCTGCGAACTCATTATTAAGAAAAAATAACCGACAGGAAGGCCAGAAACACTTTTTTTCAACAGACTGTCGCGAATACCTGCCGTCTAAACTCCAAATGACTGCACAGTTCCTATCTTCCCAATAAAAGTGCTGCTTCATCCTGCCTGCGCTAACAAAATAAGAGTCTCAGAAAGCTGGCGTGCACAAGCTAGCAAGCTACAGAGTTTGCCGCCAATGTATTTCTTGCAAAGTGTATAAAAAGGAGTATGGAAGATGGACAAATAAGATGCCAAAAACAAACCACTTTCATGTGGTATTTCTCCTCCAAATGCAGACGTTATCAGCACGACTGTCTGATTCCAATCAATGCTAGTCATCAGAATCAGGTAATACACCAACTTATATTCTTGTCTTCATGAAAGAAAGGACTCTATATGTGTTAAACATGCTTGTATTATCATTAAACACCTTTAACTTGTTAACAAAAACATATTTTTTCATAAATAAATGAATGAGGTAGATCCCCTCGACTTTGTCAATTGAAAAGTAGCTTGTCTGCAGAAAAAGTGTGGCTACCCACGTTTTACAGCATATTCTATAATATTTTTTATCTAAATTCAAGCAAAATGAATGAACTGAAAATATCAACCCTACAGTAGTATTAATCACCCTGTTCAGTATTTAGGCCACTGATTGGTCCAGCCTGAGGCAGCATTACTATATTGCATAGAAAGAGTGTAAAGGTCTGGATCAGAGATATTTTTTTATTTCCTTAAATTCGAGAAAATTAGACATTAAATGGTTGTTGAGTAAAATTTCAC
Source organism: Nerophis ophidion (assembly GCF_033978795.1). Classification (NCBI taxonomy): domain Eukaryota; kingdom Metazoa; phylum Chordata; class Actinopteri; order Syngnathiformes; family Syngnathidae; genus Nerophis; species Nerophis ophidion. Next base: position 54,026,086 of record NC_084617.1, on the reverse strand, counting down.
GAAGTATGTTGTGCTTTCTTAAAATATGTAAAGACGATTGATCTCCAGCTTGGCCCCGATTGAGACGCGGTTTAATTGTGGATGATTTATGAGCCTTTAGTATACTTTTGTCTATTGCTGCACCATGTTGGGGCCATTCCGAAGTCCAGTTGTCTGTGGCTTTATATCAATATTTGTCTGTACTTATTGGACTATATATATATATATACTGTGTGTATATATATATATATATATATATATATATATATATATATATATATATATATATATAATTTTGGGGGGCTGGGGAGAAAAAGAACATCTGATTTCTGTTGTATTGTTTTTCAGTTAACTGTGTCAAAAAATTTGAATAAAAACATGTTGTTTTTTTTAAAAGTGTAAAAGTGACTAACATGGTGTTATTTCATGTCTAGAGGTCTCTCATAATGTTGAAAATGTTACTTAAAGGGTAGAAAAAGTTTTTTATGCTCTAGCTATGAAAATATAAAATTTTTAATGAATAAATGATACTTTTTATAAATTCACTTATCGCAGTTACAATAGCAACAAACGAGGGATTACTGTACTTCTAGAAAAATACAAATCAATCAATCAATCAATCAATGTTTATTTATATGGCCCTAAATCACAAATGTCTCAAAGGACTGTACAAACCACTACGACTACATAAATATTACACCATCATTGCAACCTTTGGAAGTGAATTTTAAACCGCAATGTATAGTCGTAGAGTAAAGAGGTGTTCAAAAACTGGCTTGTTATTAGAGTTCTTTTTTTTTATCAAGGAAACAATCACTGGTAGCAATTATAATATAAGATGTGGATCGGAATAGTTTTAATTTCAACCAATATCCCTCTACTGGTGAGAATAATACAGAAATATTGACTTTAGTTGTATTTTTCTTGTATTTTTATTGTAATTTACATTTCTGGCTCCATAAATAGAGCCAGGCACCAATTAAATTGATTTCAATTGGCGACATTGATTTCAGATACTAGTGTTTTGAGTTAAGAGCTCTGTCACAGAACCAATTAAGCTTGTAAGTTGAGGTACTACGGTGCTTTAATTTATTTATGAGGAAAAACAATTGAATTGTAACATATCCTAAATCACAGCACATCAAACAGTATGTGAGGGTACTGTAGTTTTTGGAGCATGAAGCATCAGTCATACCTGATCATCTGACACTTCCACACAACGTATTGAAAAAGGTGGCTTGAGGTAGGCAAACCCTAGGAGAGGAGGTCTTGAGCAGCTGGTGACAAACTGTGAAATCGGATAAGTTAAAAGCATGCAAAAAATAAATACATTTTTTAAAAAGTTGGAAAAAGAGAAGAGCTTACTTTAAGGAACATTGCCCTCTCCTCAGCGGTAAAGTCACTGGACAGAATGTCCCACAGCCAGATGATGACACGATGGCTGCTGTGAAAACCTCCATAATAGACGGTGTGCTTCCTAAATGTACACACACAGCAAGACAACTTAAGTTCCACTATATACATACAAATAAACTAAAGCAAAGCCTATCATTCAAAACTTTCCGACATATATGTTGAGGATAGCGCTTTAAAAAATTATGGACAGAATAGCCGAGACACCTACTTAAGGTCGTCCAAGTCAATCTCAGCATTGTCTCCTGACACAAGACGCTGGACCTCGGGTGTAGAAAACATGTGCAGCCATTCTGGGTTGATGATACTACGAAAGCCCCTGATGAAAGCCGCAGTTTGCTCCTTAATCTGTGTGTGCATCCGGAAGTGAGCCATGAGATGGATGTAGCTGATCCTTCGGAGAGAAGGAATCAAACAAATGTCAACAAAACCAGTTTTTCACAATTTAAAAACTTGGATTAACATACTTGTTTTCATTGGTGACTGGCATGGTCTTTCCTCCGGGTATCAGCTCATGACAAACTAGCTGTATGGAAATGCACAGTCATTTATTACTGGGAAGGTGTTTAAAAACACAGTAATTGACCAATATTTTCTGACATAAATGGTTGTAAACAAAGGAGACGCTACTGGTGCTTAATTTCAGTGCTAATTGGATAGAGACTCATGCATCAAGAGCCCTATTCTCCCATTAGCTTATGTAGAAAAAAAAACTGCGTAATTCCGCAGATTCTGTCTGCGCAGTTTTTTGTCCCTTAACCTAAGTCTGTCATTGGGCGCCTTCCTCCAAGATGCACACTCTGTGTGGAGCAACCTTTGTATGTGGGCGTTTCCTTGTCATCTGGCCTTCCGCGTATTCTCCCACCCAGAAGTAGTCCTGGCTAGATTTACGCTCTGAACGAACTATTCCATTCCATTCCATCCCCAACCACAAAAAAGACTTACCCAAACAAAACAATATATCATAATATATATTGTTTGTATTATTTTATTACTGGTATATAATCTTGAATACAAAAATGTAAAATGAACATAGAAAAAATAAGATAAATACATGAAACGTTAAAAAAAAACAGTCTATTGAACACTAATTGCATAAATCCTGCATCACAGGATCTAATAACCATACTTGAAAACCCCATGTAAAAGCTTACAAACAAAAAAATACTCTTTTGAGCATAACACAAGATTCTTGTAGTAAGCTATTTTGTATTTTATTTATGACTTTTGTTTTGAATCATCATAGCAATATCTGAACAGTTTCCGTTATGATAACACCAGTTTTGTACATATAAAAAGAGAGATACATAACATAATATGGATTAAGAACTCATACTGTCGCAGATTGTTCAACTTGTGTTTTTCACCATTTCCAACTGGCATAAACATTTTGGTTCACCGATTTTCCGCCTTGAAGGGTACACTTATTTCCGCCTTGAGTTCGTTATAAAACCTGGACGGAAATGTGCCGGCCCGTGGGTGAGATGGGCAAAAGTGGTAGCAACCAGCAAAATTTTGGAAATGGAGGAATATAATTGGTCCGTTTTAGCAATACAAGTCAGCAAATTGTCGCCTTTACCTTGGAGCAAATGAACCTCTGTATAAAAACAGCTATTAATGGAAATGAGCGGCGGCATAATCTACAAAAATTGCGAATTTTATTTTGAACTTTTTATTGTGTGCGCGCCCTGGGCAGCCACCCATATTACCCATAGCAAAAACCAGCCACACTCCCATCAACTTAAGTACTTTTATTTTTATGCGCCCAGGAGGCTCGTATAAGTTCAGCACCCCGAGAAAGGGTATACATTAAATTGCACTTTTCAAATTTGTCAAAACGTTCCTTAAAACTTATCTTATTGCGTTAATAAAAGTTTTATAACAGAGACTGTTTGACCTTGGAATAAATGACTCCTCTCCCTGTTATTTCCTGTGGGAGTAATTGAACCCAGGAACGGATTGTGTTTGGCCTGAGAGATTATAATGTATTTCCAAGTCTGTGTTTCCCTTCTTACCTGACCCATAACATCTTCATCATAAGATAAAGTGAGTCCCAGATCCCCTACGTCTCCATCATAGCGCTGTAAAACATACATACAAATATAAACAATACAGCAGAGACAAATAAAAAGAACATGGAAGGTGGTTTATCAACCTTAATGGAGGTGAGATTCTTGTAAAACTCAGAGTCCAGCGAGGGTAACTCATCAATGGAGCTATAAAAAGTGCTGTGGTGGTGACCCAATACTTGACTGAGGAAGAAGGAGGCAAAAGGGACGTCCACCACAATACCCTAAACACACAAGATCCCAATGTCGTACAATCTTTTAAAGTGAGCGCAAATCCACAGGAGCATTCTGTAATTTTGACATAACGTACCTCATATATGGCTTTCCCCAACATCTTCCCAACAAATTCAAAGAGCTGCAGATGATTCTCATGGATGTAGGAAGTAGGCGAAGGATACAGCCTTTCATTTCCACTTGTGGTCTAAAGAGGATGAGAAAAAAGGAATTATTACAAAAATACTGTAAATAGTGAGACGGTTTGAAAGAAATAACATATGTGTTACCTTGAAGAGGTTAAGAGCAGGGTTAAAAACTTTCTTAATGATCTCTTCTAGAAATTCTTTAAAGACACCGTCCTGATCGATACCAGCTTCATCCACTCCCAGGTCGTTGACAAACTTCACTCGAATGACGCCTTTTATTGAATTTACAGGTAAGCGGCGGAGCTGATCGTATCCATCCTAAAAGAAACAGGACATAAGCGTTATTGGGAACCGCACATACAGTGCTTCCCAAACATTAATTTGTTTGTAAATATGTATGTATGTATGTGGGTGTATATATATATATATATATATATATATATATATATATATATATATATATATATATATATATACATACACACATACATATATTTATATATATATATATATATATATATATATATATAGAAATACCCCCGCCCTGAACGCCCCTATATCCCTAATCTGATGTACTATCATTTATTTAGGTGCAAATATCCCAGAATAACATTACAAAACATCTCTGACAAAGCGTAATTGTGATGTAAGACATTTTTATTTTTTCCATGTCAGGGTTTCCCCTAAATTGCCAAAATACCTGTGGCGGTGGGGGCGTGGTTAGGGCCGTGGTCGATATGACATCATCGCTTGATTTGCTATGATGCATATATTCTTTGAAAACGGATGTGAATATACATTTAAAACCAATCTGTTATTATTAAGTATATTATTAACATGTGTATTTCTCTTACTCTTTTCGTTCAATTTTTGCAGCTTATTGTACAATTTACGTTGTTGAGATTATTTATTTATTTTTTTGCAATTTCTCTATCATTTTAGTCACTTTTTCTGTAATAAAAAAGGTCTAACAACAAATCTAGCATCAATTTTTGGTGATATTGGTGACTGTACTCGTGTTTAGAGACTGTTTAGATTTTGTCGCGCCATGTTCAAGACAAAAAGCACACTTGTTACACGTTGCTGGCAGCCATTCTCTCATTAAAAACCGCCAGTGTCATCTTAAATTGTGAAGATCGCTGTCCGCGGGTCTATCTCGAATATATTAAAGTATGTCCACAGCGCGGACACGCTGCCTTCGCTCCAGACGACCCTGTGCGTATGGCTGGTGTTAATGTGTTATGGTGGTCATTTTTCTCATGTTAAGTAAGTAAGTGTAAGGGGACGGCGTGGCGCAGTGGAAGAGTGGCCGTGCGCAACCCGAGGGTCCCTGGTTCAAATCCCACCTAGTACCAACTTCGTCACGTCCGTTGTGTCCTGAGCAAGACACTTCACCCTTGCTCCTGATGGGTGCTGGTTGGCGCCTTGCATGGCAGCTCCCTCCATCAGTGTGTGAATGTGTGTGTGAATGGGTAAATGTGGAAGTAGTGTCAAAGCGCTTTGAGTACCTTGAAGGTAGAAAAGCGCTATAGAAGTACAACCCATTTATCATTTAAGTGTTATTTACAAAGCGCTTTTTCACAGATAAAATCACAAAGCGCTGTACAAAACATAGGTGAAGTAAAACAACAATTCAATTAAAACAACAGGGACAACACGGTCTTTGAACATACCATGTTGGCAGAGAATGAACAAGTGTTGTGTGTCTGGGAGTGAAACAAGCAAACAGACGTCTGTTCAGTGAGGAACTATTTGCTGGAACTGGGCCTGATGTTAGCATAGAATTGGTCATAAAAGCTAAAAAGAGCGTCAGACTTTGTTTCTTTTCTTCTGGACGCTACAATACATTATATTACTTTATTTTGTCAGGTGTTGCGGCTACTATGAAGCCCGTACATTAAGGAAAACCCCTTAACGTAGTTAAACCGGATTTATAGTGTAGCGTTTTTATTTTGGAGCCAGAAAAATGTGTGATTGGTTTGAGAAAGTATATTGACATGTTTTGATGACGGATCAACTGTTTGCAATAAGTGTCCTCTAGACATCCTACCGACCGTATTTCATTTCTGTTGAGCTTTTATGTCATCTCACTTACTAAATCAGTCACAGTAACAATCAAAATGTTATGTTATCACTCCACTTTAACCGCAATCTGAACACGGAATTGATCACCACCCACCTCTAGTACGACGCGCACAGCAGGCATTTGCTGCAGGGATGTCGCCTCTTTTCACAGCAAAAAAATAGTCCTTTCTTGTCAGGAGAACAAATTGCTATGGCTTTCAACCTGATATTTCCATAATGTGCTCTTTTTTTTTATCCATTTCTGCTTGTTTGTGGCTCATCAGTAGCAAGTGAACTGCAGCCAAATCCCCCCCGCTAAAGCACTGTAGGAGTGTCAAAAAGTAGCGCATTTTCTACCGCTTGCCCCTAATATTAGTTATTAATAATATACTAATAGTATAGCAATTACCGATAGTTATATAAACTAAATCAGTGGTCCCCAACCATCAATTGGTACCGGGCCGCAGAATAATTTTTTCTTGGTTTTAATTTTTTTCTAATAATTAATTTTTTTCTTTTTCTTTTTAATATATATATTTTTTATTAAATCAACATAAAAAACACAAGATACACTAACAATTAGTGCACCAACCCAAAAAAAACTCCCTTTTTCATTACAAATATGTGCATTTATCTATGCATGAAACTTTAAAAATTCAAAATATTTACTTATGTTAAGTATTTGTTTCAATATAACAACTTGACAAGTATATTTGGTTTTGACTTTGTCTAAATTCACTTTCCAGAAAAAATTACACAATGCATATCATACATTTGTATTCAGCCAAAATATAACGGGATATGAGTTTTGGTCCATATCGCCGAGCCTCCATTCATTAGCCTTTTTAAAAAAAAATGGATGCATTATAGCCAATTATGCAAATTATTGGATGTCATTAACACCGCCCCCCACACTTCTAGCCTCACCCCCGCCGCCAGAATTATATTGCCAAACTGTGGGAAACACTGACCTATTTTCACCTTCATCTATAAGACTTTTGTGTTCATACCTCTAACATGCGTGAGCGACGAATGGTAATATGAGTGACATGCGGCGAAGCGGAGCTCGTTTCGACCAACCCAAGGCTCTCTTTCTCTTTCGTGACAATGTTCCTAAACAGCAGCACCCTCTGAAATGACAAGAAGTGGAAAGTGAGGGAATAGAAACAGGAATAGCACAAAAGAAGCCTTGACATTTGCAACAGGACCAAACCGATCACCTTCCAAAATAGCAAACACCTGTAAATGTCAATTTTTTTTATCATTAAGATTTGTCTTTTGTTCCCTCCTTCTGGGATTAGTTGTTCTTTCGTATTTGTATGTTAGTTATTAGACATATGCAAGTCTTAGCAGAGGTAAGTGCTCTTGTGAGTTTAATTCTAATTTATGTAAAACCATCTAACCAAACTTTGAAAAGGGGACAAGAAAGAACAAAGTAATTGAAGTTTGGTGCAGATCCAGTAAAAATATATCTTTCCCACTTGTGTTTTTAAGATATATCTATTTATCTTCAAACAATGCATCCTGATGACCAAATTCAGGCAGCAGTCTTGAGCCAAATTCCAAATCGAATTGAGAATGTCTCCCAAATTCCAGTTAAATTTTATAAATTTGAATTGAGGTTGCAAACAGCAAGTAGAATTGTGATCCAAATTTGATAGGATGGACAAAGAATTTGAATTCTATACAATTCTAATTGACCATTTAGATATTTTTCAAAATCAGGCTTTACAATATACAGTGGTACCTCAACTTAAGAGTACCCCAACTCTACAGTGTTTCGAGATAAGCGCTGTCGTTCGACTAATTGTTATGCTTGAAGTTGCAAGAAAAAATTTAGATTGCAAGCATCCACACCATTAGTTGGTGTAGCAAAAGTCACAATGAACCCTGTAAGATCCGCCAAAACATCTAGTCTGACTCTCTAAAATTAGGTTATCCCTATAGATCAACATAACTTTGTTTTTCCAAGCCTCCAAAGGAAGAAGTGAGTGTGAAGGACACCTCTGAGAAGCAGTGGTGGATGATATTCATTGAATTAAAGAACAAAATCATTAAAAAGATGACCAAGCGTGTAGTAATTTGAGCGTATCACTGCTACTCTGCACCATACTAAGGCAAAATGAGTCTAACGCTAACCAAGAATGTTAAAATAATATCTGAACAGCGAACATTATGCAAACGCAGCTGATGTGTTTGACGGCAAAGCAGCTGGAAGTAGATAACGTATAAATCCGCTCACCAAGGTAAATGCTGTACATGAGTACTACATTACTTCATTAAAAAATACTGTATTTGTTGGGAGTTCATTCTATTTTATTGTTTTTGTACAATATGTTTTTATTTAACAGTGTGTTTTTTCCTTTTAAAAAACATTTTAAAATTGTCATGTTTTGGGGGTTGTGGGTCAACCACCAATTAAACTAAACTTCAATTCATTTCAATGAGGAGATGTTGATTTGAGATACAAGTCCTTTGAGTTAAGAGCTCCGTCACAGAATCGAATAAGCTCATTAGTTGAAGTATTACTGTATTTCATATGACTTGTTTATATATTTAATTAAAAAATGCTTTCTATAAATCTTATTTACACATTGTATTTCAATTACAGCAAAAATTTTATATCGACAATGACAATCTTGCTTTTACCATGAATTGATCAATCAATTGCTAGCGTGCTAAATGTTAGCATGTTAGCTAGCAAGATAGCATCAAGTAGCGAAACCCATAATCTGTTGGTTTATACCTACAAAATTATTTTGGAAATCAATGGTTAGGATTATGAATTTGTCTTGACCTTACAAGATCTGGGTGAAACGCAAATTTATTTCAATATATTTAGAAAGGTGGTACACTACATTTTATAGAAACACAGCTAATAAATACTTCATAAATACTAATAACTCACATTTTTATGAGGAATAACGTGCGGAATGTATTGTAGTAGCAGCTGGGCTCTCTTCTTGCCTTTTTCAAGCTCTTGAAACAACAAGCTGGGTTTTAAGTCCCTGAATGCAACAGATGGAAGATAAGCAAAAGATTAGCATTTCAAAATTAATCCCTGATATGTTTCAGACGAAGAGAGATATTCTCTTGTTTGTATTCACTTGCGTAACCAGTGGTCATCTGGGGTAAATCTTCGCCTGCAGTCACGTTCATAAAGCACCATCAACCAACCGTGAACACTGTGGAATAGTTCCAGTTTCTCCCCCTTTGCGTTCTCTGTTTGACACACAAGAGAGAAAGTTTTGCTCATTTGTGTGGGAGGCCAGCAACTGCTGTAAAATAACATTAAGAAAGATAAAAGTCAAATATTTAGTTTGAAACATTTAACTTTATGAAGTTGTAGTTTTACAGTATTACAGCTCTACCAAAATGTTCTATAGATGTTTTTTAAAATGGAGCAATGTTTTATTTTGTTTCATACCTTCCCTTTCATGTACATGTGTGTTTACTGTATATAAGTATATGTTTACATGTATACATGATTGCATAATCATTGTGCAATAAAAAAATATATTTTAAAGAAACGATTATAATGGTATTTTTGTTAGCCTGTTAATGGGGTAATTCATTTTATATTAGCATTTATCTAGCGACATAAGACCGCTTTCGTATTTTACGCTTCACAATGCGTCACACATTTTCCATGGGAGACAGGTCTGGACTGCAGGCGGGCCAGGGAAGTACCCGCACTCTTTTACTACAAAGCCACGCTGTTGTAACATGTGGCTTGGCATTGTTTTGCTAAAATAAGCAGGGGCGTCCATGATAACGTTGCTTGGATGACAACAATGTTGCTCCAAAACCTGTATGGACCATTCAGCATTAATGGTGCCTTCACAAATGTGTAAGTTACCCATGCCTTGGACACTAATACACCCCCATACCATCACAGATGCTGGCTTTTGAACTTTGCGCCTATAACAATCCGAATGGTTATTTTCCTCTTTGTTCCGGAGGACACCACGTCCACAGTTTCTAAATATAATTTGAAATGTGGACTCGTCAGACCACAGAACACTTTTCCACTTTGCATCAGTCCATCTAGATGATCTCTGGCCCAGAGAAGCCGGCGGCGTTCCTTGGTGTTGTTGATAAATGGGTTTTGCTTTGCATAACAGAGTTTTAACTTGCACTTACAGATGTAGCGACCAACTGTAGTTACTGACAGTGGTTTTATGAAATGTTACTGAGCCCATGTGGTGATATCCTTTACACACTGATGTCGGTTTTTGATGCAGTACCATCTGAGGGATCAAAGGTCCGTAATATCAACGCTTACGTGCAGTGATTTCTCCAGATTTTCTGAACCGTTTGATGATTTTACGGACCGTAGATGGTAAAATCCCTAAATTCCTCGCAATAGCTTGTTGAGAAATGTTGTTCTAAAACTGTTCGACAATTTGCTAAAAATTGGTGACCCTCGCCCCATCCTTGTTTGTGAATTGCTTAGCATTTCATGGAAGCTGTTTTTATACCCAATCGTGGCACCCACCTGTTCCCAATTAGCCTACACACCTGTGGGATGTTCCAAATAAGTGTTTGATGAGCATTTCTCAACTTTATCTGTATTTATTGCCACCTTTCCCAACTTCTTTGTCACGTGTTGCTGGCATCAAATTCTAAAGTTAATGATTATTTGCAACAACAAAAAAAGTTAATCAGTTTGAACATCAAATATGTTGTCTTTTGTCTGAATATGGGTTGAAAAAAATTTGCAAATCAATGTATTCCGTTTATATTTACATCTAACACAATTTCCTAACTCATATGGAAACAGGGTTTGTATTCTTGAATCAAATTGATTTTCGCAAGAAGTTGTTTAGTATAAAAATTACAACAAAACATTTTTAAAACAGATTACAGGTTACAAATGTTATTCTTGGCTCCTGACATATGACTTTCACATGCAGCGAGTAAGCCACTAAACTAAAAAACTTATTTTTAAAGAACTGAGTCGTAAAACACCCCATTGTTTTAATATTTTAAAAAATGGTTTTCTTTTTTTTATCCATCCATCCATCCATCCATCCATCCATCATCTTCCGCTTATCCGAGGTCGGGTCGCGGGGGCAGCAGCCTAAGCAGGGAAGCCCAGACTTCCCTATCTCCAGCCACTTCGTCTAGCTCTTCCCGGGGGATCCCGAGGCGTTCCCAGGCCAGCCGGGAGACATAGTCTTCCCAACGTGTCCTGGGTCTTCCCCGTGGCCTCCTACCAGCTGGACGTGCCCTAAACACATCCCTAGGGAGGCGTTCGGGTGGCATCCTGACCAGATGCCCGAACCACCTCATCTGACTCCTCTCGATGTGAAGGAGCAGCGGCTTTACTTTGAGTTCCTCCTGGATGGCAGAGCTTCTCACCCTATCTCTAAGGGAGAGCCCCGCCACCCGGCGGAGGAAACTCATTTTATCCATTTTTTTTTATTATGAATCAGAATAAATTGCGATTTGGATAAGTATCAAATTTGTTTTTATTTTCAGCACCCAAAATAATCAATGCACAATAAAAATATATATTTTTTAAAGATTGTGATGCAAATGTTATTAGCATTGAGCAAACAGCATAAGAGCCACAAACATTTATTCTGTATGTTTGTATTACTTTTTTACAGTTTATTCCATACTTTGACAATTTAACATGATTCCTACTTATAGGTGGATTTCATGTGTGGATAATGTACTTTCTTTACAACATATTTGTTGTAATGTAATCAGTTTGTGGAGGTGTAACTATCTTTTTTATCGTCATGACATCGTTTTAACTAAACATGTAACTAACAATCTAAAGAAGGACCGCTCACCTAGGATACCATCCCAAATCATTTTGTACACAAATGTGTTCAGAAAAGAGGAGATAGTGAGGAGCTCCTCTATCTTGAAGGAGGTCTGTTCTTCATAAACTTCAATATCATCCAGGATTCTAAAACACAGCAACATGTAAACATTTGCAATGTACAACAATTGAATAAAGGAAATTATAATAAATAATACGTGATGAGGTGCCGTGAACAGTCGCAGAACAGCATGAGCATAGCCAGGAGTTGCTTGGACTCTTCAGTGTCGTTGTTAAGACATTCCATGAAGAGTTTGAGGCCTCCCTGAGGACCAAGCTCGCAGATAAAGGCCCACAACTTGGGCAGTAGATCATCAAGGTGCGTCAGACCTGCAGGCAGGAAACACGACATGATGACTGTCCTTTCTGTAGTCGTCCACAAACATCTTAGCGTAATGTTTACAGTTCCAGTGCACTCACCAGTGAGTATCTGCAGGCGTATTTGTGTCAAAGTGGACAGAGCAGTCTGGTAGAGCACACAGATGCTGCACACTTTCTGTACTTCAGCAGAATCCACTCGCTTTCCACCTACTGGCTTCAAGATGTTTCGCACAGAAGCGGACTTCTGAAACGCTCGCTTGAAGAGGCCTGTAAAGTAGAGTGCACTAATTACTTTCAACGAGGGATTCTCCAATATTGATGATTTACAAAGCCTAAACTACTGTGTAAATGCTCAACTTTGCGCGACACGCTGTAAATATTGCAACAAATTGTAACACATAGTTAACACAGTTGCGAGAGTGTAAGTCAATAAGCTTAGCGCCGTCATCTCAGCTGTGTGGAGAATTTATGAGAGTTTCTCAATTGGCGATAGCAATATTGGATATTTCAACATCAAATATTTGATTTCTGATGCATTTGCAAAAGCGTTACGGTACGGACAATACGTGGTAATGGTGACTGACTTTTTACCATTATCTGGTCCCAAGCCATCAGAGGGTTTGTTCTGAACTGGGTAAGAAGCTACCTAACCAACAGGAAACACTACGTAATGCTAGGCATACACACACGTCTACAGCTCTAACTATATCTTGCTGCATACCCCAGGGATCAATACTGATACCAGAATTGTTAAATCGCTATACAAACAACATTTTTAAAGTTAGTTGGATTTGCAGACAATACGACCCAGCATGCCCTCCATGGCATGCACTGCATTTACAGTGCATTAGGAAATATCCCCAGCGCTTCAACTTTTCCACATTTTGTTGTGTTACAGCCTTTTCCAAAATAGAATAAATACATTTTTGTGCTCAAAATTCTACAGACACATATCATATAATATTTTTTTTTTTAGAAGTGCAAATCTATTAAAAATAAAAAACAAGAAAATCACAACTACTTAAGCCTTTGCTCTATACATTGTTATGAATGTTTGGCAGCAATTACAGCCTCAAGTCTTTTTGAATACGATGCCACAAGCTTGGCACATCTATCTTTAGGCAGTTTTGCCCATTCCTCTTTGCAGCACCTCTCAAGCCCTATCAGGTAGGATGGGAAGTGTTGGTTTTCATCCAGGATGTCTCTGCACATTGCTGCATTCATCATAGTCTAGTCAGGGATGGTCACTCTGTCAGAGCTAGAGCATTCCTCTGTGGAGAGAAGAAATCTTCCAAAAGGACAACCATCTCTGCAGAAATCCTTCAATCAGGCCTGTATGGTATAGTAGCCAAACGGAAGCCAATTCTTAGTAACAAAGTTTTCCAAAATGCACTTGAAAGACTCTCAGATTATCCATCCATCTATTTCTACCACGTGTCACTCTCTGGGTCACCAAGGAGTAGGAGCCTATCCCAGCTGCACTCAGGCAGAAAGCAGGGTGCACACTGGACAAGTCACCACAGACCATGACAAAACAAAATGATTTTGTCTGATGAGACAGAGCAAACATTTTGACGAGAATGCCAGGCATTATGTTTGGAGGAAACCAGGCACCGCTCAACACCAGGCCAAAACCATCCCTACAGTGAAGCATGGTGGTGGCAGCATCATGCTATGGAGATGTTTTTCAGCGGCAGGAATTCGGAGCTAGTCAGGATGGAGGGAAAGATGAATGAAGCATGGTACACACACATCCTACCGTATATTTGCAAATATGTACAGATATGACAAATAAAGGTCTTACAGTTGTGATCCAAATTATTCAACCTCCACACAATTTTGGTGTTTTAGCAAGTTGGACATTTATTCCGTATTTTGTTTATAGTCATATCAAATAAAGATGTGTCAAATAGACAAATGCAACTTAAATTGTAACACTGTATTTTACAAAATACCAAAAAAGGACATTTTTCTTAATATCTCATTGACAAAGTTATTCAACCCCCTAGTTACATGCATCTTTAGTACTTACTAAAACACCCTTTGGCAGTAATTACATCCTTCAAACGTGATACATAACCGGACACAAGCTTCTTGCAATGATCTACAGGTATTTTAGCCCATTCCTCTTGGGCAAAGCCCTCCAGTTCATTCATATTCTTGGGCTTGCGTGCTGCAACTGCCTTCTTCAAGTCCCACCACTGGTTTTCTATAGGATTTAGGTCTGGCGACTGTGAAGGCCACTCCAGAGTCTTCCAGCCCTTCTTCTGCAACCACTCTGATGTTGAGTTGGAGGTATACTTGGGTTCGTTGTCCTGTTGGAAGGTCCAACGTCTCCCAAGCCTCAGCTTCGTCACTGACTTCATGACATTTGCAGCTAATATATCCTGGTAGGAAATAAAATTCATAATGCCTTGAACGCGCTGGAGATTCCTGGTACCTGAGGCAGAAAAAAAGCCCCAGAGCATGATTGACCCCCCACCATGCTTAACAGTAGGCAAGGTGTTCTTCTCTTTGTAAGCTTCATTTTTTCTCCTCCAGATATAACGTTGATTCATAGGCCCAAAAAGTTCCAGTTTTGTCTCATCACTCCATAGAACCGTTTCCCAAAACCTTTGGGGTTTGTCCAGATGATTTTTGGCATACTGGAGTCTTTTTCTTGTGCCTGGTAGTCAGAAGTGGGGTGCGCCTGGGAGTTCCGGCATGGAGGCCTTCATCTCGTAGTGCGCTCCTTATTGTCTGGGACGAAACCTGCGTTCCCCCCTCTGCAATGTCCTGTTGTAGTTACTCAGCTGTTACCCGGGGGTTTTTCACCACTGTACGCACACAGCATCCTCTTTCTACCACGCCCAGGTAGTGGTTCCACTGTGCCTTTAGCTTTACACTTGCGAATTATGCTCCCAACTGTGTCTCTTCGAATGTGTAATGTCTTTGCTATTTTCTTATATCCATATCCTTTCTTATGAAGAGAAATTACCTTCTCTCTTGACTTCTTTGACCACTCCCTGGACTTCACCATGTTGCAAATACACCATTGACCATCACAAGAAGCTGAGCGTCACAGTCTTTTTCAATCAGTTTAATTGTTGTTAGTTATGGTTCTAATCACATCTACAGGTGTTTTCAACACCTAATTGAAAAGACCTTATTCAAATTCTGTTCTTAAGAGTTATGATCTTCAAGGGGTTGAATAATTTTGTCAATGAGATATTAAGAGAAATGACACTGTTTGGTATGTTACAAAATATAATGTTGTAATTCAAGTTGCATTTGTTTATTTAATACATCTTTATTTGATATGACTATAAACAAAAAACGGAATAAATGTCCAACTTGCTAAAACACCAAAATTGTGTGGGGGTTGAATAATTTTGATCACAACTGTAGGATGAAAACCAACGCTTCACATGCAATTTGAGAGAGCTTGAGAGGTGCTGCAAAAAGGAATGCAAAAACTGACCAAAGATAGGTGTGCCAAGCTTGTGGCATCATATTCAAAAAGACTTGAGGTTGTAATTGCTGCCAACGATGCATCAACACAGTATTGAACAAAGGCAGTGAATACTTGTGTATATGTGCTTTTTTTGTTTTTTAATGTGTAATACATTTGCTCAATGTAAAAAATAACAAAAAACGTTCACATCGTCAATATGGGGTATTGTCTGTAGAATTTTGAGGGCAAAAATTTTTTTATTCCATTTTGGAATAAGGCTGTAACATAACATTTGGAAAAAGTGAAGCGCTGTGAACATTTTCCAGATGCACTGTACATTTATTTCCCTGCGTACCTTCAAAAACTGTAGAATTTGTTCACTTGTATTTGAATCGTGCTGCTGTCTGCTGCTTAAAACTATTAAAAGCTATGTATGTATCAGACATGAAAAAGTAGAATCGTACCACTGCCACCAATAAATAGCATTCACTGTACGTACGATTGAGATTTTAATTTAGCACCTACTTTTAACTGGCAGGTTGTTTTGTGAAGTGCTTGGTTGCGGGGGCAAAAGAGTGGTCTCCTGACTCTCCAACTTCTTAGAGAGAACGTCGCTGAAAAGAGTCCGAATGACAGGAACGCCCCACAGATACTGCAGCTGCTTGGTGACCAGTGGCATTGATTCGTTCAGACTACAACAACAAGGGGAAAGCAAACAAGTAAACAGACATGTTCATGTAGTTTAAAAGAAAGTCAGAAACATACTGGCTACAACATTAATAAGTACACCAGCATTAATGCATGAGCTGAATTTAAAAATTCTTGACAAATATAATAAAGATTTTGTAATTGACATGTTACATGTAAAATTGCCTACGTTTTATAGCCAACCTACTTAGATGTAACATCTGAATTTATTTTGTTACATTAACAGGAAAATCTCTCAGAATTATACGGTGCAGTTTTACATCACTAAGTCCATGAAGAATTTGGGTTATAATTTTAAGAAATAAATGAATCAGTTTGCATTTTTCCAAATTATTTTAAATAAAATATGGTCCAAAACTTAGGAATGTAGACCTGTACTCAACAGTAACATTTTTGGTACTTTTGTGTTAATAAATGTTACTTGTTTAATATTAAAGCCCATGTTTTTAGTTCCCATCTAACACTGAACTGTGCTGTCCAGCTGTAATCTTATTTTCTTACATTCTGTGTCACATTTGCGAGTACTGTACTGAATTATATAGAAGACTTTGCATGCAGTTGCAATTACAAATCGTTAAATGACAACAGTGTATAGGCTACAGTGGGCTGCGGTAGCCAAGAAGTAGTCTTTTTTGTTGTAACGTGCATCTTAGCTGTAATTTTAATTACCTGTACCAAAGTTTAAGGTTTTGAAATCAGCATGTACAATCGCTAATGTTAATCGTTAGCATGTCTATTGAAAATCCAATGTAAATTAACATCGAGCTTGTACATTTTGAAAGGTGGAGCCTTAGTGTACCTTTGAGTGCCTTTTTCTTGCTTTGTTGACGTGGAAAGATGTAACACTACCTAGGGGCAGTCCTGCTGAGTGCTAGACTGCTTGTTTCTGGTGCCTGGCAGGTGCAAAGGCTGCAACCATACATGACGTCACGGGAAACAAAAGGTATTGAAATACGGCACCGTGAATCTGTACTAGGTAGTATTGACGAACTTTGGAACGGTTGGAACTAATAAAAAGGTACTGAATTCAGTACCCATCCCTATTCACAATAGTTAATATTATGACCAATATTGCACTTTAAATGTACCTAAATATTACTTGCACAGGATTTGTTTTATGACGCTATGAATGTCTATGAAGTTATATACCTGAAACAGATAAATTCTTTTTCCAATATTATTACATGGTAAATCAATTTAAAGGACTTCCAAGAGCCCACACTACTTATATTTACCACTACTTATACATTTGTCAATGTAATGTCTGTAGCATCTCTATTACTCACCCATAGTCTACAGTTTGGGAGAACCAGCCCAGGACAGGGTGCCAGTGGGTGAGGTTGGACTTCTTCTGGGAGACATATCTCTGGCAGTAGGACAGCATGTCAGTTAGGTCCTTCACAAAGTGATTTGCCTCCTCCTCTATGACTCGCTCATTAAGAAAGCCCAAGTGAATCAAGTTACCTTCGTTAACACAGAGGGAAATAAATTGCATCATTGTGTGACCTGTGAACGATTCCAGCAGAATGTTGTGGATCAAATACTGTACCAAGTAAGCAGAGTGTGTGGCTTCCCTCTAAACACACACAAATATCAGAACACTGCTCCTCACGGCTGAGAAACAGGATGAACTTCCTTAAAAGGTTGTGAGTCTGGATTGATGCTATACACTGTCACGAGAAAGATGGCATCATAAAATCTCTATCATTAAGTTGTATGTTACTTATGATATTTACAGCTGGCTTTGTACCTCTGGAGTGAGCACACAC